>NC_133008.1:300000-600000 GCF_048564905.1 Vicugna pacos | reverse complement strand
AGGAGAACCCTTACTCTGGTTTCTCAGTCTGTTTCCTAGTGCCGGTTTGAAGTGCCTGCCGTTTTCACTGTAAAACCGAGTTGGAGCTTGGACCTCCCCATATATATGTATGGAGTGGAGTTTGCAACTGAAAAGAAACTTTGTGTTCCCTTCAAGCTAGGTGAAGGACGGCTTTCACACACACTTATCTCTCAGAACTGAGCATGTGGAGAGACGTTCGTTCATCCAGCACAAAGGGAACGGGTTGCAGGAGAACCCTTACTCTGGTTTCTCAGTCTGTTTCTTGTGCCGGTTTGAAGTGCCTGCCGTTTTCACTGTAAAACCGAGTTGGAGCTTGGACCTCCCATATATATGTATGGAGTGGAGTTTGCAACTGAAAAGAAACTTTGTGTTCCCTTCAAGCTAGGTGAAGGACGGCTTTCACACACACTTATCTCTCAGAACTGAGCATGTGGAGAGACGTTCGTTCATCCAGCACAAAGGGAACGGGTTGCAGGAGAAACCCTTACTCTGGTTTCTCAGTCTGTTTCCTAGTGCCGGTTTGAAGTGCCTGCCGTTTTCACTGTGAAACCGAGTTGGAGCTTGGACCTCCCCATATATATGTATGGAGTGGAGTTTGCAACTGAAAAGAAACTTTGTGTTCCCTTCAAGCTAGGTGAAGGACGGTTTCACACACACTTATCTCTCAGAACTGAGCATGTGGAGAGACGTTCGTTCATCCAGCACAAAGGGAACGGGTTGCAGGAGAAACCCTTACTCTGGTTTCTCAGTCTGTTTCCTAGTGCCGGTTTGAAGTGCCTGCCGTTTTCACTGTAAAACCGAGTTGGAGCTTGGACCTCCCCATATATATATATGGAGTGGAGTTGGCAACTGAAAAGAAACTTTGTGTTCCCTTCAAGCTAGGTGAAGGACGGCTTTCACACACACTTATCTCTCAGAACTGAGCATGTGGAGAGACGTTCGTTCATCCAGCACAAAGGGAACGGGTTGCAGGAGAAACCCTTACTCTGGTTTCTCAGTCTGTTTCCTAGTGCCGGTTTGAAGTGCCTGCCGTTTTCACTGTGAAACCGAGTTGGAGCTTGGACCTCCCCATATATATGTATGGAGTGGAGTTTGCAACTGAAAAGAAACTTTGTGTTCCCTTCAAGCTAGGTGAAGGACGGCTTTCACACACACTTATCTCTCAGAACTGAGCATGTGGAGAGACGTTCGTTCATCCAGCACAAAAGGAACGGGTTGCAGGAGAACCCATACTCTGGTTTCTCAGTCTGTTTCCTAGTGCCGGTTTGAAGTGCCTGCCGTTTTCACTGTGAAACCGAGTTGGAGCTTGGACCTCCCCATATATATGTATGGAGTGGAGTTTGCAACTGAAAAGAAACTTTGTGTTCCGTTCAAGCTAGGTGAAGGAAGGCTTTCACACACACTTATCTCTCAGAACTGAGCATGTGGAGAGACGTTCGTTCATCCAGCACAAAGGGAACGGGTTGCAGGAGAACCCTTACTCTGGTTTCTCAGTCTGTTTCCTAGTGCCGGTTTGAAGTGCCTGCCGTTTTCACTGTAAAACCGAGTTGGAGCTTGGACCTCCCCATATATATGTATGGAGTGGAGTTGGCAACTGAAAAGAAACTTTGTGTTCCCTTCAAGCTAGGTGAAGGACGGCTTTCACACACACTTATCTCTCAGAACTGAGCATGTGGAGAGACGTTCGTTCATCCAGCACAAAGGGAACGGGTTGCAGGAGAACCCTTACTCTGGTTTCTCAGTCTGTTTCCTAGTGCCGGTTTGAAGTGCCTGCCGTTTTCACTGTAAAACCGAGTTGGAGCTTGGACCTCCCCATATATATGTATGGAGTGGAGTTGGCAACTGAAAAGAAACTTTGTGTTCCCTTCAAGCTAGGTGAAGGACGGCTTTCACACACACTTATCTCTCAGAACTGAGCATGTGGAGAGACGTTCGTTCATCCAGCACAAAGGGAACGGGTTGCAGGAGAACCCTTACTCTGGTTTCTCAGTCTGTTTCCTAGTGCCGGTTTGAAGTGCCTGCCGTTTTCACTGTAAAACCGAGTTGGAGCTTGGACCTCCCCATATATATATATGGAGTGGAGTTGGCAACTGAAAAGAAACTTTGTGTTCCCTTCAAGCTAGGTGAAGGACGGCTTTCACACACACTTATCTCTCAGAACTGAGCATGTGGAGAGACGTTCGTTCATCCAGCACAAAGGGAACGGGTTGCAGGAGAAACCCTTACTCTGGTTTCTCAGTCTGTTTACTAGTGCCGGTTTGAAGTGCCTTCCGTTTTCACTGTAAAACCGAGTTGGAGCTTGGACATCCCCATATATATGTATGGAGTGGAGTTTGCAACTGAAAAGAAACTTTGTGTTCCCTTCAAGCTAGGTGAAGAACGGCTTTCACACACACTTATCTCTCAGAACTGAGCATGTGGAGAGACGTTCGTTCATCCAGCACAAAGGGAACGGGTTGCAGGAGAACCCTTACTCTGGTTTCTCAGTCTGTTTCCTAGTGCCGGTTTGAAGTGCCTGCCGTTTTCACTGTAAAACCGAGTTGGAGCTTGGACCTCCCCATATATATGTATGGATTGGAGTTGGCAACTGAAAAGAAACTTTGTGTTCCCTTCAAGCTAGGTGAAGGACGGCTTTCACACACACTTATCTCTCAGAACTGAGCATGTGGAGAGACGTTCGTTCATCCAGCACAAAGGGAACGGGTTGCAGGAGAACCCTTACTCTGGTTTCTCAGTCTGTTTCTTGTGCCGGTTTGAAGTGCCTGCCGTTTTCACTGTAAAACCGAGTTGCAGCTTGGACCTCCCATATATATGTATGGAGTGGAGTTTGCAACTGAAAAGAAACTTTGTGTTCCCTTCAAGCTAGGTGAAGGACGGCTTTCACACACACTTATCTCTCAGAACTGAGCATGTGGAGAGACGTTCGTTCATCCAGCACAAAGGGAACGGGTTGCAGGAGAAACCCTTACTCTGGTTTCTCAGTCTGTTTCCTAGTGCCGGTTTGAAGTGCCTGCCGTTTTCACTGTGAAACCGAGTTGGAGCTTGGACCTCCCCATATATATGTATGGAGTGGAGTTTGCAACTGAAAAGAAACTTTGTGTTCCCTTCAAGCTAGGTGAAGGACGGCTTTCACACACACTTATCTCTCAGAACTGAGCATGTGGAGAGACGTTCGTTCATCCAGCACAAAGGGAAAGGGTTGCAGGAGAAACCCTTACTCTGGTTTCTCAGTCTGTTTCCTAGTGCCGGTTTGAAGTGCCTGCCGTTTTCACTGTAAAACCGAGTTGGAGCTTGGACCTCCCCATATATATGTATGGAGTGGAGTTGGCAACTGAAAAGAAACTTTGTGTTCCCTTCAAGCTAGGTGAAGGACGGCTTTCACACACACTTATCTCTCAGAACTGAGCATGTGGAGAGACGTTCGTTCATACAGCACAAAGGGAACGGGTTGCAGGAGAAACCCTTACTCTGGTTTCTCAGTCTGTTTCCTAGTGCCTGTTTGAAGTGCCTGCCGTTTTCACTGTGAAACCGTGTTGGAGCTTGGACCTCCCCATATATATGTATGGAGTGGAGTTTGCAACTGAAAAGAAACTTTGTGTTCCCTTCAAGCTAGGTGAAGGACGGCTTTCACACACACTTATCTCTCAGAACTGAGCATGTGGAGAGACGTTCGTTCATCCAGCACAAAGGGAACGGGTTGCAGGAGAACCCATACTCTGGTTTCTCAGTCTGTTTCCTAGTGCCGGTTTGAAGTGCCTGCCGTTTTCACTGTGAAACCGAGTTGGAGCTTGGACCTCCCCATATATATGTATGGAGTGGAGTTTGCAACTGAAAAGAAACTTTGTGTTCCGTTCAAGCTAGGTGAAGGACGGCTTTCACACACACTTATCTCTCAGAACTGAGCATGTGGAGAGACGTTCGTTCATCCAGCACAAAGGGAACGGGTTGCAGGAGAACCCTTACTCTGGTTTCTCAGTCTGTTTCCTAGTGCCGGTTTGAAGTGCCTGCCGTTTTCACTGTAAAACCGAGTTGGAGCTTGGACCTCCCCATATATATGTATGGAGTGGAGTTGGCAACTGAAAAGAAACTTTGTGTTCCCTTCAAGCTAGGTGAAGGACGGCTTTCACACACACTTATCTCTCAGAACTGAGCATGTGGAGAGACGTTCGTTCATCCAGCACAAAGGGAACGGGTTGCAGGAGAACCCTTACTCTGGTTTCTCAGTCTGTTTCCTAGTGCCGGTTTGAAGTGCCTGCCGTTTTCACTGTAAAACCGAGTTGGAGCTTGGACCTCCCCATATATATGTATGGAGTGGAGTTGGCAACTGAAAAGAAACTTTGTGTTCCCTTCAAGCTAGGTGAAGGACGGCTTTCACACACACTTATCTCTCAGAACTGAGCATGTGGAGAGACGTTCGTTCATCCAGCACAAAGGGAACGGGTTGCAGGAGAACCCTTACTCTGGTTTCTCAGTCTGTTTCCTAGTGCCAGTTTGAAGTGCCTGCCGTTTTCACTGTGAAACCGAGTTGGAGCTTGGACCTCCCCATATATATATATGGAGTGGAGTTGGCAACTGAAAAGAAACTTTGTGTTCCCTTCAAGCTAGGTGAAGGACGGCTTTCACACACACTTATCTCTCAGAACTGAGCATGTGGAGAGACGTTCGTTCATCCAGCACAAAGGGAACGGGTTGCAGGAGAAACCCTTACTCTGGTTTCTCAGTCTGTTTCCTAGTGCCGGTTTGAAGTGCCTGCCGTTTTCACTGTGAAACCGAGTTGGAGCTTGGACCTCCCCATATATATGTATGGAGTGGAGTTTGCAACTGAAAAGAAACTTTGTGTTCCCTTCAAGCTAGGTGAAGGACGGCTTTCACACACACTTATCTCTCAGAACTGAGCATGTGGAGAGACGTTCGTTCATCCAGCACAAAGGGAACGGGTTTCAGGAGAACCCTTACTGTGGTTTCTCAGTCTGTTTCCTAGTGCCGGTTTGAAGTGCCTGCCGTTTTCACTGTAAAACCGAGTTGGAGATTGGACCTCCCCATATATATGTATGGAGTGGAGTTGGCAACTGAAAAGAAACTTTGTGTTCCCTTCAAGCTAGGTGAAGGACGGCTTTCACACACACTTATCTCTCAGATCTGAGCATGTGGAGAGACGTTCGTTCATCCAGCACAAAGGGAACGTTTTGCAGGAGAACCCTTACTCTGGTTTCTCAGTCTGTTTCCTAGTGCCGGTTTGAAGTGCCTGCCGTTTTCACTGTAAAACCGAGTTGGAGCTTGGACCTCCCCATATATATGTATGGAGTGGAGTTTGCAACTGAAAAGAAACTTTGTGTTCCCTTCAAGCTAGGTGAAGGACGGCTTTCACACACACTTATCTCTCAGAACTGAGCATGTGGAGAGACGTTCGTTCATCCAGCACAAAGGGAACGGGTTGCAGGAGAACCCTTACTCTGGTTTCTCAGTCTGTTTCCTAGTGCCGGTTTGAAGTGCCTGCCGTTTTCACTGTAAAACCGAGTTGGAGCTTGGACCTGCCCATATATATGTATGGAGTGGAGTTGGCAACTGAAAAGAAACTTTGTGTTCCCTTCAAGCTAGGTGAAGGACGGCTTTCACACACACTTATCTCTCAGAACTGAGCATGTGGAGAGACGTTCGTTCATCCAGCACAAAGGGAACGGGTTGCAGGAGAACCCTTACTCTGGTTTCTCAGTCTGTTTCCTAGTGCCGGTTTGAAGTGCCTGCCGTTTTCACTGTAAAACCGAGTTGGAGCTTGGACCTCCCCATATATATGTATGGAGTGGAGTTGGCAACTGAAAAGAAACTTTGTGTTCCCTTCAAGCTAGGTGAAGGACGGCTTTCACACACACTTATCTCTCAGAACTGAGCATGTGGAGAGACGTTCGTTCATCCAGCACAAAGGGAACGGGTTGCAGGAGAACCCTTACTCTGGTTTCTCAGTCTGTTTCCTAGTGCCGGTTTGAAGTGCCTGCCGTTTTCACTGTAAAACCGAGTTGGAGCTTGGACCTCCCCATATATATATATGGAGTGGAGTTGGCAACTGAAAAGAAACTTTGTGTTCCCTTCAAGCTAGGTGAAGGACGGCTTTCACACACACTTATCTCTCAGAACTGAGCATGTGGAGAGACGTTCGTTCATCCAGCACAAAGGGAACGGGTTGCAGGAGAAACCCTTACTCTGGTTTCTCAGTCTGTTTCCTAGTGCCGGTTTGAAGTGCCTTCCGTTTTCACTGTAAAACCGAGTTGGAGCTTGGACCTCCCCATATATATGTATGGAGTGGAGTTTGCAACTGAAAAGAAACTTTGTGTTCCCTTCAAGCTAGGTGAAGGACGGCTTTCACACACACTTATCTCTCAGAACTGAGCATGTGGAGAGACGTTCGTTCATCCAGCACAAAGGGAACGGGTTGCAGGAGAAACCCTAACTCTGGTTTCTCAGTCTGTTTCCTAGTGCCGGTTTGAAGTGCCTGCCGTTTTCACTGTAAAACCGAGTTCGAGCTTGGACCTCCCCATATATATGTATGGAGTGGAGTTGGCAACTGAAAAGAAATTTTGTGTTCCCTTCAAGCTAGGTGAAGGACGGCTTTCACACACACTTATCTCGCAGAACTGAGCATGTGGAGAGACGTTCGTTCATCCAGCACAAAGGGAACGGGTTGCAGGAGAAACCCTTACTCTGGTTTCTCAGTCTGTTTCCTAGTGCCGGTTTGAAGTGCCTGCCGTTTTCACTGTGAAACCGAGTTGGAGCTTGGACCTCCCCATATATATGTATGGAGTGGAGTTTGCAACTGAAAAGAAACTTTGTGTTCCCTTCAAGCTAGGTGAAGGACGGCTTTCACACACACTTATCTCTCAGAACTGAGTATGTGGAGAGACGTTCGTTCATCCAGCACAAAGGGAACGGGTTGCAGGAGAAACCCTTACTCTGGTTTCTCAGTCTGTTTCCTAGTGCCGGTTTGAAGTGCCTGCCGTTTTCACTGTAAAATCGAGTTGGAGCTTGGACCTCCCCATATATATGTATGGAGTGGAGTTGGCAACTGAAAAGAAACTTTGTGTTCCCTTCAAGCTAGGTGAAGGACGGCTTTCACACACACTTATCTCTCAGAACTGAGCATGTGGAGAGACGTTCGTTGATCCAGCACAAAGGGAACGGGTTGCAGGAGAAACCCTTACTCTGGTTTCTCAGTCTGTTTCCTAGTGCCGGTTTGAAGTGCCTGCAGTTTTCACTGTGAAACCGAGTTGGAGCTTGGACCTCCCCATATATATGTATGGAGTGGAGTTTGCAACTGAAAAGAAACTTTGTGTTCCCTTCAAGCTAGGTGAAGGACGGCTTTCACACACACTTATCTCTCAGAACTGAGCATGTGGAGAGACGTTCGTTCATCCAGCACAAAGGGAACGGGTTGCAGGAGAAACCCTTACTCTGGTTTCTCAGTCTGTTTCCTAGTGCCGGTTTGAAGTGCCTGCCGTTTTCACTGTAAAACCGAGTTGGAGCTTGGACCTCCCCATATATATGTATGGAGTGGAGTTGGCAACTGTAAAGAAACTTTGTGTTCCCTTCAAGCTAGGTGAAGGACGGCTTTCACACACACTTATCTCTCAGAACTGAGCATGTGGAGAGACGTTCGTTGATCCAGCACAAAGGGAACGGGTTGCAGGAGAAACCCTTACTCTGGTTTCTCAGTCTGTTTCCTAGTGCCGGTTTGAAGTGCCTGCCGTTTTCACTGTGAAACCGAGTTGGAGCTTGGACCTCCCCATATATATGTATGGAGTGGAGTTTGCAACTGAAAAGAAACTTTGTTTTCCCTTCAAGCTAGGTGAAGGACGGCTTTCACACACACTTATCTCTCAGAACTGAGTATGTGGAGAGACGTTCGTTCATCCAGCACAAAGGGAACGGGTTGCAGGAGAACCCTTACTCTGGTTTCTCAGTCTGTTTCCTAGTGCCGGTTTGAAGTGCCTGCCGTTTTCACTGTAAAACCGAGTTGGAGATTGGACCTCCCCATATATATGTATGGAGTGGAGTTGGCAACTGAAAAGAAACTTTGTGTTCCCTTCAAGCTAGGTGAAGGACGGCTTTCACACACACTTATCTCTCAGATCTGAGCATGTGGAGAGACGTTCGTTCATCCAGCACAAAGAGAACGGGTTGCAGGAGAACCCTTACTCTGGTTTCTCAGTCTGATTCCTAGTGCCGGTTTGAAGTGCCTGCCGTTTTCACTGTGAAACCGAGTTGGAGCTTGGACCTCCCCATATATATGTATGGAGTGGGGTTGGCAACTGAAAAGAAACTTTGTGTTCCCTTCAAGCTAGGTGAAGAACGGCTTTCACACACACTTATCTCTCAGAACTGAGCATGTGGAGAGACGTTCGTTCATCCAGCACAAAGGGAACGGGTTGCAGGAGAACCCTTACTCTGGTTTCTCAGTCTGTTTCCTAGTGCCGGTTTGAAGTGCCTGCCGTTTTCACTGTAAAACCGAGTTGGAGCTTGGACCTCCCCATATATATGTATGGAGTGGAGTTTGCAACTGAAAAGAAACTTTGTGTTCCCTTCAAGCTAGGTGAAGGACGGCTTTCACACACACTTATCTCTCAGAACTGAGCATGTGGAGAGACGTTCGTTCATCCAGCACAAAGGGAACGGGTTGCAGGAGAACCCTTACTCTGGTTTCTCAGTCTGTTTCTTGTGCCGGTTTGAAGTGCCTGCCGTTTTCACTGTAAAACCGAGTTGGAGCTTGGACCTCCCCATATATATGTATGGAGTGGAGTTTGCAACTGAAAAGAAACTTTGTGTTCCCTTCAAGCTAGGTGAAGGACGGCTTTCACACACACTTATCTCTCAGAACTGAGCATGTGGAGAGACGTTCGTTCATCCAGCACAAAGGGAACGGGTTGCAGGAGAAACCCTTACTCTGGTTTCTCAGTCTGTTTCCTAGTGCCGGTTTGAAGTGCCTGCCGTTTTCACTGTGAAACCGAGTTGGAGCTTTGACCTCCCCATATATATGTATGGAGTGGAGTTGGCAACTGAAAAGAAACTTTGTGTTCCCTTCAAGCTAGGTGAAGGACGGCTTTCACACACACTTATCTCTCAGAACTGAGCATGTGGAGAGACGTTCGTTCATCCAGCACAAAGGGAACGGGTTGCAGGAGAACCCTTACTCTGGTTTCTCAGTCTGTTTCCTAGTGCCGGTTTGAAGTGCCTGCCGTTTTCACTGTGAAACCGAGTTGGAGCTTGGACCTCCCCATATATATGTATGGAGTGGAGTTGGCAACTGAAAAGAAACTTTGTGTTCCCTTCAAGCTAGGTGAAGGACGGCTTTCACACACAATTATCTCTCAGAACTGAGCATGTGGAGAGACGTTCGTTCATCCAGCACAAAGGGAACGGGTTGCAGGAGAACCCTTACTCTGGTTTCTCAGTCTGTTTCCTAGTGCCGGTTTGAAGTGCCTGCCGTTTTCACTGTAAAACCGAGTTGGAGCTTGGACCTCCCCATATATATGTATGGAGTGGAGTTGGCAACTGAAAAGAAACTTTGTGTTCCCTTCAAGGTAGGTGAAGGACGGCTTTCACACACACTTATCTCTCAGAACTGAGCATGTGGAGAGACGTTCGTTCATCCAGCACAAAGGGAACGGGTTGCAGGAGAACCCTTACTCTGGTTTCTCAGTCTGTTTCCTAGTGCCGGTTTGAAGTGCCTGCCGTTTTCACTGTGAAACCGAGTTGGAGCTTGGACCTCCCCATATATATGTATGGAGTGGAGTTTGCAACTGAAAGAAACTTTGTGTTCCCTTCAAGCTAGGTGAAGGACGGCTTTCACACACACTTATCTCTCAGAACTGAGCATGTGGAGAGACGTTCGTTCATCCAGCACAAAGGGAACGGGTTGCAGGAGAAACCCTTACTCTGGTTTCTCAGTCTGTTTCCTAGTGCCGGTTTGAAGTGCCTGCCGTTTTCACTGTAAAACCGAGTTGGAGCTTGGACCTCCCCATATATATGTATGGAGTGGAGTTGGCAACTGAAAAGAAACTTTGTGTTCCCTTCAAGCTAGGTGAAGGACGGCTTTCACACACACTTATCTCTCAGAACTGAGCATGTGGAGAGACGTTCGTTCATCCAGCACAAAGGGAACGGGTTGCAGGAGAAACCCTTACTCTGGTTTCTCAGTCTGTTTCCTAGTGCCGGTTTGAAGTGCCTGCCGTTTTCACTGTAAAACCGAGTTGGAGCTTGGACCTCCCCATATATATGTATGGATTGGAGTTGGCAACTGAAAAGAAACTTTGTGTTCCCTTCAAGCTAGGTGAAGGACGGCTTTCACACACACTTATCTCTCAGAACTCAGCAAGTGGAGAGACGTTCGTTGATCCAGCACAAAGGGAACGGGTTGCAGGAGAAACCCTTACTCTGGTTTCTCAGTCTGTTTCCTAGTGTCGGTTTGAAGTGCCTGCCGTTTTCACTGTAAAACCGAGTTGGAGCTTGGACCTCCCCATATATATGTATGGAGTGGAGTTGGCAACTGAAAAGAAACTTTGTGTTCCCTTCAAGCTAGGTGAAGGACGGCTTTCACACACACTTATCTCTCAGAACTGAGCATGTGGAGAGACGTTCGTTCATCCAGCACAAAGGGAACGGGTTGCAGGAGAACCCTTACTCTGGTTTCTCAGTCTGTTTCCTAGTGCCGGTTTGAAGTGCCTGCCGTTTTCACTGTGAAACCGAGTTGGAGCTTGGACCTCCCCATATATATGTATGGAGTGGAGTTTGCAACTGAAAAGAAACTTTGTGTTCCCTTCAAGCTAGGTGAAGGACGGCTTTCACACACACTTATCTCTCAGAACTGAGCATGTGGAGAGACGTTCGTTCATCCAGCACAAAGGGAACGGGTTGCAGGAGAAACCCTTACTCTGGTTTCTCAGTCTGTTTCCTAGTGCCGGTTTGAAGTGCCTGCCGTTTTCACTGTAAAACCGAGTTGGAGCTTGGACCTCCCCATATATATGTATGGAGTGGAGTTGGCAACTGAAAAGAAACTTTGTGTTCCCTTCAAGCTAGGTGAAGGACGGCTTTCACACACACTTATCTCTCAGAACTGAGCATGTGGAGAGACGTTCGTTGATCCAGCACAAAGGGAACGGGTTGCAGGAGAAACCCTTACTCTGGTTTCTCAGTCTGTTTCCTAGTGCCGGTTTGAAGTGCCTGCCGTTTTCACTGTGAAACCGAGTTGGAGCTTGGACCTCCCCATATATATGTATGGAGTGGAGTTTGCAACTGAAAAGAAACTTTGTGTTCCCTTCAAGCTAGGTGAAGGACGGCTTTCACACACACTTATCTCTCAGAACTGAGCATGTGGAGAGACGTTCGTTCATCCAGCACAAAGGGAACGGGTTTCAGGAGAAACCCTTACTCTGGTTTCTCAGTCTGTTTCCTAGTGCCGGTTTGAAGTGCCTGCCGTTTTCACTGTAAAACCGAGTTGGAGCTTGGACCTCCCCATATATATGTATGGAGTGGAGTTGGCAACTGAAAAGAAACTTTGTGTTCCCTTCAAGCTAGGTGAAGGACGGCTTTCACACACACTTATCTCTCAGAACTGAGCATGTGGAGAGACGTTCGTTCATCCAGCACAAAGGGAACGGGTTGCAGGAGAAACCCTTACTCTGGTTTCTCAGTCTGTTTCCTAGTGCCGGTTTGAAGTGCCTGCCGTTTTCACTGTAAAACCGAGTTGGAGCTTGGACCTCCCCATATATATGTATGGATTGGAGTTGGCAACTGAAAAGAAACTTTGTGTTCCCTTCAAGCTAGGTGAAGGACGGCTTTCACACACACTTATCTCTCAGAACTCAGCAAGTGGAGAGACGTTCGTTGATCCAGCACAAAGGGAACGGGTTGCAGGAGAAACCCTTACTCTGGTTTCTCAGTCTGTTTCCTAGTGCTGGTTTGAAGTGCCTGCCGTTTTCACTGTAAAACCGAGTTGGAGTTTGGACCTCCCCATATATATGTATGGAGTGGAGTTTGCAACTGAAAAGAAACTTTGTGTTCCCTTCAAGCTAGGTGAAGGACGGCTTTCACACACACTTATCTCTCAGAACTGAGCAAGTGGAGAGACGTTCGTTGATCCAGCACAAAGGGAACGGGTTGCAGGAGAAACCCTTACTCTGGTTTCTCAGTCTGTTTCCTAGTGCCGGTTTGAAGTGCCTGCCGTTTTCACTGTGAAACCGAGTTGGAGCTTGGACCTCCCCATATATATGTATGGAGTGGAGTTGGCAACTGAAAAGAAACTTTGTGTTCCCTTCAAGCTAGGTGAAGGACGGCTTTCACACACACTTATCTCTCAGAACTGAGCATGTGGAGAGACGTTCGTTCATCCAGCACAAAGGGAACGGGTTGCAGGAGAACCCTTACTCTGGTTTCTCAGTCTGTTTCCTAGTGCCGGTTTGAAGTGCCTGCCGTTTTCACTGTAAAACCGAGTTGGAGCTTGGACCTCCCCATATATATGTATGGAGTGGAGTTGGCAACTGAAAAGAAACTTTGTGTTCCCTTCAAGCTAGGTGAAGGACGGCTTTCACACACACTTATCTCTCAGAACTGAGCATGTGGAGAGACGTTCGTTCATCCAGCACAAAGGGAACGGGTTGCAGGAGAAACCCTTACTCTGGTTTCTCAGTCTGTTTCCTAGTGCCGGTTTGAAGTGCCTGCCGTTTTCATTGTAAAACCTAGTTGGAGCTTGGACCTCCCCATATATATGTATGGAGTGGAGTTGGCAACTGAAAAGAAACTTTGTGTTCCCTTCAAGCTAGGTGAAGGACGGCTTTCACACACACTTATCTCTCAGAACTGAGCATGTGGAGAGACGTTCGTTCATCCAGCACAAAGGGAACGGGTTGCAGGAGAAACCCTTACTCTGGTTTCTCAGTCTGTTTCCTAGTGCCGGTTTGAAGTGCCTGCCGTTTTCACTGTGAAACCGAGTTGGAGCTTGGACCTCCCCATATATATGTATGGAGTGGAGTTTGCAACTGAAAAGAAACTTTGTGTTCCCTTCAAGCTAGGTGAAGGACGGCTTTCACACACACTTATCTCTCAGAACTGAGCATGTGGAGAGACGTTCGTTCATCCAGCACAAAGGGAACGGGTTGCAGGAGAACCCTTACTCTGGTTTCTCAGTCTGTTTCCTAGTGCCGGTTTGAAGTGCCTGCCGTTTTCACTGTAAAACCGAGTTGGAGCTTGGACCTCCCCATATATATGTATGGAGTGGAGTTGGCAACTGAAAAGAAACTTTGTGTTCCCTTCAAGCTAGGTGAAGGACGGCTTTCACACACACTTATCTCTCAGAACTGAGCATGTGGAGAGACGTTCGTTCATCCAGCACAAAGGGAACGGGTTGCAGGAGAAACCCTTACTCTGGTTTCTCAGTCTGTTTCCTAGTGCCGGTTTGAAGTGCCTGCCGTTTTCACTGTAAAACCGAGTTGGAGCTTGGACCTCCCCATATATATGTATGGATTGGAGTTGGCAACTGAAAAGAAACTTTGTGTTCCCTTCAAGCTAGGTGAAGGACGGCTTTCACACACACTTATCTCTCAGAACTCAGCAAGTGGAGAGACGTTCGTTGATCCAGCACAAAGGGAACGGGTTGCAGGAGAAACCCTTACTCTGGTTTCTCAGTCTGTTTCCTAGTGCTGGTTTGAAGTGCCTGCCGTTTTCACTGTAAAACCGAGTTGGAGTTTGGACCTCCCCATATATATGTATGGAGTGGAGTTTGCAACTGAAAAGAAACTTTGTGTTCCCTTCAAGCTAGGTGAAGGACGGCTTTCACACACACTTATCTCTCAGAACTGAGCAAGTGGAGAGACGTTCGTTGATCCAGCACAGAGGGAACGGGTTGCAGGAGAAACCCTTACTCTGGTTTCTCAGTCTGTTTCCTAGTGCCGGTTTGAAGTGCCTGCCGTTTTCACTGTGAAACCGAGTTGGAGCTTGGACCTCCCCATATATATGTATGGAGTGGAGTTTGCAAATGAAAAGAAACTTTGTGTTCCCTTCAAGCTAGGTGAAGGACGGCTTTCACACACACTTATCTCTCAGAACTGAGCATGTGGAGAGACGTTCGTTCATCCAGCACAAAGGGAACGGGTTGCAGGAGAACCCTTACTCTGGTTTCTCAGTCTGTTTCCTAGTGCCGGTTTGAAGTGCCTGCCGTTTTCACTGTAAAACCGAGTTGGAGCTTGGACCTCCCCATATATATGTATGGAGTGGAGTTGGCAACTGAAAAGAAACTTTGTGTTCCCTTCAAGCTAGGTGAAGGACGGCTTTCACACACACTTATCTCTCAGAACTGAGCATGTGGAGAGACGTTCGTTGATCCAGCACAAAGGGAACGGGTTGCAGGAGAAACCCTTACTCTGGTTTCTCAGTCTGTTTCCTAGTGCCGGTTTGAAGTGCCTGCCGTTTTCACTGTAAAACCGAGTTGGAGATTGTTCCGCCCTATATATATGTATGGAGTGGAGTTTGCAACTGAAAAGAAACTTTGTGTTCCCTTCAAGCTAGGTGAAGGACGGCATTCACTCACACATCTCTCAGAACTGAGCATGTGGAGAGACGTTCGTTGATCTAGCACAAAGGGAACGGGTTGCAGGAGAAACCCTTACTCTGGTTTCTCAGTCTGTTTCCTAGTGCCGGTTTGAAGTGCCTGCCGTTTTCACTGTGAAACCGAGTTGGAGCTTGTACCTCCCCATATATATGTATGGAGTGTAGTTGGCAACTGAAAAGAAACTTTGTGTTCCCTTCAAGCTAGGTGAAGGTCGGCTTTCACACACACTTATCTCTCAGAACTGAGCATGTGGAGAGACGTTTGTTCATCCAGCACAAAGGGAACGGGTTGCAGGAGAAACACTTACTCTGGTTTCTCAGTCTGATTCCTAGTGCCGGTTTGAAGTGCCTGCCGTTTTCACTGTAAAACCGAGTTGGAGCTTGGACCTCCCCATATATATGTATGGAGTGGAGTTGGCAACTGAAAAGAAACTTTGTGTTCCCTTCAAGCTAGGTGAAGGACGGCTTTCACACACACTTATCTCTCAGAACTGAGCATGTGGAGAGACGTTCGTTCATCCAGCACAAAGGGAACGGGTTGCAGGAGAAACCCTTACCCTGGTTTCTCAGTCTGTTTCCTAGTGCCGGTTTGAAGTGCCTGCCGTTTTCACTGTAAAACCGAGTTGGAGCTTGGACCTCCCCATATATATGTATGGAGTGGAGTTTGCAACTGAATAGAAACTTTGTGTTCCCTTCAAGCTAGGTGAAGGACGGCTTTCACACACACTTATCTCTCAGAACTGAGCATGTGGAGAGACGTTCGTTCATCCAGCACAAAGGGAACGGGTTGCAGGAGAAACCCTTACTCTGGTTTCTCAGTCTGTTTCCTAGTGCCGGTTTGAAGTGCCTGCCGTTTTCACTGTAAAACCGAGTTGGAGCTTGGACCTCCCCATATATATGTATGGATTGGAGTTGGCAACTGAAAAGAAACTTTGTGTTCCCTTCAAGCTAGGTGAAGGACGGCTTTCACACACACTTATCTCTCAGAACTCAGCAAGTGGAGAGACGTTCGTTGATCCAGCACAAAGGGAACGGGTTGCAGGAGAAACCCTTACTCTGGTTTCTCAGTCTGTTTCCTAGTGTCGGTTTGAAGTGCCTGCCGTTTTCACTGTAAAACCGAGTTGGAGCTTGGACCTCCCCATATATATGTATGGAGTGGAGTTGGCAACTGAAAAGAAACTTTGTGTTCCCTTCAAGCTAGGTGAAGGACGGCTTTCACACACACTTATCTCTCAGAACTGAGCATGTGGAGAGACGTTCGTTCATCCAGCACAAAGGGAACGGGTTGCAGGAGAACCCTTACTCTGGTTTCTCAGTCTGTTTCCTAGTGCCGGTTTGAAGTGCCTGCCGTTTTCACTGTGAAACCGAGTTGGAGCTTGGACCTCCCCATATATATGTATGGAGTGGAGTTTGCAACTGAAAAGAAACTTTGTGTTCCCTTCAAGCTAGGTGAAGGACGGCTTTCACACACACTTATCTCTCAGAACTGAGCATGTGGAGAGACGTTCGTTCATCCAGCACAAAGGGAACGGGTTGCAGGAGAAACCCTTACTCTGGTTTCTCAGTCTGTTTCCTAGTGCCGGTTTGAAGTGCCTGCCGTTTTCACTGTAAAACCGAGTTGGAGCTTGGACCTCCCCATATATATGTATGGAGTGGAGTTGGCAACTGAAAAGAAACTTTGTGTTCCCTTCAAGCTAGGTGAAGGACGGCTTTCACACACACTTATCTCTCAGAACTGAGCATGTGGAGAGACGTTCGTTGATCCAGCACAAAGGGAACGGGTTGCAGGAGAAACCCTTACTCTGGTTTCTCAGTCTGTTTCCTAGTGCCGGTTTGAAGTGCCTGCCGTTTTCACTGTGAAACCGAGTTGGAGCTTGGACCTCCCCATATATATGTATGGAGTGGAGTTTGCAACTGAAAAGAAACTTTGTGTTCCCTTCAAGCTAGGTGAAGGACGGCTTTCACACACACTTATCTCTCAGAACTGAGCATGTGGAGAGACGTTCGTTCATCCAGCACAAAGGGAACGGTTTTCAGGAGAAACCCTTACTCTGGTTTCTCAGTCTGTTTCCTAGTGCCGGTTTGAAGTGCCTGCCGTTTTCACTGTAAAACCGAGTTGGAGCTTGGACCTCCCCATATATATGTATGGAGTGGAGTTGGCAACTGAAAAGAAACTTTGTGTTCCCTTCAAGCTAGGTGAAGGACGGCTTTCACACACACTTATCTCTCAGAACTGAGCATGTGGAGAGACGTTCGTTCATCCAGCACAAAGGGAACGGGTTGCAGGAGAAACCCTTACTCTGGTTTCTCAGTTTGTTTCCTAGTGCCGGTTTGAAGTGCCTGCCGTTTTCACTGTAAAACCGAGTTGGAGCTTGGACCTCCCCATATATATGTATGGATTGGAGTTGGCAACTGAAAAGAAACTTTGTGTTCCCTTCAAGCTAGGTGAAGGACGGCTTTCACACACACTTATCTCTCAGAACTCAGCAAGTGGAGAGACGTTCGTTGATCCAGCACAAAGGGAACGGGTTGCAGGAGAAACCCTTACTCTGGTTTCTCAGTCTGTTTCCTAGTGCTGGTTTGAAGTGCCTGCCGTTTTCACTGTAAAACCGAGTTGGAGTTTGGACCTCCCCATATATATGTATGGAGTGGAGTTTGCAACTGAAAAGAAACTTTGTGTTCCCTTCAAGCTAGGTGAAGGACGGCTTTCACACACACTTATCTCTCAGAACTGAGCAAGTGGAGAGACGTTCGTTGATCCAGCACAAAGGGAACGGGTTGCAGGAGAAACCCTTACTCTGGTTTCTCAGTCTGTTTCCTAGTGCCGGTTTGAAGTGCCTGCCGTTTTCACTGTGAAACCGAGTTGGAGCTTGGACCTCCCCATATATATGTATGGAGTGGAGTTTGCAAATGAAAAGAAACTTTGTGTTCCCTTCAAGCTAGGTGAAGGACGGCTTTCACACACACTTATCTCTCAGAACTGAGCATGTGGAGAGACGTTCGTTCATCCAGCACAAAGGGAACGGGTTGCAGGAGAACCCTTACTCTGGTTTCTCAGTCTGTTTCCTAGTGCCGGTTTGAAGTGCCTGCCGTTTTCACTGTAAAACCGAGTTGGAGCTTGGACCTCCCCATATATATGTATGGAGTGGAGTTGGCAACTGAAAAGAAACTTTGTGTTCCCTTCAAGCTAGGTGAAGGACGGCTTTCACACACACTTATCTCTCAGAACTGAGCATGTGGAGAGACGTTCGTTCATCCAGCACAAAGGGAACGGGTTGCAGGAGAAACCCTTACTCTGGTTTCTCAGTCTGTTTCCTAGTGCCGGTTTGAAGTGCCTGCCGTTTTCATTGTAAAACCTAGTTGGAGCTTGGACCTCCCCATATATATGTATGGAGTGGAGTTGGCAACTGAAAAGAAACTTTGTGTTCCCTTCAAGCTAGGTGAAGGACGGCTTTCACACACACTTATCTCTCAGAACTGAGCATGTGGAGAGACGTTCGTTCATCCAGCACAAAGGGAACGGGTTGCAGGAGAAACCCTTACTCAGGTTTCTCAGTCTGTTTCCTAGTGCCGGTTTGAAGTGCCTGCCGTTTTCACTGTGAAACCGAGTTGGAGCTTGGACCTCCCCATATATATGTATGGAGTGGAGTTTGCAACTGAAAAGAAACTTTGTGTTCCCTTCAAGCTAGGTGAAGGACGGCTTTCACACACACTTATCTCTCAGAACTGAGCATGTGGAGAGACGTTCGTTCATCCAGCACAAAGGGAACGGGTTGCAGGAGAACCCTTACTCTGGTTTCTCAGTCTGTTTCCTAGTGCCGGTTTGAAGTGCCTGCCGTTTTCACTGTAAAACCGAGTTGGAGCTTGGACCTCCCCATATATATGTATGGAGTGGAGTTGGCAACTGAAAAGAAACTTTGTGTTCCCTTCAAGCTAGGTGAAGGACGGCTTTCACACACACTTATCTCTCAGAACTGAGCATGTGGAGAGACGTTCGTTCATCCAGCACAAAGGGAACGGGTTGCAGGAGAAACCCTTACTCTGGTTTCTCAGTCTGTTTCCTAGTGCCGGTTTGAAGTGCCTGCCGTTTTCACTGTAAAACCGAGTTGGAGCTTGGACCTCCCCATATATATGTATGGATTGGAGTTGGCAACTGAAAAGAAACTTTGTGTTCCCTTCAAGCTAGGTGAAGGACGGCTTTCACACACACTTATCTCTCAGAACTCAGCAAGTGGAGAGACGTTCGTTGATCCAGCACAAAGGGAACGGGTTGCAGGAGAAACCCTTACTCTGGTTTCTCAGTCTGTTTCCTAGTGCTGGTTTGAAGTGCCTGCCGTTTTCACTGTAAAACCGAGTTGGAGTTTGGACCTCCCCATATATATGTATGGAGTGGAGTTTGCAACTGAAAAGAAACTTTGTGTTCCCTTCAAGCTAGGTGAAGGACGGCTTTCACACACACTTATCTCTCAGAACTGAGCAAGTGGAGAGACGTTCGTTGATCCAGCACAGAGGGAACGGGTTGCAGGAGAAACCCTTACTCTGGTTTCTCAGTCTGTTTCCTAGTGCCGGTTTGAAGTGCCTGCCGTTTTCACTGTGAAACCGAGTTGGAGCTTGGACCTCCCCATATATATGTATGGAGTGGAGTTTGCAAATGAAAAGAAACTTTGTGTTCCCTTCAAGCTAGGTGAAGGACGGCTTTCACACACACTTATCTCTCAGAACTGAGCATGTGGAGAGACGTTCGTTCATCCAGCACAAAGGGAACGGGTTGCAGGAGAACCCTTACTCTGGTTTCTCAGTCTGTTTCCTAGTGCCGGTTTGAAGTGCCTGCCGTTTTCACTGTAAAACCGAGTTGGAGCTTGGACCTCCCCATATATATGTATGGAGTGGAGTTGGCAACTGAAAAGAAACTTTGTGTTCCCTTCAAGCTAGGTGAAGGACGGCTTTCACACACACTTATCTCTCAGAACTGAGCATGTGGAGAGACGTTCGTTGATCCAGCACAAAGGGAACGGGTTGCAGGAGAAACCCTTACTCTGGTTTCTCAGTCTGTTTCCTAGTGCTGGTTTGAAGTGCCTCCCGTTTTCACTGTAAAACCGAGTTGGAGATTGTTCCGCCCTATATATATGTATGGAGTGGAGTTTGCAACTGAAAAGAAACTTTGTGTTCCCTTCAAGCTAGGTGAAGGACGGCATTCACTCACACATCTCTCAGAACTGAGCATGTGGAGAGACGTTCGTTGATCTAGCACAAAGGGAACGGGTTGCAGGAGAAACCCTTACTCTGGTTTCTCAGTCTGTTTCCTAGTGCCGGTTTGAAGTGCCTGCCGTTTTCACTGTGAAACCGAGTTGGAGCTTGTACCTCCCCATATATATGTATGGAGTGTAGTTGGCAACTGAAAAGAAACTTTGTGTTCCCTTCAAGCTAGGTGAAGGTCGGCTTTCACACACACTTATCTCTCAGAACTGAGCATGTGGAGAGACGTTTGTTCATCCAGCACAAAGGGAACGGGTTGCAGGAGAAACACTTACTCTGGTTTCTCAGTCTGATTCCTAGTGCCGGTTTGAAGTGCCTGCCGTTTTCACTGTAAAACCGAGTTGGAGCTTGGACCTCCCCATATATATGTATGGATTGGAGTTGGCAACTGAAAAGAAACTTTGTGTTCCCTTCAAGGTAGGTGAAGGACGGCTTTCACACACACTTATCTCTCAGAACTGAGCATGTGGAGAGACGTTCGTTCATCCAGCACAAAGGGAACGGGTTGCAGGAGAAACCCTTACTCTGGTTTCTCAGTCTGTTTCCTAGTGCCGGTTTGAAGTGCCTGCCGTTTTCACTGTAAAACCGAGTTGGAGCTTGGACCTCCCCATATATATGTATGGAGTGGAGTTTGCAACTGAATAGAAACTTTGTGTTCCCTTCAAGCTACTTGAAGGATGGCTTTCACACACACTTATCTCTCAGAACTGAGCATGTGGAGAGACGTTCGTTCATCCAGCACAAAGGGAACGGGTTGCAGGAGAAACCCTTACTCTGGTTTCTCAGTCTGTTTCCTAGTGCCGGTTTGAAGTGCCTGCCGTTTTCACTGTAAAACCGAGTTGGAGCTTGTACCTCCCCATATATATATATGGAGTGGAGTTGGCAACTGAAAAGAAACTTTGTGTTCCCTTCAAGCTAGGTGAAGGACGGCTTTCACACACACTTATCTCTCAGAACTGAGCATGTGGAGAGACGTTCGTTCATCCAGCACAAAGGGAACGGGTTGCAGGAGAAACCCTTCCTCTGGTTTCTCAGTCTGTTTCCTAGTGCCGGTTTGAAGTGCCTGCCGTTTTCACTGTAAAACCGAGTTGGAGCTTGGACCTCCCCATATATATGTATGGAGTGGAGTTGGCAACTGAAAAGAAACTTTGTGTTCCCTTCAAGCTAGTTGAAGGACGGCTTTCACACACACTTATCTCTCAGAACTGAGCATGTGGAGAGACGTTCGTTCATCCAGCACAAAGGGAACGGGTTGCAGGAGAAACCCTTACTCTGGTTTCTCAGTCTGTTTCCTAGTGCCGGTTTGAAGTGCCTGCCGTTTTCATTGTAAAACCTAGTTGGAGCTTGGACCTCCCCATATATATGTATGGAGTGGAGTTGGCAACTGAAAAGAAACTTTGTGTTCCCTTCAAGCTAGGTGAAGGACGGCTTTCACACACACTTATCTCTCAGAACTGAGCATGTGGAGAGACGTTCGTTCATCCAGCACAAAGGGAACGGGTTGCAGGAGAAACCCTTACTCTGGTTTCTCAGTCTGTTTCCTAGTGCCGGTTTGAAGTGCCTGCCGTTTTCACTGTGAAACCGAGTTGGAGCTTGGACCTCCCCATATATATGTATGGAGTGGAGTTTGCAACTGAAAAGAAACTTTGTGTTCCCTTCAAGCTAGGTGAAGGACGGCTTTCACACACACTTATCTCTCAGAACTGAGCATGTGGAGAGACGTTCGTTCATCCAGCACAAAGGGAACGGGTTGCAGGAGAACCCTTACTCTGGTTTCTCAGTCTGTTTCCTAGTGCCGGTTTGAAGTGCCTGCCGTTTTCACTGTAAAACCGAGTTGGAGCTTGGACCTCCCCATATATATGTATGGAGTGGAGTTGGCAACTGAAAAGAAACTTTGTGTTCCCTTCAAGCTAGGTGAAGGACGGCTTTCACACACACTTATCTCTCAGAACTGAGCATGTGGAGAGACGTTCGTTCATCCAGCACAAAGGGAACGGGTTGCAGGAGAAACCCTTACTCTGGTTTCTCAGTCTGTTTCCTAGTGCCGGTTTGAAGTGCCTGCCGTTTTCACTGTAAAACCGAGTTGGAGCTTGGACCTCCCCATATATATGTATGGATTGGAGTTGGCAACTGAAAAGAAACTTTGTGTTCCCTTCAAGCTAGGTGAAGGACGGCTTTCACACACACTTATCTCTCAGAACTCAGCAAGTGGAGAGACGTTCGTTGATCCAGCACAAAGGGAACGGGTTGCAGGAGAAACCCTTACTCTGGTTTCTCAGTCTGTTTCCTAGTGCTGGTTTGAAGTGCCTGCCGTTTTCACTGTAAAACCGAGTTGGAGTTTGGACCTCCCCATATATATGTATGGAGTGGAGTTTGCAACTGAAAAGAAACTTTGTGTTCCCTTCAAGCTAGGTGAAGGACGGCTTTCACACACACTTATCTCTCAGAACTGAGCAAGTGGAGAGACGTTCGTTGATCCAGCACAGAGGGAACGGGTTGCAGGAGAAACCCTTACTCTGGTTTCTCAGTCTGTTTCCTAGTGCCGGTTTGAAGTGCCTACCGTTTTCACTGTGAAACCGAGTTGGAGCTTGGACCTCCCCATATATATGTATGGAGTGGAGTTTGCAAATGAAAAGAAACTTTGTGTTCCCTTCAAGCTAGGTGAAGGACGGCTTTCACACACACTTATCTCTCAGAACTGAGCATGTGGAGAGACGTTCGTTCATCCAGCACAAAGGGAACGGGTTGCAGGAGAACCCTTACTCTGGTTTCTCAGTCTGTTTCCTAGTGCCGGTTTGAAGTGCCTGCCGTTTTCACTGTAAAACCGAGTTGGAGCTTGGACCTCCCCATATATATGTATGGAGTGGATTTGGCAACTGAAAAGAAACTTTGTGTTCCCTTCAAGCTAGGTGAAGGACGGCTTTCACACACACTTATCTCTCAGAACTGAGCATGTGGAGAGACGTTCGTTCATCCAGCACAAAGGGAACGGGTTTCAGGAGAACCCTTACTCTGGTTTCTCAGTCTGTTTCCTAGTGCCGGTTTGAAGTGCCTGCCGTTTTCACTGTAAAACCGAGTTGGAGCTTGTACCTCCCCATATATATATATGGAGTGGAGTTGGCAACTGAAAAGAAACTTTGTGTTCCCTTCAAGCTAGGTGAAGGACGGCTTTCACACACACTTATCTCTCAGAACTGAGCATGTGGAGAGACGTTCGTTCATCCAGCACAAAGGGAACGGGTTGCAGGAGAAACCCTTCCTCTGGTTTCTCAGTCTGTTTCCTAGTGCCGGTTTGAAGTGCCTGCCGTTTTCACTGTAAAACCGAGTTGGAGCTTGGACCTCCCCATATATATGTATGGAGTGGAGTTGGCAACTGAAAAGAAACTTTGTGTTCCCTTCAAGCTAGGTGAAGGACGGCTTTCACACACACTTATCTCTCAGAACTGAGCATGTGGAGAGACGTTCGTTCATCCAGCACAAAGGGAACGGGTTGCAGGAGAAACCCTTACTCTGGTTTCTCAGTCTGTTTCCTAGTGCCGGTTTGAAGTGCCTGCCGTTTTCATTGTAAAACCTAGTTGGAGCTTGGACCTCCCCATATATATGTATGGAGTGGAGTTGGCAACTGAAAAGAAACTTTGTGTTCCCTTCAAGCTAGGTGAAGGACGGCTTTCACACACACTTATCTCTCAGAACTGAGCATGTGGAGAGACGTTCGTTCATCCAGCACAAAGGGAACGGGTTGCAGGAGAAACCCTTACTCTGGTTTCTCAGTCTGTTTCCTAGTGCCGGTTTGAAGTGCCTGCCGTTTTCACTGTGAAACCGAGTTGGAGCTTGGACCTCCCCATATATATGTATGGAGTGGAGTTTGCAACTGAAAAGAAACTTTGTGTTCCCTTCAAGCTAGGTGAAGGACGGCTTTCACACACACTTATCTCTCAGAACTGAGCATGTGGAGAGACGTTCGTTCATCCAGCACAAAGGGAACGGGTTGCAGGAGAACCCTTACTCTGGTTTCTCAGTCTGTTTCCTAGTGCCGGTTTGAAGTGCCTGCCGTTTTCACTGTAAAACCGAGTTGGAGCTTGGACCTCCCCATATATATGTATGGAGTGGAGTTGGCAACTGAAAAGAAACTTTGTGTTCCCTTCAAGCTAGGTGAAGGACGGCTTTCACACACACTTATCTCTCAGAACTGAGCATGTGGAGAGACGTTCGTTCATCCAGCACAAAGGGAACGGGTTGCAGGAGAAACCCTTACTCTGGTTTCTCAGTCTGTTTCCTAGTGCCGGTTTGAAGTGCCTGCCGTTTTCACTGTAAAACCGAGTTGGAGCTTGGACCTCCCCATATATATGTATGGATTGGAGTTGGCAACTGAAAAGAAACTTTGTGTTCCCTTCAAGCTAGGTGAAGGACGGCTTTCACACACACTTATCTCTCAGAACTCAGCAAGTGGAGAGACGTTCGTTGATCCAGCACAAAGGGAACGGGTTGCAGGAGAAACCCTTACTCTGGTTTCTCAGTCTGTTTCCTAGTGCTGGTTTGAAGTGCCTGCCGTTTTCACTGTAAAACCGAGTTGGAGTTTGGACCTCCCTATATATATGTATGGAGTGGAGTTGGCAACTGAAAAGAAACTTTGTGTTCCCTTCAAGCTAGGTGAAGGACGGCTTTCACACACACTTATCTCTCAGAACTGAGCAAGTGGAGAGACGTTCGTTGATCCAGCACAGAGGGAACGGGTTGCAGGAGAAACCCTTACTCTGGTTTCTCAGTCTGTTTCCTAGTGCCGGTTTGAAGTGCCTGCCGTTTTCACTGTGAAACCGAGTTGGAGCTTGGACCTCCCCATATATATGTATGGAGTGGAGTTTGCAAATGAAAAGAAACTTTGTGTTCCCTTCAAGCTAGGTGAAGGACGGCTTTCACACACACTTATCTCTCAGAACTGAGCATGTGGAGAGACGTTCGTTCATCCAGCACAAAGGGAACGGGTTGCAGGAGAACCCTTACTCTGGTTTCTCAGTCTGTTTCCTAGTGCCGGTTTGAAGTGCCTGCCGTTTTCACTGTAAAACCGAGTTGGAGCTTGGACCTCCCCATATATATGTATGGAGTGGAGTTGGCAACTGAAAAGAAACTTTGTGTTCCCTTCAAGCTAGGTGAAGGACGGCTTTCACACACACTTATCTCTCAGAACTGAGCATGTGGAGAGACGTTCGTTCATCCAGCACAAAGGGAACGGGTTGCAGGAGAACCCTTACTCTGGTTTCTCAGTCTGTTTCCTAGTGCCGGTTTGAAGTGCCTGCCGTTTTCACTGTGAAACCGAGTTGGAGCTTGTACCTCCCCATATATATGTATGGAGTGTAGTTGGCAACTGAAAAGAAACTTTGTGTTCCCTTCAAGCTAGGTGAAGGACGGCTTTCACACACACTTATCTCTCAGAACTGAGCATGTGGAGAGACGTTCGTTGATCCAGCACAAAGGGAACGGGTTGCAGGAGAAACCCTTACTCTGGTTTCTCAGTCTGTTTCCTAGTGCCGGTTTGAAGTGCCTGCCGTTTTCACTGTAAAACCGAGTTGGAGATTGTTCCGCCCTATATATATGTATGGAGTGGAGTTTGCAACTGAAAAGAAACTTTGTGTTCCCTTCAAGCTAGGTGAAGGACGTCATTCACTCACACATCTCTCAGAACTGAGCATGTGGAGAGACGTTCGTTGATCTAGCACAAAGTGAACGGGTTGCAGGAGAAACCCTTACTCTGGTTTCTCAGTCTGTTTCCTAGTGCCGGTTTGAAGTGCCTGCCGTTTTCACTGTGAAACCGAGTTGGAGCTTGTACCTCCCCATATATATGTATGGAGTGTAGTTGGCAACTGAAAAGAAACTTTGTGTTCCCTTCAAGCTAGGTGAAGGTCGGCTTTCACACACACTTATCTCTCAGAATTGAGCATGTGGAGAGACGTTTGTTCATCCAGCACAAAGGGAACGGGTTGCAGGAGAAACACTTACTCTGGTTTCTCAGTCTGATTCCTAGTGCCGGTTTGAAGTGCCTGCCGTTTTCACTGTAAAACCGAGTTGGAGCTTGGACCTCCCCATATATATGTATGGATTGGAGTTGGCAACTGAGAAGAAACTTTGTGTTCCCTTCAAGGTAGGTGAAGGACGGCTTTCACACACACTTATCTCTCAGAACTGAGCATGTGGAGAGACGTTCGTTCATCCAGCACAAAGGGAACGGGTTGCAGGAGAAACCCTTACTCTGGTTTCTCAGTCTGTTTCCTAGTGCCGGTTTGAAGTGCCTGCCGTTTTCACTGTAAAACCGAGTTGGAGCTTGGACCTCCCCATATATATGTATGGAGTGGAGTTTGCAACTGAATAGAAACTTTGTGTTCCCTTCAAGCTACTTGAAGGATGGCTTTCACACACACTTATCTCTCAGAACTGAGCATGTGGAGAGACGTTCGTTCATCCAGCACAAAGGGAACGGGTTGCAGGAGAAACCCTTACTCTGGTTTCTCAGTCTGTTTCCTAGTGCCGGTTTGAAGTGCCTGCCGTTTTCACTGTAAAACCGAGTTGGAGCTTGTACCTCCCCATATATATATATGGAGTGGAGTTGGCAACTGAAAAGAAACTTTGTGTTCCCTTCAAGCTAGGTGAAGGACGGCTTTCACACACACTTATCTCTCAGAACTGAGCATGTGGAGAGACGTTCGTTCATCCAGCACAAAGGGAACGGGTTGCAGGAGAAACCCTTCCTCTGGTTTCTCAGTCTGTTTCCTAGTGCCGGTTTGAAGTGCCTGCCGTTTTCACTGTAAAACCGAGTTGGAGCTTGGACCTCCCCATATATATGTATGGAGTGGAGTTTGCAACTGAAAAGAAACTTTGTGTTCCCTTCAAGCTAGGTGAAGGACGGCTTTCACACACACTTATCTCTCAGAACTGAGCATGTGGAGAGACGTTCGTTCATCCAGCACAAAGGGAACGGGTTGCAGGAGAACCCTTACTCTGGTTTCTCAGTCTGTTTCCTAGTGCCGGTTTGAAGTGCCTGCCGTTTTCACTGTAAAACCGAGTTGGAGCTTGGACCTCCCCATATATATGTATGGAGTGGAGTTGGCAACTGAAAAGAAACTTTGTGTTCCCTTCAAGCTAGGTGAAGGACGGCTTTCACACACACTTATCTCTCAGAACTGAGCATGTGGAGAGACGTTCGTTCATCCAGCACAAAGGGAACGGGTTGCAGGAGAAACCCTTACTCTGGTTTCTCAGTCTGTTTCCTAGTGCCGGTTTGAAGTGCCTGCCGTTTTCACTGTAAAACCGAGTTGGAGCTTGGACCTCCCCATATATATGTATGGAGTGGAGTTGGCAAATGAAAAGAAACTTTGTGTTCCCTTCAAGCTAGGTGAAGGACGGCTTTCACACACACTTATCTCTCAGAACTGAGCATGTGGAGAGACGTTCGTTCATCCAGCACAAAGGGAACGGGTTGCAGGAGAACCCTTACTCTGGTTTCTCAGTCTGTTTCCTAGTGCCGGTTTGAAGTGCCTGCCGTTTTCACTGTGAAACCGAGTTGGAGCTTGGACCTCCCCATATATATGTATGGAGTGGAGTTTGCAACTGAAAAGAAACTTTGTGTTCCCTTCAAGCTAGGTGAAGGACGGCTTTCACACACACTTTTCTCTCAGAACTGAGCATGTGGAGAGACGTTCGTTCATCCAGCACAAATGGAACGGGTTGCAGGAGAAACCCTTACTCTGGTTTCTCAGTCTGTTTCCTAGTGCCGGTTTGAAGTGCCTGCCGTTTTCACTGTAAAACCGAGTTGGAGCTTGGACCTCCCCATATATATGTATGGAGTGGAGTTGGCAACTGAAAAGAAACTTTGTGTTCCCTTCAAGCTAGGTGAAGGACGGCTTTCACACACACTTATCTCTCAGAACTGAGCATGTGGAGAGACGTTCGTTGATCCAGCACAAAGGGAACGGGTTGCAGGAGAAACCCTTACTCTGGTTTCTCAGTCTGTTTCCTAGTGCCGGTTTGAAGTGCCTGCCGTTTTCACTGTGAAACCGAGTTGGAGCTTGGACCTCCCCATATATATGTATGGAGTGGAGTTTGCAACTGAAAAGAAACTTTGTGTTCCCTTCAAGCTAGGTGAAGGACGGCTTTCACACACACTTATCTCTCAGAACTGAGCATGTGGAGAGAAGTTCGTTCATCCAGCACAAAGGGAACGGGTTTCAGGAGAAACCCTTACTCTGGTTTCTCAGTCTGTTTCCTAGTGCCGGTTTGAAGTGCCTGCAGTTTTCACTGTAAAACCGAGTTGGAGCTTGGACCTCCCCATATATATGTATGGAGTGGAGTTGGCAACTGAAAAGAAACTTTGTGTTCCCTTCAAGCTAGGTGAAGGACGGCTTTCACACACACTTATCTCTCAGAACTGAGCATGTGGAGAGACGTTCGTTCATCCAGCACAAAGGGAACGGGTTGCAGGAGAAACCCTTACTCTGGTTTCTCAGTCTGTTTCCTAGTGCCGGTTTGAAGTGCCTGCCGTTTTCACTGTAAAACCGAGTTGGTGCTTGGACCTCCCCATATATATGTATGGATTGGAGTTGGCAACTGAAAAGAAACTTTGTGTTCCCTTCAAGCTAGGTGAAGGACGGCTTTCACACACACTTATCTCTCAGAACTCAGCAAGTGGAGAGACGTTCGTTGATCCAGCACAAAGGGAACGGGTTGCAGGAGAAACCCTTACTCTGGTTTCTCAGTCTGTTTCCTAGTGCTGGTTTGAAGTGCCTGCCGTTTTCACTGTAAAACCGAGTTGGAGTTTGGACCTCCCCATATATATGTATGGAGTGGAGTTTGCAACTGAAAAGAAACTTTGTGTTCCCTTCAAGCTAGGTGAAGGACGGCTTTCACACACACTTATCTCTCAGAACTGAGCAAGTGGAGAGACGTTCGTTGATCCAGCACAAAGGGAACGGGTTGCAGGAGAAACCCTTACTCTGGTTTCTCAGTCTGTTTCCTAGTGCCGGTTTGAAGTGCCTGCCGTTTTCACTGTAAAACCGAGTTGGAGCTTGGACCTCCCCATATATATGTATGGAGTGGAGTTTGCAAATGAAAAGAAACTTTGTGTTCCCTTCAAGCTAGGTGAAGGACGGCTTTCACACACACTTATCTCTCAGAACTGAGCATGTGGAGAGACGTTCGTTCATCCAGCACAAAGGGAACGGGTTGCAGGAGAACCCTTACTCTGGTTTCTCAGTCTGTTTCCTAGTGCCGGTTTGAAGTGCCTGCCGTTTTCACTGTAAAACCGAGTTGGAGCTTGGACCTACCCATATATATGTATGGAGTGGAGTTGGCAACTGAAAAGAAACTTTGTGTTCCCTTCAAGCTAGGTGAAGGACGGCTTTCAAACACACTTATCTCTCAGAACTGAGCATGTGGAGAGACGTTCGTTCATCCAGCACAAAGGGAACGGGTTGCAGGAGAAACCCTTACTCTGGTTTCTCAGTCTGTTTCCTAGTGCCGGTTTGAAGTGCCTGCCGTTTTCATTGTAAAACCGAGTTGGAGCTTGGACCTCCCCATATATATGTATGGAGTGGAGTTGGCAGCTGAAAAGAAACTTTGTGTTCCCTTCAAGCTAGGTGAAGGACGGCTTTCACACACACTTATCTCTCAGAACTGAGCATGTGGAGAGACGTTCGTTGATCCAGCACAAAGGGAACGGGTTGCAGGAGAAACCCTTACTCTGGTTTCTCAGTCTGTTTCCTAGTGCCGGTTTGAAGTGCCTGCCGTTTTCACTGTGAAACCGAGTTGGAGCTTGGACCTCCCCATATATATGTATGGATTGGAGTTTGCAACTGAAAAGAAACTTTGTGTTCCCTTCAAGCTAGGTGAAGGACGGCTTTCACACACACTTATCTCTCAGAACTGAGCATGTGGAGAGACGTTCGTTCATCCAGCACAAAGGGAACGGGTTGCAGGAGAACCCTTACTCTGGTTTCTCAGTCTGTTTCCTAGTGCCGGTTTGAAGTGCCTGCCGTTTTCACTGTAAAACCGAGTTGGAGCTTGGACCTCCCCATATATATGTATGGAGTGGAGTTGGCAACTGAAAAGAAACTTTGTGTTCCCTTCAAGCTAGGTGAAGGACGGCTTTCACACACACTTATCTCTCAGAACTGAGCATGTGGAGAGACGTTCGTTCATCCAGCACAAAGGGAACGGGTTGCAGGAGAACCCTTACTCTGGTTTCTCAGTCTGTTTCCTAGTGCCGGTTTGAAGTGCCTGCCGTTTTCACTGTAAAACCGAGTTGGAGCTTGGACCTCCCCATATATATGTATGGAGTGGAGTTGGCAACTGAAAAGAAACTTTGTGTTCCCTTCAAGCTAGGTGAAGGACGGCTTTCACACACACTTATCTCTCAGAACTGAGCATGTGGAGAGACGTTCGTTCATCCAGCACAAAGGGAACGGGTTGCAGGAGAACCCTTACTCTGGTTTCTCAGTCTGTTTCCTAGTGCCGGTTTGAAGTGCCTGCCGTTTTCACTGTGAAACCGGGTTGGAGCTTGGACCTCCCCATATATATGTATGGAGTGGAGTTTGCAACTGAAAAGAAACTTTGTGTTCCCTTCAAGCTAGGTGAAGGACGGCTTTCACACACACTTATCTCTCAGAACTGAGCATGTGGAGAGACGTTCGTTCATCCAGCACAAAGGGAACGGGTTGCAGGAGAAACCCTTTCTCTGGTTTCTCAGTCTGTTTCCTAGTGCCGGTTTGAAGTGCCTGCCGTTTTCACTGTAAAACCGAGTTGGAGCTTGGACCTCCCCATATATATGTATGGAGTGGAGTTGGCAACTGAAAAGAAACTTTGTGTTCCCTTCAAGCTAGGTGAAGGACGGCTTTCACACACACTTATCTCTCAGAACTGAGCATGTGGAGAGACGTTCGTTGATCCAGCACAAAGGGAACGGGTTGCAGGAGAAACCCTTACTCTGGTTTCTCAGTCTGTTTCCTAGTGCCGGTTTGAAGTGCCTGCCGTTTTCACTGTGAAACCGAGTTGGAGCTTGGACCTCCCCATATATATGTATGGAGTGGAGTTTGCAACTGAAAAGAAACTTTGTGTTCCCTTCAAGCTAGGTGAAGGACGGCTTTCACACACACTTATCTCTCAGAACTGAGCATGTGGAGAGACGTTCGTTCATCCAGCACAAAGGGAACGGGTTTCAGGAGAAACCCTTACTCTGGTTTCTCAGTCTGTTTCCTAGTGCCGGTTTGAAGTGCCTGCCGTTTTCACTGTAAAACCGAATTCGAGCTTGGACCTCCCCATATATATGTATGGAGTGGAGTTGGCAACTGAAAAGAAACTTTGTGTTCCCTTCAAGCTAGGTGAAGGACGGCTTTCACACACACTTATCTCTCAGAACTGAGCATGTGGAGAGACGTTCGCTCATCCAGCACAAAGGGAACGGGTTGCAGGAGAACCCTTACTCTGGTTTCTCAGTCTGTTTCCTAGTGCCGGTTTGAAGTGCCTGCCGTTTTCACTGTAAAACCGAGTTGGAGCTTGGACCTCCCCATATATATGTATGGAGTGGAGTTGGCAACTGAAAAGAAACTTTGTGTTCCCTTCAAGCTAGGTGAAGGATGGCTTTCACACACACTTATCTCTCAGAACTGAGCATGTGGATAGACGTTCGTTCATCCAGCACAAAGGGAACGGGTTGCAGGAGAAACCCTTACTCTGGTTTCTCAGTCCGTTTCCTAGTGCCGGTTTCAAGTGCCTGCCGTTTTCACTGTAAAACCGAGTTGGAGCTTGTTCCGCCCCATATATATGTATGGAGTGGAGTTTGCAACTGAAAAGAAACTTTGTGTTCCCTTCAAGCTAGGTGAAGGACGGCTTTCACACACACTTATCTCTCAGAACTGAGCATGTGGAGAGACGTTCGTTCATCCAGCACAAAGGGAACGGGTTGCAGGAGAAACCCTTACTCTGGTTTCTCAGTCTGTTTCCTAGTGCCGGTTTGAAGTGCCTGCCGTTTTCACTGTAAAACCGAGTTGGAACTTGGACCTCCACATATATATGTATGGATTGGAGTTTGCAAATGAAAAGAAACTTTGTGTTCCCTTCAAGCTAGTTGAAGGATGGCTTTCACACACACTTATCTCTCAGAAATGAGCATGTGGAGAGACGTTCGTTCATCCAGCACAAAGGGAACGGGTTGCAGGACAAACCCTTACTCTGGTTTCTCAGTCTGTTTCCTAGTGCCGGTTTCAAGTGCCTGCCGTTTTCACTGTAAAACCGAGTTGGAGCTTGTTCCACCCCATATATATGTATGGAGTGGAGTTTGCAACTTAAAAGAAACTTTGTGTTCCCTTCAAGCTAGGTGAAGGACGGCTTTCACACACACTTATCTCTCAGAACTGAGCATGTGGAGAGACGTTCGTTCATCCAGCAAAAAGGGAACGGGTTGCAGGAGAAACCCTTACTCCGGTTTCTCAGTCTGTTTCCTAGTGCCGGTTTGAAGTGCCTGCCGTTTTCACTGTAAAACCGAGTTGGAGCTTGGACCTCCCCATATATATGTATGGATTGGAGTTGGCAACTGAAAAGAAACTTTGTGTTCCCTTCAAGCTAGGTGAAGGACGGCTTTCACACACACTTATCTCTCAGAACTGAGCATGTGGAGAGACGTTCGTTCATCCAGCACAAAGGGAACGGGTTGCAGGAGAAACCCTTACTCTAGTTTCTCAGTCTGTTTCCTAGTGCCGGTTTGAAGTGCCTGCCGATTTCACTGTGAAACCGAGTTGGAGCTTGTACCTCCCCATATATATGTATGGAGTGTAGCTGGCAACTGAAAATAAAATTTGTGTTCCCTTCAAGCTAGGTGAAGGACGGCTTTCACACACACTTATCTCTCAGAACTGAGCATGTGGAGAGACGTTCGTTCATCCAGCTCAAAGGGAACGGGTTGCAGGTGAAACCCTTACTCTGGTTTCTCAGTCTGTTTCCTAGTGCCGGTTTAAAGTGCCTGTCGTTTTCATTGTAAAACCGAGTTGGAACTTGTCCTCCCCATATATATGTATGGACTGGAGTTTGCAACTGAAAAGAAACTTTGTGTTCCCTTCAAGCTATCTGAAGGACGGCTTTCACACACACTTATCTCTCAGAACTGAGCATGTGGAGAGACGTTCGTTCATCCAGCACAAAGGGAACGGGTTGCAGGAGAAACCCTTACTCTGGTTTCTCAGTCTGTTTCCTAGTGCCGGTTTGAAGTGCCTGCCGTTTTCACTGTAAAACCGAGTTGGAGCTTGGACCTCCCCATATATATGTATGGAGTGGAGTTGGCAACTGAAAAGAAACTTTGTGTTCCCTTCAAGCTAGGTGAAGGACGGCTTTCACACACACTTATCTCTCAGAACTGAGCATGTGGAGAGACGTTCGTTCATCCAGCACAAAGGGAACGGGTTGCAGGAGAAACCCTTACTCTGGTTTCTCAGTCCGTTTCCTAGTGCCGGTTTCAAGTGCCTGCCGTTTTCACTGTAAAACCGAGTTGGAGCTTGTTCCGCCCCATATATATGTATGGAGTGGAGTTTGCAACTGAAAAGAAACTTTGTGTTCCCTTCAAGCTAGGTGAAGGACGGCTTTCACACACACTTATCTCTCAGAACTGAGCATGTGGAGAGACGTTCGTTCATCCAGCACAAAGGGAACGGGTTGCAGGAGAAACCCTTACTCTGGTTTCTCAGTCTGTTTCCTAGTGCCGGTTTGAAGTGCCTGCCGTTTTCACTGTAAAACCGAGTTGGAACTTGGACCTCCACATATATATGTATGGATTGGAGTTTGCAAATGAAAAGAAACTTTGTGTTCCCTTCAAGCTAGTTGAAGGATGGCTTTCACACACACTTATCTCTCAGAACTGAGCATGTGGAGAGACGTTCGTTCATCCAGCACAAAGGGAACGGGTTGCAGGACAAACCCTTACTCTGGTTTCTCAGTCTGTTTCCTAGTGCCGGTTTCAAGTGCCTGCCGTTTTCACTGTAAAACCGAGTTGGAGCTTGTTCCACCCCATATATATGTATGGAGTGGAGTTTGCAACTTAAAAGAAACTTTGTGTTCCCTTCAAGCTAGGTGAAGGACGGCTTTCACACACACTTATCTCTCAGAACTGAGCATGTGGAGAGACGTTCGTTCATCCAGCAAAAAGGGAACGGGTTGCAGGAGAAACCCTTACTCCGGTTTCTCAGTCTGTTTCCTAGTGCCGGTTTGAAGTGCCTGCCGTTTTCACTGTAAAACCGAGTTGGAGCTTGGACCTCCCCATATATATGTATGGATTGGAGTTGGCAACTGAAAAGAAACTTTGTGTTCCCTTCAAGCTAGGTGAAGGACGGCTTTCACACACACTTATCTCTCAGAACTGAGCATGTGGAGAGACGTTCGTTCATCCAGCACAAAGGGAACGGGTTGCAGGAGAAACCCTTACTCTAGTTTCTCAGTCTGTTTCCTAGTGCCGGTTTGAAGTGCCTGCCGATTTCACTGTGAAACCGAGTTGGAGCTTGTACCTCCCCATATATATGTATGGAGTGTAGCTGGCAACTGAAAATAAAATTTGTGTTCCCTTCAAGCTAGGTGAAGGACGGCTTTCACACACACTTATCTCTCAGAACTGAGCATGTGGAGAGACGTTCGTTCATCCAGCTCAAAGGGAACGGGTTGCAGGTGAAACCCTTACTCTGGTTTCTCAGTCTGTTTCCTAGTGCCGGTTTAAAGTGCCTGTCGTTTTCATTGTAAAACCGAGTTGGAACTTGTCCTCCCCATATATATGTATGGACTGGAGTTTGCAACTGAAAAGAAACTTTGTGTTCCCTTCAAGCTATCTGAAGGACGGCTTTCACACACACTTATCTCTCAGAACTGAGCATGTGGAGAGACGTTCGTTCATCCAGCACAAAGGGAACGGGTTGCAGGAGAAACCCTTACTCTGGTTTCTCAGTCTGTTTCCTAGTGCCGGTTTGAAGTGCCTGCCGTTTTCACTGTAAAACCGAGTTGGAGCTTGGACCTCCCCATATATATGTATGGAGTGGAGTTGGCAACTGAAAAGAAACTTTGTGTTCCCTTCAAGCTAGGTGAAGGACGGCTTTCACACACACTTATCTCTCAGAACTGAGCATGTGGAGAGACGTTCGTTCATCCAGCACAAAGGGAACGGGTTGCAGGAGAAACCCTTACTCTGGTTTCTCAGTCTGTTTCCTAGTGCCGGTTTGAAGTGCCTGCCGTTTTCACTGTAAAACCGAGTTGGAGCTTGGACCTCCCCATATATATGTATGGAGTGGAGTTTGCAACTGAAAAGAAACTTTGTGTTCCCTTCAAGCTAGGTGAAGGACGGCTTTCACACACACTTATCTCTCAGAAATGAGCATGTGGAGAGACGTTCGTTCATCCAGCACAAAGGGAATGGGTTGCAGGAGAAACCCTTACTCTGGTTTCTCAGTCTGTTTCCTAGTGCCGGTTTGAAGTGCCTGCCGTTTTCACTGTGAAACCGAGTTGGAGCTTGTTCCGCCCCATATATCTGTATGGAGTGGAGTTTGCAACTGAAAAGAAACTTTGTGTTCCCTTCAAGCTAGGTGAAGGACGGCTTTCACACACACTTATCTCTCAGAACTGAGCATGTGGAGAGACGTTCTTTCATCCAGCACAAATGGAACGGGTTGCAGGAGAAACCCTTACTCTGGTTTCTCAGTCTGTTTCCTAGTGCCGGTTTGAAGTGCCTGCCTTTTTCACTGTAAAACCGAGTTGGAGCTTGGACCTCCCCATATATATATATGGAGTGGAGTTGGCAACTGAAAAGAAACTTTGTGTTCCCTTCAAGCTAGGTGAAGGACGGCTTTCACACACACTTATCTCTCAGAACTGAGCATGTGGAGAGACGTTCGTTGATCCAGCACAAAGGGAACGGGTTGCAGGAGAAACCCTTACTCTGGTTTCTCAGTCTGTTTCCTAGTGCCGGTTTGAAGTGCCTGCCGTTTTCACTGTGAAACCGAGTTGGAGCTTGTACCTCCCCATATATATGTATGGAGTGTAGTTGGCAACTGAAAAGAAACTTTGTGTTCCCTTCAAGCTAGGTGAAGGTCGGCTTTCACACACACTTATCTCTCAGAATTGAGCATGTGGAGAGACGTTCGTTCATCCAGCACAAAGGGAACGGGTTGCAGGAGAATCCCTTACTCTGGTTTCTCAGTCTGTTTCCTAGTGCCGGTTTGAAGTGCCTGCCGTTTTCACTGTGAAACCGAGTTGGAGCTTGTTCCGCCCCATATATATGTATGGAGTGGAGTTTGCAACTGAAAAGAAACTTTGTGTTCCCTTCAAGCTAGGTGAAGGACGGCTTTCACACACACTTATCTCTCAGAACTGAGCATGTGGAGAGACGTTCGTTCATCCAGCACAAATGGAACGGGTTGCAGGAGAAACCCTTACTCTGGTTTCTCAGTCTGTTTCCTAGTGCCGGTTTGAAGTGCCTGCCGTTTTCACTGTAAAACCGAGTTGGAGCTTGGACCTCCCCATATATATATATGGAGTGGAGTTGGCAACTGAAAAGAAACTTTGTGTTCCCTTCAAGCTAGGTGAAGGACGGCTTTCACACACACTTATCTCTCAGAACTGAGCATGTGGAGAGACGTTCTTTGATCCAGCAAAAAGGGAACGGGTTGCAGGAGAAACCCTTACTCTGGTTTCTCAGTCTGTTTCCTAGTGCCGGTTTGAAGTGCCTGCCGTTTTCACTGTGAAACCGAGTTGGAGCTTGTACCTCCCCATATATATGTATGGAGTGTAGTTGGCAACTGAAAAGAAACTTTGTGTTCCCTTCAAGCTAGGTGAAGGTCGGCTTTCACACACACTTATCTCTCAGAACTGAGCATGTGGAGAGACGTTCGTTCATCCAGCACAAAGGGAACGGGTTGCAGGAGAATCCCTTACTCTGGTTTCTCAGTCTGATTCCTAGTGCCGGTTTGAAGTGCCTGCCGTTTTCACTGTAAAACCGAGTTGGAGCTTGGACCTCCCCATATATATGTATGGATTGGAGTTTGCAACTGAAAAGAAACTTTGTGTTCCCTTCAAGCTATCTGAAGGACGGCTTTCACACACACTTATCTCTCAGAACTGAGCATGTGGAGAGACGTTCGTTGATCCAGCACAAAGGGAACGGGTTGCAGGAGAAACCCTTACTCTGGTTTCTCAGTCTGTTTCCTAGTGCCGGTTTGAAGTGCCTGCCGTTTTCACTGTGAAACCGAGTTGGAGCTTGTACCTCCCCATATATATGTATGGAGTGTAGTTGGCAACTGAAAAGAAACTTTGTGTTCCCTTCAAGCTAGGTGAAGGTCGGCTTTCACACACACTTATCTCTCAGAACTGAGCATGTGGAGAGACGTTCGTTCATCCAGCACAAAGGGAACGGGTTGCAGGAGAAACCCTTACTCTGGTTTCTCAGTCTGATTCCTAGTGCCGGTTTGAAGTGCCTGCCGTTTTCACTGTAAAACCGAGTTGGAGCTTGGACCTACCCATATATATGTATGGATTGGAGTTTGCAACTGAAAAGAAACTTTGTGTTCCCTTCAAGGTAGGTGAAGGACGGCTTTCACACACACTTATCTCTCAGAACTGAGCATGTGGAGAGACGTTCGTTCATCCAGCACAAAGGGAACGGGTTGCAGGAGAAACCCTTACTCTGGTTTCTCAGTCTATTTCCTAGTGCCGGTTTGAAGTGCCTGCCGTTTTCACTGTAAAACCGAGTTGGAGCTTGTACCTCCCCATATATATATATGGAGTGGAGTTGGCAACTGAAAAGAAACTTTGTGTTCCCTTCAAGCTAGGTGAAGGACGGCTTTCACACACACTTATCTCTCAGAACTGAGCATGTGGAGAGACGTTCGTTCATCCAGCACAAAGGGAACGGGTTGCAGGAGAAACCCTTACTCTGGTTTCTCAGTCTGTTTCCTAGTGCCGTTTTGAAGTGCCTGCCGTTTTCACTGTGAAACCGAGTTGGAGCTTGTACCTCCCCATATATATGTATGGAGTGTAGTTGGCAACTGAAAAGAAACTTTGTGTTCCCTTCAAGCTAGGTGAAGGACGGCTTTCACACACACTTATCTCTCAGAACTGAGCATGTGGAGAGACGTTCGTTCATCCAGCACAAAGGGAACGGGTTGCAGGAGAAACCCTTACTCTGGTTTCTCAGTCTGTTTCCTAGTGCCGGTTTGAAGTGCCTGCCGTTTTCACTGTGAAACGGAGTTGGAGCTTGTTCCGCCCCATATATATGTATGGATTGGAGTTTGCAACTGAAAAGAAACTTTGTGTTCCCTTCAAGCTAGGTGAAGGACGGCTTTCACACACACTTATCTCTCAGAACTGAGCATGTGGAGAGACGTTCGTTCATCCAGCACAAAGGGAACGGGTTGCAGGAGAAACCCTTACTCTGGTTTCTCAGTCTGTTTCCTAGTGCCGGTTTGAAGTGCCTGCTGTTTTCACTGTAAAACCGAGTTGGAGCTTGGACCTCCCCATATATATGTATGGAGTGGAGTTGGCAACTGAAAAGAAACTTTGTGTTCCCTTCAAGCTAGGTGAAGGACGGCTTTCACACACACTTATCTCTCAGAACTGAGCATGTGGAGAGACGTTCGTTGATCCAGCACAAAGGGAACGGGTTGCAGGAGAAACCCTTACTCTGGTTTCTCAGTCTGTTTCCTAGTGCCGGTTTGAAGTGCCTGCCGTTTTCACTGTAAAACCGAGTTGGAGATTGTTCCGCCCTATATATATGTATGGAGTGGAGTTTGCAACTGAAAAGAAACTTTGTGTTCCCTTCAAGCTAGGTGAAGGACGGCATTCACTCACACATCTCTCAGAACTGAGCATGTGGAGAGACGTTCGTTGATCTAGCACAAAGGGAACGGGTTGCAGGAGAAACCCTTACTCTGGTTTCTCAGTCTGTTTCCTAGTGCCGGTTTGAAGTGCCTGCCGTTTTCACTGTGAAACCGAGTTGGAGCTTGTACCTCCCCATATATATGTATGGAGTGTAGTTGGCAACTGAAAAGAAACTTTGTGTTCCCTTCAAGCTAGGTGAAGGTCGGCTTTCACACACACTTATCTCTCAGAACTGAGCATGTGGAGAGACGTTTGTTCATCCAGCACAAAGGGAACGGGTTGCAGGAGAAACCCTTACTATGGTTTCTCAGTCTGATTCCTAGTGCCGGTTTGAAGTGCCTGCCGTTTTCACTGTAAAACCGAGTTGGAGCTTGGACCTCCCCATATATATGTATGGATTGGAGTTTGCAACTGAAAAGAAACTTTGTGTTCCCTTCAAGGTAGGTGAAGGACGGCTTTCACACACACTTATCTCTCAGAACTGAGCATGTGGAGAGACGTTCGTTCATCCAGTACAAAGGGAACGGGTTGCAGGAGAAACCCTTACTCTGGTTTCTCAGTCTGTTTCCTAGTGCCGGTTTGAAGTGCCTGCCGTTTTCACTGTAAAACCGAGTTGGAGCTTGGACCTCCACATATATATGTATGGAGTGGAGTTTGCAACTGAATAGAAACTTTGTGTTCCCTTCAAGCTAGTTGAAGGATGGCTTTCACACACACTTATCTCTCAGAACTGAGCATGTGGAGAGACGTTCGTTCATCCAGCACAAAGGGAACGGGTTGCAGGAGAAACCCTTACTCTGGTTTCTCAGTCTGTTTCCTAGTGCCGGTTTGAAGTGCCTGCCGTTTTCACTGTAAAACCGAGTTGGAGCTTGTACCTCCCCATATATATATATGGAGTGGAGTTGGCAACTGAAAAGAAACTTTGTGTTCCCTTCAAGCTAGGTGAAGGACGGCTTTCACACACACTTATCTCTCAGAACTGAGCATGTGGAGAGACGTTCGTTCATCCAGCACAAAGGGAACGGGTTGCAGGAGAAACCCTTACTCTGGTTTCTCAGTCTGTTTCCTAGTGCCGTTTTGAAGTGCCTGCCGTTTTCACTGTGAAACCGAGTTGGAGCTTGTACCTCCCCATATATATGTATGGAGTGTAGTTGGCAACTGAAAAGAAACTTTGTGTTCCCTTCAAGCTAGGTGAAGGACGGCATTCACACACACTTATCTCTCAGAACTGAGCATGTGGAGAGACGTTCGTTCATCCAGCACAAAGGGAACGGGTTGCAGGAGAAACCCTTACTCTGGTTTCTCAGTCTGTTTCCTAGTGCCGGTTTGAAGTGCCTGCCGTTTTCACTGTGAAACCGAGTTGGAGCTTGTTCCGCCCCATATATATGTATGGATTGGAGTTTGCAACTGAAAAGAAACTTTGTGTTCCCTTCAAGCTAGGTGAAGGACGGCTTTCACACACACTTATCTCTCAGAACTGAGCATGTGGAGAGACGTTCGTTCATCCAGCACAAAGGGAACGGGTTGCAGGAGAAACCCTTACTCTGGTTTCTCAGTCTGTTTCCTAGTGCCGGTTTGAAGTGCCTGCTGTTTTCACTGTAAAACCGAGTTGGAGCTTGGACCTCCCCATATATATGTATGGAGTGGAGTTGGCAACTGAAAAGAAACTTTGTGTTCCCTTCAAGCTAGGTGAAGGACGGCTTTCACACACACTTATCTCTCAGAACTGAGCATGTGGAGAGACGTTCGTTGATCCAGCACAAAGGGAACGGGTTGCAGGAGAAACCCTTACTCTGGTTTCTCAGTCTGTTTCCTAGTGCCGGTTTGAAGTGCCTGCCGTTTTCACTGTAAAACCGAGTTGGAGATTGTTCCGCCCTATATATATGTATGGAGTGGAGTTTGCAACTGAAAAGAAACTTTGTGTTCCCTTCAAGCTAGGTGAAGGACGGCATTCACTCACACATCTCTCAGAACTGAGCATGTGGAGAGACGTTCGTTGATCTAGCACAAAGGGAACGGGTTGCAGGAGAAACCCTTACTCTGGTTTCTCAGTCTGTTTCCTAGTGCCGGTTTGAAGTGCCTGCCGTTTTCACTGTGAAACCGAGTTGGAGCTTGTACCTCCCCATATATATGTATGGAGTGTAGTTGGCAACTGAAAAGAAACTTTGTGTTCCCTTCAAGCTAGGTGAAGGTCGGCTTTCACACACACTTATCTCTCAGAACTGAGCATGTGGAGAGACGTTTGTTCATCCAGCACAAAGGGAACGGTTTGCAGGAGAAACACTTACTCTGGTTTCTCAGTCTGATTCCTAGTGCCGGTTTGAAGTGCCTGCCGTTTTCACTGTAAAACCGAGTTGGAGCTTGGACCTCCCCATATATATGTATGGATTGGAGTTGGCAACTGAAAAGAAACTTTGTGTTCCCTTCAAGGTAGGTAAAGGACGGCTTTCACACACACTTATCTCTCAGAACTGAGCATGTGGAGAGACGTTCGTTCATCCAGCACAAAGGGAACGGGTTGCAGGAGAAACCCTTACTCTGGTTTCTCAGTCTGTTTCCTAGTGCCGGTTTGAAGTGCCTGCCGTTTTCACTGTAAAACCGAGTTGGAGCTTGGACCTCCCCATATATATGTATGGAGTGGAGTTTGCAACTGAATAGAAACTTTGTGTTCCCTTCAAGCTAGTTGAAGGATGGCTTTCACACACACTTATCTCTCAGAACTGAGCATGTGGAGAGACGTTCGTTCATCCAGCACAAAGGGAACGGGTTGCAGGAGAAACCCTTACTCTGGTTTCTCAGTCTGTTTCCTAGTGCCGGTTTGAAGTGCCTGCCGTTTTCACTGTAAAACCGAGTTGGGGCTTGTACCTCCCCATATATATATATGGAGTGGAGTTGGCAACTGGAAAGAAACTTTGTGTTCCCTTCAAGCTAGGTGAAGGACGGCTTTCACACACACTTATCTCTCAGAACTGAGCATGTGGAGAGACGTTCGTTCATCCAGCACAAAGGGAACGGGTTGCAGGAGAAACCCTTCCTCTGGTTTCTCAGTCTGTTTCCTAGTGCCGGTTTGAAGTGCCTGACGTTTTCACTGTAAAACCGAGTTGGAGCTTGGACCTCCCCATATATATGTATGGAGTGGAGTTTGCAACTGAAAAGAAACTTTGTGTTCCCTTCAAGCTAGGTGAAGGACGGCTTTCACACACACTTATCTCTCAGAACTGAGCATGTGGAGAGACGTTCGTTCATCCAGCACAAAGGGAACGGGTTGCAGGAGAAACCCTTACTCTGGTTTCTCAGTCTGTTTCCTAGTGCCGGTTTGAAGTGCCTGCCGTTTTCACTTTGAAACCGAGTTGGAGATTGTTCCGCCCCATATATACGTATGGAGTGGAGTTTGCAACTGAAAAGAAACTTTGTGTTCCCTTCAAGCTAGGTGAAGGACGGCATTCACACACACATCTCTCAGAACTGAGCATGTGGAGAGACGTTCGTTGATCCAGCACAAAGGGAACGGGTTGCAGGAGAAACCCTTACTCTGGTTTCTCAGTCTGTTTCCTAGTGCCGGTTTGAAGTGCCTGCCGTTTTCACTGTGAAACCGAGTTGGAGCTTGGACCTCCCCATATATATGTATGGAGTGGAGTTTGCAACTGAAAAGAAACTTTGTGTTCCCTTCAAGCTAGGTGAAGGTCGGCTTTCACACACACTTATCTCTCAGAACTGAGCATGTGGAGAGACGTTCGTTGATCCAGCACAAAGGGAACGGGTTGCAGGAGAAACCCTTACTCTGGTTTCTCAGTCTGATTCCTAGTGCCGGTTTGAAGTGCCTGCCGTTTTCACTGTAAAACCGAGTTGGAGCTTGGACCTCCCCATATATATGTATGGATTGGAGTTGGCAACTGAAAAGAAACTTTGTGTTCCCTTCAAGGTAGGTGAAGGACGGCTTTCACACACACTTATCTCTCAGAACTGAGCATGTGGAGAGACGTTCGTTCATCCAGCACAAAGGGAACGGGTTGCAGGAGAAACCCTTACTCTGGTTTCTCAGTCTGTTTCCTAGTGCCGGTTTGAAGTGCCTGCCGTTTTCACTGTAAAACCGAGTTGGAGCTTGGACCTCCACATATATATGTATGGAGTGGAGTTTGCAACTGAATAGAAACTTTGTGTTCCCTTCAAGCTAGTTGAAGGATGGCTTTCACACACACTTATCTCTCAGAACTGAGCATGTGGAGAGACGTTCGTTCATCCAGCACAAAGGGAACGGGTTGCAGGAGAAACCCTTACTCTGGTTTCTCAGTCTGTTTCCTAGTGCCGGTTTGAAGTGCCTGCCGTTTTCACTGTAAAACCGAGTTGGAGCTTGTACCTCCCCATATATATATATGGAGTGGAGTTGGCAACTGAAAAGAAACTTTGTGTTCACTTCAAGCTAGGTGAAGGACGGCTTTCACACACACTTATCTCTCAGAACTGAGCATGTGGAGAGACGTTCGTTCATCCAGCACAAAGGGAACGGGTTGCAGGAGAAACCCTTACTCTGGTTTCTCAGTCTGTTTCCTAGTGCCGGTTTGAAGTGCCTGCCGTTTTCACTCTAAAACCGAGTTGGAGATTGTTCCGCCCCATATATATGTATGGAGTGGAGTTTGCAACTGAAAAGAAACTTTGTGTTCCCTTCAAGCTAGGTGAAGGACGGCATTCACACACACATCTCTCAGAACTGAGCATGTGGAGAGACGTTCGTTGATCCAGCACAAAGGGAACGGGTTGCAGGAGAAACCCTTACTCTGGTTTCTCAGTCTGTTTCCTAGTGCCGGTTTGAAGTGCCTGCCGTTTTCACTGTGAAACCGAGTTGGAGCTTGTACCTCCCCATATATATGTATGGAGTGTAGTTGGCAACTGAAAAGAAACTTTGTGTTCCCTTCAAGCTAGGTGAAGGTCGGCTTTCACACACACTTATCTCTCAGAACTGAGCATGTGGAGAGACGTTTGTTCATCCAGCACAAAGGGAAAGGGTTGCAGGAGAAACACTTACTCTGGTTTCTCAGTCTGATTCCTAGTGCCGGTTTGAAGTGCCTGCCGTTTTCACTGTAAAACCGAGTTGGAGCTTGGACCTCCCCATATATATGTATGGATTGGAGTTGGCAACTGAAAAGAAACTTTGTGTTCCCTTCAAGCTAGCTGAAGGACGGCTTTCACACACACTTATCTCTCAGAACTGAGCATGTGGAGAGACGTTCGTTCATCCAGCACAAAGGGAACGGGTTGCAGGAGAAACCCTTACTCTGGTTTCTCAGTCTGTTTCCTAGTGCCGGTTTGAAGTGCCTGCCGTTTTCACTGTAAAACCGATTTGGAGATTGTTCCTCCCCATATATATGTATGGAGTGGAGTTGGCAACTGAAAAGAAACTTTGTGTTCCCTTCAAGCTAGGTGAAGGACGGCTTTCACACACACTTATCTCTCAGAACTGAGCATGTGGAGAGACGTTCGTTCATCCAGCACAAAGGGAACGGGTTGCAGGAGAAACCCTTACTCTGGTTTCTCAGTCTGTTTCCTAGTGCCGGTTTGAAGTGCCTGCCGTTTTCACTGTAAAACCGAGTTGGAGCTTGGACCTCCCCATATATATGTATGGAGTGGAGTTTGCAACTGAAAAGAAACTTTGTGTTCCCTTCAAGCTAGGTGAAGGACGGCTTTCACACACACTTATCTCTCAGAACTGAGCATGTGGAGAGACGTTCGTTCATCCAGCACAAAGGGAACGGGTTGCACGAGAAACCCTTACTCTGGTTTCTCAGTCTGTTTCCTAGTGCCGGTTTGAAGTGCCTGCCGTTTTCACTGTGAAACCGAGTTGGAGCTTGTTCCGCCCCATATATATGTATGGATTGGAGTTTGCAACTGAAAAGAAACTTTGTGTTCCCTTCAAGCTAGGTGAAGGACGGCTTTCACACACACTTATCTCTCAGAACTGAGCATGTGGAGAGACGTTCGTTGATCCAGCACAAAGGGAACGGGTTGCAGGAGAAACCCTTACTCTGGTTTCTCAGTCTGTTTCCTAGTGCCGGTTTGAAGTGCCTGCCGTTTTCACTGTGAAACCGAGTTGGAGCTTGGACCTCCCCATATATATGTATGGAGTGGAGTTTGCAACTGAAAAGAAACTTTGTGTTCCCTTCAAGCTAGGTGAAGGACGGCTTTCACACACACTTATCTCTCAGAACTGAGCATGTGGAGAGACGTTCGTTCATCCAGCACAAAGGGAACGGGTTGCAGGAGAACCCTTACTCTGGTTTCTCAGTCTGTTTCCTAGTGCCGGTTTGAAGTGCCTGCCGTTTTCACTGTAAAACCGAGTTGGAGCTTGGACCTCCCCATATATATGTATGGAGTGGAGTTGGCAACTGAAAAGAAACTTTGTGTTCCCTTCAAGCTAGGTGAAGGACGGCTTTCACACACACTTATCTCTCAGAACTGAGCATGTGGAGAGACGTTCGTTCATCCAGCACAAAGGGAACGGGTTGCAGGAGAACCCTTACTCTGGTTTCTCAGTCTGTTTCCTAGTGCCGGTTTGAAGTGCCTGCCGTTTTCACTGTAAAACCGAGTTGGAGCTTGGACCTCCCCATATATATGTATGGAGTGGAGTTGGCAACTAAAAAGAAACTTTGTGTTCCCTTCAAGCTAGGTGAAGGACGGCTTTCACACACACTTATCTCTCAGAACTGAGCATGTGGAGAGACGTTCGTTCATCCAGCACAAAGGGAACGGGTTGCAGGAGAACCCTTACTCTGGTTTCTCAGTCTGTTTCCTAGTGCCGGTTTGAAGTGCCTGCCGTTTTCACTGTGAAACCGAGTTGGAGCTTGGACCTCCCCATATATATGTATGGAGTGGAGTTTGCAACTGAAAAGAAACTTTGTGTTCCCTTCAAGCTAGGTGAAGGACGGCTTTCACACACACTTATCTCTCAGAACTGAGCATGTGGAGAGACGTTCGTTCATCCAGCACAAAGGGAACGGGTTGCAGGAGAAACCCTTTCTCTGGTTTCTCAGTCTGTTTCCTAGTGCCGGTTTGAAGTGCCTGCCGTTTTCACTGTAAAACCGAGTTGGAGCTTGGACCTCCCATATATATGTATGGAGTGGAGTTGGCAACTGAAAAGAAACTTTGTGTTCCCTTCAAGCTAGGTGAAGGACGGCTTTCACACACACTTATCTCTCAGAACTGAGCATGTGGAGAGACGTTCGTTGATCCAGCACAAAGGGAACGGGTTGCAGGAGAAACCCTTACTCTGGTTTCTCAGTCTGTTTCCTAGTGCCGGTTTGAAGTGCCTGCCGTTTTCACTGTGAAACCGAGTTGGAGCTTGGACCTCCCCATATATATGTATGGAGTGGAGTTTGCAACTGAAAAGAAACTTTGTGTTCCCTTCAAGCTAGGTGAAGGACGGCTTTCACACACACTTATCTCTCAGAACTGAGCATGTGGAGAGACGTTCGTTCATCCAGCACAAAGGGAACGGGTTTCAGGAGAAACCCTTACTCTGGTTTCTCAGTCTGTTTCCTAGTGCCGGTTTGAAGTGCCTGCCGTTTTCACTGTAAAACCGAGTTGGAGCTTGGACCTCCCCATATATATGTATGGAGTGGAGTTGGCAACTGAAAAGAAACTTTGTGTTCCCTTCAAGCTAGGTGAAGGACGGCTTTCACACACACTTATCTCTCAGAACTGAGCATGTGGAGAGACGTTCGCTCATCCAGCACAAAGGGAACGGGTTGCAGGAGAACCCTTACTCTGGTTTCTCAGTCTGTTTCCTAGTGCCGGTTTGAAGTGCCTGCCGTTTTCACTGTAAAACCGAGTTGGAGCTTGGACCTCCCCATATATATGTATGGAGTGGAGTTGGCAACTGAAAAGAAACTTTGTGTTCCCTTCAAGCTAGGTGAAGGACGGCTTTCACACACACTTATCTCTCAGAACTGAGCATGTGGATAGACGTTCGTTCATCCAGCACAAAGGGAACGGGTTGCAGGAGAAACCCTTACTCTGGTTTCTCAGTCCGTTTCCTAGTGCCGGTTTCAAGTGCCTGCCGTTTTCACTGTAAAACCGAGTTGGAGCTTGTTCCGCCCCATATATATGTATGGAGTGGAGTTTGCAACTGAAAAGAAACTTTGTGTTCCCTTCAAGCTAGGTGAAGGACGGCTTTCACACACACTTATCTCTCAGAACTGAGCATGTGGAGAGACGTTCGTTCATCCAGCACAAAGGGAACGGGTTGCAGGAGAAACCCTTACTCTGGTTTCTCAGTCTGTTTCCTAGTGCCGGTTTGAAGTGCCTGCCGTTTTCACTGTAAAACCGAGTTGGAACTTGGACCTCCACATATATATGTATGGATTGGAGTTTGCAAATGAAAGGAAACTTTGTGTTCCCTTCAAGCTAGTTGAAGGATGGCTTTCACACACACTTATCTCTCAGAACTGAGCATGTGGAGAGACGTTCGTTCATCCAGCACAAAGGGAACGGGTTGCAGGACAAACCCTTACTCTGGTTTCTCAGTCCGTTTCCTAGTGCCGGTTTCAAGTGCCTGCCGTTTTCACTGTAAAACCGAGTTGGAGCTTGTTCCACCCCATATATATGTATGGAGTGTAGTTGGCAACTGAAAAGAAACTTTGTGTTCCCTTCAAGCTAGGTGAAGGTCGGCTTTCACACACACTTATCTCTCAGAATTGAGCATGTGGAGAGACGTTCGTTCATCCAGCACAAAGGGAACGGGTTGCAGGAGAATCCCTTACTCTGGTTTCTCAGTCTGTTTCCTAGTGCCGGTTTGAAGTGCCTGCCGTTTTCACTGTGAAACCGAGTTGGAGCTTGTTCCGCCCCATATATATGTATGGAGTGGAGTTTGCAACTGAAAAGAAACTTTGTGTTCCCTTCAAGCTAGGTGAAGGACGGCTTTCACACACACTTATCTCTCAGAACTGAGCATGTGGAGAGACGTTCGTTCATCCAGCACAAATGGAACGGGTTGCAGGAGAAACCCTTACTCTGGTTTCTCAGTCTGTTTCCTAGTGCCGGTTTGAAGTGCCTGCCGTTTTCACTGTAAAACCGAGTTGGAGCTTGGACCTCCCCATATATATATATGGAGTGGAGTTGGCAACTGAAAAGAAACTTTGTGTTCCCTTCAAGCTAGGTGAAGGACGGCTTTCACACACACTTATCTCTCAGAACTGAGCATGTGGAGAGACTTTCGTTGATCCAGCACAAAGGGAACGGGTTGCAGGAGAAACCCTTACTCTGGTTTCTCAGTCTGTTTCCTAGTGCCGGTTTGAAGTGCCTGCCGTTTTCACTGTGAAACCGAGTTGGAGCTTGTACCTCCCCATATATATGTATGGAGTGTAGTTGGCAACTGAAAAGAAACTTTGTGTTCCCTTCAAGCTAGGTGAAGGTCGGCTTTCACACACACTTATCTCTCAGAACTGAGCATGTGGAGAGACGTTCGTTCATCCAGCACAAAGGGAACGGGTTGCAGGAGAATCCCTTACTCTGGTTTCTCAGTCTGATTCCTAGTGCCGGTTTGAAGTGCCTGCCGTTTTCACTGTAAAACCGAGTTGGAGCTTGGACCTCCCCATATATATGTATGGATTGGAGTTTGCAACTGAAAAGAAACTTTGTGTTCCCTTCAAGCTATCTGAAGGACGGCTTTCACACACACTTATCTCTCAGAACTGAGCATGTGGAGAGACGTTCTTTGATCCAGCACAAAGGGAACGGGTTGCAGGAGAAACCCTTACTCTGGTTTCTCAGTCTGTTTCCTAGTGCCGGTTTGAAGTGCCTGCCGTTTTCACTGTGAAACCGAGTTGGAGCTTGTACCTCCCCATATATATGTATGGAGTGTAGTTGGCAACTGAAAAGAAACTTTGTGTTCCCTTCAAGCTAGGTGAAGGTCGGCTTTCACACACACTTATCTCTCAGAACTGAGCATGTGGAGAGACGTTCGTTCATCCAGCACAAAGGGAACGGGTTGCAGGAGAAACCCTTACTCTGGTTTCTCAGTCTGATTCCTAGTGCCGGTTTGAAGTGCCTGCCGTTTTCACTGTAAAACCGAGTTGGAGCTTGGACCTCCCCATATATATGTATGGATTGGAGTTTGCAACTGAAAAGAAACTTTGTGTTCCCTTCAAGGTAGGTGAAGGACGGCTTTCACACACACTTATCACTCAGAACTGAGCATGTGGAGAGACGTTCGTTCATCCAGTACAAAGGGAATGGGTTGCAGGAGAAACCCTTACTCTGGTTTCTCAGTCTGTTTCCTAGTGCCGGTTTGAAGTGCCTGCCGTTTTCACTGTAAAACCGAGTTGGTGCTTGGACCTCCACATATATATGTATGGAGTGGAGTTTGCAACTGAATAGAAACTTTGTGTTCCCTTCAAGCTAGTTGAAGGATGGCTTTCACACACACTTATCTCTCAGAACTGAGCATGTGGAGAGACGTTCGTTCATCCAGCACAAAGGGAACGGGTTGCAGGAGAAACCCTTACTCTGGTTTCTCAGTCTGTTTCCTAGTGCCGGTTTGATGTGCCTGCCGTTTTCACTGTAAAACCGAGTTGGAGCTTGTACCTCCCCATATATATATATGGAGTGGAGTTGGCAACTGAAAAGAAACTTTGTGTTCCCTTCAAGCTAGGTGAAGGACGGCTTTCACACACACTTATCTCTCAGAACTGAGCATGTGGAGAGACGTTCGTTCATCCAGCACAAAGGGAACGGGTTGCAGGAGAAACCCTTACTCTGGTTTCTCAGTCTGTTTCCTAGTGCCGTTTTGAAGTGCCTGCCGTTTTCACTGTGAAACCGAGTTGGAGCTTGTACCTCCCCATATATATGTATGGAGTGTAGTTGGCAACTGAAAAGAAACTTTGTGTTCCCTTCAAGCTAGGTGAAGGACGGCTTTCACACACACTTATCTCTCAGAACTGAGCATGTGGAGAGACGTTCGTTCATCCAGCACAAAGGGAACGGGTTGCAGGAGAAACCCTTACTCTGGTTTCTCAGTCTGTTTCCTAGTGCCGGTTTGAAGTGCCTGCCGTTTTCACTGTGAAACCGAGTTGGAGCTTGTTCCGCCCCATATATATGTATGGATTGGAGTTTGCAACTGAAAAGAAACTTTGTGTTCCCTTCAAGCTAGGTGAAGGACGGCTTTCACACACACTTATCTCTCAGAACTGAGCATGTGGAGAGACGTTCGTTCATCCAGCACAAAGGGAACGGGTTGCAGGAGAAACCCTTACTCTGGTTTCTCAGTCTGTTTCCTAGTGCCGGTTTGAAGTGCCTGCTGTTTTCACTGTAAAACCGAGTTGGAGCTTGGACCTCCCCATATATATGTATGGAGTGGAGTTGGCAACTGAAAAGTAACTTTGTGTTCCCTTCAAGCTAGGTGAAGGACGGCTTTCACACACACTTATCTCTCAGAACTGAGCATGTGGAGAGACGTTCGTTGATCCAGCACAAAGGGAACGGGTTGCAGGAGAAACCCTTACTCTGGTTTCTCAGTCTGTTTCCTAGTGCCGGTTTGAAGTGCCTGCCGTTTTCACTGTAAAACCGAGTTGGAGATTGTTCCGCCCTATATATATGTATGGAGTGGAGTTTGCAACTGAAAAGAAACTTTGTGTTCCCTTCAAGCTAGGTGAAGGACGGCATTCACTCACACATCTCTCAGAACTGAGCATGTGGAGAGACGTTCGTTGATCTAGCACAAAGGGAACGGGTTGCAGGAGAAACCCTTACTCTGGTTTCTCAGTCTGTTTCCTAGTGCCGGTTTGAAGTGCCTGCCGTTTTCACTGTGAAACCGAGTTGGAGCTTGTACTTCCCCATATATATGTATGGAGTGTAGTTGGCAACTGAAAAGAAACTTTGTGTTCCCTTCAAGCTAGGTGAAGGTCGGCTTTCACACACACTTATCTCTCAGAACTGAGCATGTGGAGAGACGTTTGTTCATCCAGCACAAAGGGAACGGGTTGCAGGAGAAACCCTTACTCTGGTTTCTCAGTCTGATTCCTAGTGCCGGTTTGAAGTGCCTGCTGTTTTCACTGTAAAACCGAGTTGGAGCTTGGACCTCCCCATATATATGTATGGAGTGGAGTTGGAAACTGAAAAGAAACTTTGTGTTCCCTTCAAGCTAGGTGAAGGACGGCTTTCACACACACTTATCTCTCAGAACTGAGCATGTGGAGAGACGTTCGTTGATCCAGCACAAAGGGAACGGGTTGCAGGAGAAACCCTTACTCTGGTTTCTCAGTCTGTTTCCTAGTGCCGGTTTGAAGTGCCTGCCGTTTTCACTGTAAAACCGAGTTGGAGATTGTTCCGCCCTATATATATGTATGGAGTGGAGTTTGCAACTGAAAAGAAACTTTGTGTTCCCTTCAAGCTAGGTGAAGGACGGCATTCACTCACACATCTCTCAGAACTGAGCATGTGGAGAGACGTTCGTTGATCTAGCACAAAGGGAACGGGTTGCAGGAGAAACCCTTACTCTGGTTTCTCAGTCTGTTTCCTAGTGCCGGTTTGAAGTGCCTGCCGTTTTCACTGTGAAACCGAGTTGGAGCTTGTACCTCCCCAAATATATGTATGGAGTGTAGTTGGCAACTGAAAAGAAACTTTGTGTTCCCTTCAAGCTAGGTGAAGGTCGGCTTTCACACACACTTATCTCTCAGAACTGAGCATGTGGAGAGACGTTTGTTCATCCAGCACAAAGGGAACGGGTTGCAGGAGAAACACTTACTCTGGTTTCTCAGTCTGATTCCTAGTGCCGGTTTGAAGTGCCTGCCGTTTTCACTGTAAAACCGAGTTGGAGCTTGGACCTCCCCATATATATGTATGGATTGGAGTTGGCAACTGAAAAGAAACTTTGTGTTCCCTTCAAGGTAGGTGAAGGACGGCTTTCACACACACTTATCTCTCAGAACTGAGCATGTGGAGAGACGTTCGTTCATCCAGCACAAAGGGAACGGGTTGCAGGAGAAACCCTTACTCTGGTTTCTCAGTCTGTTTCCTAGTGCCGGTTTGAAGTGCCTGCCGTTTTCACTGTAAAACCGAGTTGGAGCTTGGACCTCCCCATATATATGTATGGAGTGGAGTTTGCAACTGAATAGAAACTTTGTGTTCCCTTCAAGCTAGTTGAAGGATGGCTTTCACACACACTTATCTCTCAGAACTGAGCATGTGGAGAGACGTTCGTTCATCCAGCACAAAGGGAACGGGTTGCAGGAGAAACCCTTACTCTGGTTTCTCAGTCTGTTTCCTAGTGCCGGTTTGAAGTGCCTGCCGTTTTCACTGTAAAACCGAGTTGGAGCTTGTACCTCCCCATATATATATATGGAGTGGAGTTGGCAACTGAAAAGAAACTTTGTGTTCCCTTCAAGCTAGGTGAAGGACGGCTTTCACACACACTTATCTCTCAGAACTGAGCATGTGGAGAGACGTTCGTTCATCCAGCACAAAGGGAACGGGTTGCAGGAGAAACCCTTCCTCTGGTTTCTCAGTCTGTTTCCTAGTGCCGGTTTGAAGTGCCTGCCGTTTTCACTGTAAAACCGAGTTGGAGCTTGGACCTCCCCATATATATGTATGGAGTGGAGTTTGCAACCGAAAAGAAACTTTGTGTTCCCTTCAAGCTAGGTGAAGGACGGCTTTCACACACACTTATCTCTCAGAACTGAGCATGTGGAGAGACGTTCGTTCATCCAGCACAAAGGGAACGGGTTGCAGGAGAAACCCTTACTCTGGTTTCTCAGTCTGTTTCCTAGTGCCGGTTTGAAGTGCCTGCCGTTTTCACTTTGAAACCGAGTTGGAGATTGTTCCGCCCCATATATATGTATGGAGTGGAGTTTGCAACTGAAAAGAAACTTTGTGTTCCCTTCAAGCTAGGTGAAGGACGGCATTCACACACACATCTCTCAGAACTGAGCATGTGGAGAGACGTTCGTTGATCCAGCACAAAGGGAACGGGTTGCAGGAGAAACCCTTACTCTGGTTTCTCAGTCTGTTTCCTAGTGCCGGTTTGAAGTGCCTGCCGTTTTCACTGTGAAACCGAGTTGGAGCTTGGACCTCCCCATATATATGTATGGAGTGGAGTTTGCAACTGAAAAGAAACTTTGTGTTCCCTTCAAGCTAGGTGAAGGTCGGCTTTCACACACACTTATCTCTCAGAACTGAGCATGTGGAGAGACGTTCGTTGATCCAGCACAAAGGGAACGGGTTGCAGGAGAAACCCTTACTCTGGTTTCTCAGTCTGATTCCTAGTGCCGGTTTGAAGTGCCTGCCGTTTTCACTGTAAAACCGAGTTGGAGCTTGGACCTCCCCATATATATGTATGGATTGGAGTTGGCAACTGAAAAGAAACTTTGTGTTCCCTTCAAGCTAGGTGAAGGACGGCTTTCACACACACTTATCTCTCAGAACTGAGCATGTGGAGAGACGTTCGTTCATCCAGCACAAAGGGAACGGGTTGCAGGAGAAACCCTTACTCTGGTTTCTCAGTCTGTTTCCTAGTGCCGGTTTGAAGTGCCTGCCGTTTTCACTGTAAAACCGAGTTGGAGCTTGGACCTCCACATATATATGTATGGAGTGGAGTTTGCAACTGAATAGAAACTTTGTGTTCCCTTCAAGCTATTTGAAGGATGGCTTTCACACACACTTATCTCTCAGAACTGAGCATGTGGAGAGACGTTCGTTCATCCAGCACAAAGGGAACGGGTTGCAGGAGAAACCCTTACTCTGGTTTCTCAGTCTGTTTCCTAGTGCCGGTTTGAAGTGCCTGCCGTTTTCACTGTAAAACCGAGTTGGAGCTTGTACCTCCCCATATATATATATGGAGTGGAGTTGGCAACTGAAAAGAAACTTTGTGTTCCCTTCAAGCTAGGTGAAGGACGGCTTTCACACACACTTATCTCTCAGAACTGAGCATGTGGAGAGACGTTCGTTCATCCAGCACAAAGGGAACGGGTTGCAGGAGAAACCCTTACTCTGGTTTCTCAGTCTGTTTCCTAGTGCCGGTTTGAAGTGCCTGCCTTTTTCAATGTAAAACCGAGTTGGAGATTGTTCCGCCCCATATATATGTATGGAGTGGAGTTTGCAACTGAAAAGAAACTTTGTGTTCCCTTCAAGCTAGGTGAAGGACGGCATTCACACACACATCTCTCAGAACTGAGCATGTGGAGAGACGTTCGTTGATCCAGCACAAAGGGAACGGGTTGCAGGAGAAACCCTTACTCTGGTTTCTCAGTCTGTTTCCTAGTGCCGGTTTGAAGTGCCTGCCGTTTTCACTGTGAAACCGAGTTGGAGCTTGTACCTCCCCATATATATGTATGGAGTGTAGTTGGCAACTGAAAAGAAACTTTGTGTTCCCTTCAAGCTAGGTGAAGGTCGGCTTTCACACACACTTATCTCTCAGAACTGAGCATGTGGAGAGACGTTTGTTCATCCAGCACAAAGGGAAAGGGTTGCAGGAGAAACACTTACTCTGGTTTCTCAGTCTGATTCCTAGTGCCGGTTTGAAGTGCCTGCCGTTTTCACTGTAAAACCGAGTTGGAGCTTGGACCTCCCCATATATATGTATGGATTGGAGTTGGCAACTGAAAAGAAACTTTGTGTTCCCTTCAAGCTAGCTGAAGGACGGCTTTCACACACACTTATCTCTCAGAACTGAGCATGTGGAGAGACGTTCGTTCATCCAGCACAAAGGGAACGGTTTGCAGGAGAAACCCTTACTCTGGTTTCTCAGTCTGTTTCCTAGTGCCGGTTTGAAGTGCCTGCCGTTTTCACTGTAAAACCGAGTTGGAGATTGTTCCTCCCCATATATATGTATGGAGTGGAGTTGGCAACTGAAAAGAAACTTTGTGTTCCCTTCAAGCTAGGTGAAGGACGGCTTTCACACACACTTATCTCTCAGAACTGAGCATGTGGAGAGACGTTCGTTCATCCAGCACAAAGGGAACGGGTTGCAGGAGAAACCCTTACTCTGGTTTCTCAGTCTGTTTCCTAGTGCCGGTTTGAAGTGCCTGCCGTTTTGACTGTAAAACCGAGTTGGAGCTTGGACCTCCCCATATATATGTATGGAGTGGAGTTTGCAACTGAAAAGAAACTTTGTGTTCCCTTCAAGCTAGGTGAAGGACGGCTTTCACACACACTTATCTCTCAGAACTGAGCATGTGGAGAGACGTTCGTTCATCCAGCACAAAGGGAACGGGTTGCACGAGAAACCCTTACTCTGGTTTCTCAGTCTGTTTCCTAGTGCCGGTTTGAAGTGCCTGCCGTTTTCACTGTAAAACCGAGTTGGAGCTTGGACCTCCCCATATATATGTATGGAGTGGAGTTGGCAACTGAAAAGAAACTTTGTGTTCCCTTCAAGCTAGGTGAAGGACGGCTTTCACACACACTTATCTCTCAGAACTGAGCATGTGGAGAGACGTTCGTTCATCCAGCACAAAGGGAACGGGTTGCAGGAGAACCCTTACTCTGGTTTCTCAGTCTGTTTCCTAGTGCCGGTTTGAAGTGCCTGCCGTTTTCACTGTAAAACCGAGTTGGAGCTTGGACCTCCCCATATATATGTATGGAGTGGAGTTGGCAACTGAAAAGAAACTTTGTGTTCCCTTCAAGCTAGGTGAAGGACGGCTTTCACACACACTTATCTCTCAGAACTGAGCATGTGGAGAGACGTTCGTTCATCCAGCACAAAGGGAACGGGTTGCAGGAGAACCCTTACTCTGGTTTCTCAGTCTGTTTCCTAGTGCCGGTTTGAAGTGCCTGCCGTTTTCACTGTGAAACCGAGTTGGAGCTTGGACCTCCCCATATATATGTATGGAGTGGAGTTTGCAACTGAAAAGAAACTTTGTGTTCCCTTCAAGCTAGGTGAAGGACGGCTTTCACACACACTTATCTCTCAGAACTGAGCATGTGGAGAGACGTTCGTTCATCCAGCACAAAGGGAACGGGTTGCAGGAGAAACCCTTTCTCTGGTTTCTCAGTCTGTTTCCTAGTGCCGGTTTGAAGTGCCTGCCGTTTTCACTGTAAAACCGAGTTGGAGCTTGGACCTCCCCATATATATGTATGGAGTGGAGTTGGCAACTGAAAAGAAACTTTGTGTTCCCTTCAAGCTAGGTGAAGGACGGCTTTCACACACACTTATCTCTCAGAACTGAGCATGTGGAGAGACGTTCGTTGATCCAGCACAAAGGGAACAGGTTGCAGGAGAAACCCTTACTCTGGTTTCTCAGTCTGTTTCCTAGTGCCGGTTTGAAGTGCCTGCCGTTTTCACTGTGAAACCGAGTTGGAGCTTGGACCTCCCCATATATATGTATGGAGTGGAGTTTGCAACTGAAAAGAAACTTTGTGTTCCCTTCAAGCTAGGTGAAGGACGGCTTTCACACACACTTATCTCTCAGAACTGAGCATGTGGAGAGACGTTCGTTCATCCAGCACAAAGGGAACGGGTTTCAGGAGAAACCCTTACTCTGGTTTCTCAGTCTGTTTCCTAGTGCCGGTTTGAAGTGCCTGCCGTTTTCACTGTAAAACCGAGTTGGAGCTTGGACCTCCCCATATATATGTATGGAGTGGAGTTGGCAACTGAAAAGAAACTTTGTGTTCCCTTCAAGCTAGGTGAAGGACGGCTTTCACACACACTTATCTCTCAGAACTGAGCATGTGGAGAGACGTTCGCTCATCCAGCACAAAGGGAACGGGTTGCAGGAGAACCCTTACTCTGGTTTCTCAGTCTGTTTCCTAGTGCCGGTTTGAAGTGCCTGCCGTTTTCACTGTAAAACCGAGTTGGAGCTTGGACCTCCCCATATATATGTATGGAGTGGAGTTGGCAACTGAAAAGAAACTTTGTGTTCCCTTCAAGCTAGGTGAAGGACGGCTTTCACACACACTTATCTCTCAGAACTGAGCATGTGGATAGACGTTCGTTCATCCAGCACAAAGGGAACGGGTTGCAGGAGAAACCCTTACTCTGGTTTCTCAGTCCGTTTCCTAGTGCCGGTTTCAAGTGCCTGCCGTTTTCACTGTAAAACCGAGTTGGAGCTTGTTCCGCCCCATATATATGTATGGAGTGGAGTTTGCAACTGAAAAGAAACTTTGTGTTCCCTTCAAGCTAGGTGAAGGACGGCTTTCACACACACTTATCTCTCAGAACTGAGCATGTGGAGAGACGTTCGTTCATCCAGCACAAAGGGAACGGGTTGCAGGAGAAACCCTTACTCTGGTTTCTCAGTCTGTTTCCTAGTGCCGGTTTGAAGTGCCTGCCGTTTTCACTGTAAAACCGAGTTGGAACTTGGACCTCCACATATATATGTATGGATTGGAGTTTGCAAATGAAAGGAAACTTTGTGTTCCCTTCAAGCTAGTTGAAGGATGGCTTTCACACACACTTATCTCTCAGAACTGAGCATGTGGAGAGACGTTCGTTCATCCAGCACAAAGGGAACGGGTTGCAGGACAAACCCTTACTCTGGTTTCTCAGTCCGTTTCCTAGTGCCGGTTTCAAGTGCCTGCCGTTTTCACTGTAAAACCGAGTTGGAGCTTGTTCCACCCCATATATATGTATGGAGTGGAGTTTGCAACTGAAAAGAAACTTTGTGTTCCCTTCAAGCTAGGTGAAGGACGGCTTTCACACACACTTATCTCTCAGAACTGAGCATGTGGAGAGACGTTCGTTCATCCAGCAAAAAGGGAACGGGTTGCAGGAGAAACCCTTACTCCGGTTTCTCAGTCTGTTTCCTAGTGCCGGTTTGAAGTGCCTGCCGTTTTCACTGTAAAACCGAGTTGGAGCTTGGACCTCCCCATATATATGTATGGAGTGTAGTTGGCAACTGAAAAGAAACTTTGTGTTCCCTTCAAGCTAGGTGAAGGACGGCTTTCACACACACTTATCTCTCAGAACTGAGCATGTGGAGAGACGTTCGTTCATCCAGCACAAAGGGAACGGGTTGCAGGAGAAACCCTTACTCTGGTTTCTCAGTCTGTTTCCTAGTGCCGGTTTGAAGTGCCTGCCGTTTTCACTGTAAAACCGAGTTGGAGCTTGGACCTCCCCATATATATGTATGGAGTGGAGTTGGCAACTGAAAAGAAACTTTGTGTTCCCTTCAAGCTAGGTGAAGGACGGCTTTCACACACACTTATCTCTCAGAACTGAGCATGTGGAGAGACGTTCGTTCATCCAGCACAAAGGGAACGGGTTGCAGGAGAAACCCTTACTCTGGTTTCTCAGTCTGTTTCCTAGTGCCGGTTTGAAGTGCCTGCCGTTTTCACTGTAAAACCGAGTTGGAGCTTGGACCTCCCCATATATATGTATGGAGTGGAGTTTGCAACTGAAAAGAAACTTTGTGTTCCCTTCAAGCTAGGTGAAGGACGGCTTTCACACACACTTATCTCTCAGAAATGAGCATGTGGAGAGACGTTCGTTCATCCAGCACAAAGGGAATGGGTTGCAGGAGAAACCCTTACTCTGGTTTCTCAGTCTGTTTCCTAGTGCCGGTTTGAAGTGCCTGCCGTTTTCACTGTGAAACCGAGTTGGAGCTTGTTCCGCCCCATATATATGTATGGAGTGGAGTTTGCAACTGAAAAGAAACTTTGTGTTCCCTTCAAGCTAGGTGAAGGACGGCTTTCACACACACTTATCTCTCAGAACTGAGCATGTGGAGAGACGTTCGTTCATCCAGCACAAATGGAACGGGTTGCAGGAGAAACCTTTACTCTGGTTTCTCAGTCTGTTTCCTAGTGCCGGTTTGAAGTGCCTGCCGTTTTCACTGTAAAACCGAGTTGGAGCTTGGACCTCCCCATATATATATATGGAGTGGAGTTGGCAACTGAAAAGAAACTTTGTGTTCCCTTCAAGCTAGGTGAAGGACGGCTTTCACACACACTTATCTCTCAGAACTGAGCATGTGGAGAGACGTTCGTTGATCCAGCACAAAGGGAACGGGTTGCAGGAGAAACCCTTACTCTGGTTTCTCAGTCTGTTTCCTAGTGCCGGTTTGAAGTGCCTGCCGTTTTCACTGTGAAACCGAGTTGGAGCTTGTACCTCCCCATATATATGTATGGAGTGTAGTTGGCAACTGAAAAGAAACTTTGTGTTCCCTTCAAGCTAGGTGAAGGTCGGCTTTCACACACACTTATCTCTCAGAACTGAGCATGTGGAGAGACGTTCGTTCATCCAGCACAAAGGGAACGGGTTGCAGGAGAATCCCTTACTCTGGTTTCTCAGTCTGATTCCTAGTGCCGGTTTGAAGTGCCTGCCGTTTTCACTGTAAAACCGAGTTGGAGCTTGGACCTCCCCATATATATGTATGGATTGGAGTTGGCAACTGAAAAGAAACTTTGTGTTCCCTTCAAGGTAGGTGAAGGACGGCTTTCACACACACTTATCTCTCAGAACTGAGCATGTGGAGAGACGTTCGTTCATCCAGCACAAAGGGAACGGGTTGCAGGAGAAACCCTTACTCTGGTTTCTCAGTCTGTTTCCTAGTGCCGGTTTGAAGTGCCTGCCGTTTTCACTGTGAAACCGAGTTGGAGCTTGTACCTCCCCATATATATGTATGGAGTGTAGTTGGCAACTGAAAAGAAACTTTGTGTTCCCTTCAAGCTAGGTGAAGGTCGGCTTTCACACACACTTATCTCTCAGAACTGAGCATGTGGAGAGACGTTCGTTCATCCAGCACAAAGGGAACGGGTTGCAGGAGAAACCCTTACTCTGGTTTCTCAGTCTGATTCCTAGTGCCGGTTTGAAGTGCCTGCCGTTTTCACTGTAAAACCGAGTTGGAGCTTGGACCTCCCCATATATATGTATGGATTGGAGTTTGCAACTGAAAAGAAACTTTGTGTTCCCTTCAAGGTAGGTGAAGGACGGCTTTCACACACACTTATCTCTCAGAACTGAGCATGTGGAGAGACGTTCGTTCATCCAGCACAAAGGGAACGGGTTGCAGGAGAAACCCTTACTCTGGTTTCTCAGTCTGTTTCCTAGTGCCGGTTTGAAGTGCCTGCCGTTTTCACTGTAAAACCGAGTTGGAGCTTGGACCTCCACATATATATGTATGGAGTGGAGTTTGCAACTGAATAGAAACTTTGTGTTCCCTTCAAGCTAGTTGAAGGATGGCTTTCACACACACTTATCTCTCAGAACTGAGCATGTGGAGAGACGTTCGTTCATCCAGCACAAAGGGAACGGGTTGCAGGAGAAACCCTTACTCTGGTTTCTCAGTCTGTTTCCTAGTGCCGGTTTGAAGTGCCTGCCGTTTTCACTGTAAAACCGAGTTGGAGCTTGTACCTCCCCATATATATATATGGAGTGGAGTTGGCAACTGAAAAGAAACTTTGTGTTCCCTTCAAGCTAGGTGAAGGACGGCTTTCACACACACTTATCTCTCAGAACTGAGCATGTGGAGAGACGTTCGTTCATCCAGCACAAAGGGAACGGGTTGCAGGAGAAACCCTTACTCTGGTTTCTCAGTCTGTTTCCTAGTGCCGTTTTGAAGTGCCTGCCGTTTTCACTGTGAAACCGAGTTGGAGCTTGTACCTCCCCATATATATGTATGGAGTGTAGTTGGCAACTGAAAAGAAACTTTGTGTTCCCTTCAAGCTAGGTGAAGGACGGCTTTCACACACACTTATCTCTCAGAACTGAGCATGTGGAGAGACGTTCGTTCATCCAGCACAAAGGGAACGGGTTGCAGGAGAAACCCTTACTCTGGTTTCTCAGTCTGTTTCCTAGTGCCGGTTTGAAGTGCCTGCCGTTTTCATTGTAAAACCGAGTTGGTGCTTGGACCTCCCCATATATATGTATGGATTGGAGTTTGCAACTGAAAAGAAACTTTGTGTTCCATTCAAGCTAGGTGAAGGACGGCTTTCACACACACTTATCTCTCAGAACTGAGCATGTGGAGAGACGTTCGTTCATCCAGCACAAAGGGAACGGGTTGCAGGAGAAACCCTTACTCTGGTTTCTCAGTCTGTTTCCTAGTGCCGGTTTGAAGTGCCTGCCGTTTTCACTGTAAAACCGAGTTGGAGATTGTTCCTCCCCATATATATGTATGGAGTGGAGTTGGCAACTGAAAAGAAACTTTGTGTTCCCTTCAAGCTAGGTGAAGGACGGCTTTCACACACACTTATCTCTCAGAACTGAGCATGTGGAGAGACGTTCGTTCATCCAGCACAAAGGGAACGGGTTGCAGGAGAAACCCTTACTCTGGTTTCTCAGTCTGTTTCCTAGTGCCGGTTTGAAGTGCCTGCCGTTTTCACTGTAAAACCGAGTTGGAGCTTGGACCTCACCATATATATGTATGGAGTGGAGTTTGCAACTGAAAAGAAACTTTGTGTTCCCTTCAAGCTAGGTGAAGGACGGCTTTCACACACACTTATCTCTCAGAACTGAGCATGTGGAGAGACGTTCGTTCATCCAGCACAAAGGGAACGGGTTGCAGGAGAAACCCTTACTCTGGTTTCTCAGTCTGTTTCCTAGTGCCGGTTTGAAGTGCCTGCCGTTTTCACTGTGAAACCGAGTTGGAGCTTGTTCCGCCCCATATATATGTATGGATTGGAGTTTGCAACTGAAAAGAAACTTTGTGTTCCCTTCAAGCTAGGTGAAGGACGGCTTTCACACACACTTATCTCTCAGAACTGAGCATGTGGAGAGACGTTCGTTGATCCAGCACAAAGGGAACGGGTTGCAGGAGAAACCCTTACTCTGGTTTCTCAGTCTGTTTCCTAGTGCCGGTTTGAAGTGCCTGCCGTTTTCACTGTAAAACCGAGTTGGAGCTTGGACCTCCCCAATATATGTATGGATTGGAGTTGGCAACTGAAAAGAAACTTTGTGTTCCCTTCAAGGTAGGTGAAGAACGGCTTTCACACACACTTATCTCTCAGAACTGAGCATGTGGAGAGACGTTCGTTCATCCAGCACAAAGGGAACGGGTTGCAGGAGAAACCCTTACTCTGGTTTCTCAGTCTGTTTCCTAGTGCCGGTTTGAAGTGCCTGCCGTTTTCACTGTGAAACCGAGTTGGAGCTTGTACCTCCCCATATATATGTATGGAGTGTAGTTGGCAACTGAAAAGAAACTTTGTGTTCCCTTCAAGCTAGGTGAAGGTCGGCTTTCACACACACTTATCTCTCAGAACTGAGCATGTGGAGAGACGTTCGTTCATCCAGCACAAAGGGAACGGGTTGCAGGAGAAACCCTTACTCTGGTTTCTCAGTCTGATTCCTAGTGCCGGTTTGAAGTGCCTGCCGTTTTCACTGTAAAACCGAGTTGGAGCTTGGACCTCCCCATATATATGTATGGATTGGAGTTTGCAACTGAAAAGAAACTTTGTGTTCCCTTCAAGGTAGGTGAAGGACGGCTTTCACACACACTTATCTCTCAGAACTGAGCATGTGGAGAGACGTTCGTTCATCCAGCACAAAGGGAACGGGTTGCAGGAGAAACCCTTACTCTGGTTTCTCAGTCTGTTTCCTAGTGCCGGTTTGAAGTGCCTGCCGTTTTCACTGTAAAACCGAGTTGGAGCTTGGACCTCCACATATATATGTATGGAGTGGAGTTTGCAACTGAATAGAAACTTTGTGTTCCCTTCAAGCTAGTTGAAGGATGGCTTTCACACACACTTATCTCTCAGAACTGAGCATGTGGAGAGACGTTCGTTCATCCAGCACAAAGGGAACGGGTTGCAGGAGAAACCCTTACTCTGGTTTCTCAGTCTGTTTCCTAGTGCCGGTTTGAAGTGCCTGCCGTTTTCACTGTAAAACCGAGTTGGAGCTTGTACCTCCCCATATATATATATGGAGTGGAGTTGGCAACTGAAAAGAAACTTTGTGTTCCCTTCAAGCTAGGTGAAGGACGGCTTTCACACACACTTATCTCTCAGAACTGAGCATGTGGAGAGACGTTCGTTCATCCAGCACAAAGGGAACGGGTTGCAGGAGAAACCCTTACTCTGTTTTCTCAGTCTGTTTCCTAGTGCCGTTTTGAAGTGCCTGCCGTTTTCACTGTGAAACCGAGTTGGAGCTTGTACCTCCCCATATATATGTATGGAGTGTAGTTGGCAACTGAAAAGAAACTTTGTGTTCCCTTCAAGCTAGGTGAAGGACGGCTTTCACACACACTTATCTCTCAGAACTGAGCATGTGGAGAGACGTTCGTTCATCCAGCACAAAGGGAACGGGTTGCAGGAGAAACCCTTACTCTGGTTTCTCAGTCTGTTTCCTAGTGCCGGTTTGAAGTGCCTGCCGTTTTCATTGTAAAACCGAGTTGGAGCTTGGACCTCCCCATATATATGTATGGATTGGAGTTTGCAACTGAAAAGAAACTTTGTGTTCCATTCAAGCTAGCTGAAGGACGGCTTTCACACACACTTATCTCTCAGAACTGAGCATGTGGAGAGACGTTCGTTCATCCAGCACAAAGGGAACGGGTTGCAGGAGAAACCCTTACTCTGGTTTCTCAGTCTGTTTCCTAGTGCCGGTTTGAAGTGCCTGCCGTTTTCACTGTAAAACCGAGTTGGAGATTGTTCCTCCCCATATATATGTATGGAGTGGAGTTGGCAACTGAAAAGAAACTTTGTGTTCCCTTCAAGCTAGGTGAAGGACGGCTTTCACACACACTTATCTCTCAGAACTGAGCATGTGGAGAGACGTTCGTTCATCCAGCACAAAGGGAACGGGTTGCAGGAGAAACCCTTACTCTGGTTTCTCAGTCTGTTTCCTAGTGCCGGTTTGAAGTGCCTGCCGTTTTCACTGTAAAACCGAGTTGGAGCTTGGACCTCACCATATATATGTATGGAGTGGAGTTTGCAACTGAAAAGAAACTTTGTGTTCCCTTCAAGCTAGGTGAAGGACGGCTTTCACACACACTTATCTCTCAGAACTGAGCATGTGGAGAGACGTTCGTTCATCCAGCACAAAGGGAACGGGTTGCAGGAGAAACCCTTACTCTGGTTTCTCAGTCTGTTTCCTAGTGCCGGTTTGAAGTGCCTGCCGTTTTCACTGTGAAACCGAGTTGGAGCTTGTTCCGCCCCATATATATGTATGGAGTGGAGTTTGCAACTGAAAAGAAACTTTGTGTTCCCTTCAAGCTAGGTGAAGGACGGCTTTCACACACACTTATCTCTCAGAACTGAGCATGTGGAGAGACGTTCGTTCATCCAGCACAAAGGGAACGGGTTGCAGGAGAAACCCTTACTCTGGTTTCTCAGTCTGTTTCCTAGTGCCGGTTTGAAGTGCCTGCCGTTTTCACTGTAAAACCGAGTTGGAGCTTGGACCTCCCCATATATATATATGGAGTGGAGTTGGCAACTGAAAAGAAACTTTGTGTTCCCTTCAAGCTAGGTGAAGGACGGCTTTCACACACACTTATCTCTCAGAACTGAGCATGTGGAGAGACGTTCGTTGATCCAGCACAAAGGGAACGGGTTGCAGGAGAAACCCTTACTCTGGTTTCTCAGTCTGTTTCCTAGTGCCGGTTTGAAGTGCCTGCCGTTTTCACTGTGAAACCGAGTTGGAGCTTGTACCTCCCCATATATATGTATGGAGTGTAGTTGGCAACTGAAAAGAAACTTTGTGTTCCCTTCAAGCTAGGTGAAGGTCGGCTTTCACACACACTTATCTCTCAGAACTGAGCATGTGGAGAGACGTTCGTTCATCCAGCACAAAGGGAACGGGTTGCAGGAGAATCCCTTACTCTGGTTTCTCAGTCTGATTCCTAGTGCCGGTTTGAAGTGCCTGCCGTTTTCACTGTAAAACCGAGTTGGAGCTTGGACCTCCCCATATATATGTATGGATTGGAGTTGGCAACTGAAAAGAAACTTTGTGTTCCCTTCAAGGTAGGTGAAGGACGGCTTTCACACACACTTATCTCTCAGAACTGAGCATGTGGAGAGACGTTCGTTCATCCAGCACAAAGGGAACGGGTTGCAGGAGAAACCCTTACTCTGGTTTCTCAGTCTGTTTCCTAGTGCCGGTTTGAAGTGCCTGCCGTTTTCACTGTGAAACCGAGTTGGAGCTTGTACCTCCCCATATATATGTATGGAGTGTAGTTGGCAACTGAAAAGAAACTTTGTGTTCCCTTCAAGCTAGGTGAAGGTCGGCTTTCACACACACTTATCTCTCAGAACTGAGCATGTGGAGAGACGTTCGTTCATCCAGCACAAAGGGAACGGGTTGCAGGAGAAACCCTTACTCTGGTTTCTCAGTCTGATTCCTAGTGCCGGTTTGAAGTGCCTGCCGTTTTCACTGTAAAACCGAGTTGGAGCTTGGACCTCCCCATATATATGTATGGATTGGAGTTTGCAACTGAAAAGAAACTTTGTGTTCCCTTCAAGTTAGGTGAAGGACGGCTTTCACACACACTTATCTCTCAGAACTGAGCATGTGGAGAGACGTTCGTTCATCCAGCACAAAGGGAACGGGTTGCAGGAGAAACCCTTACTCTGGTTTCTCAGTCTGTTTCCTAGTGCCGGTTTGAAGTGCCTGCCGTTTTCACTGTAAAACCGAGTTGGAGCTTGGACCTCCACATATATATGTATGGAGTGGAGTTTGCAACTGAATAGAAACTTTGTGTTCCCTTCAAGCTAGTTGAAGGATGGCTTTCACACACACTTATCTCTCAGAACTGAGCATGTGGAGAGACGTTCGTTCATCCAGCACAAAGGGAACGGGTTGCAGGAGAAACCCTTACTCTGGTTTCTCAGTCTGTTTCCTAGTGCCGGTTTGAAGTGCCTGCCGTTTTCACTGTAAAACCGAGTTGGAGCTTGTACCTCCCCATATATATATATGGAGTGGAGTTGGCAACTGAAAAGAAACTTTGTGTTCCCTTCAAGCTAGGTGAAGGACGGCTTTCACACACACTTATCTCTCAGAACTGAGCATGTGGAGAGACGTTCGTTCATCCAGCACAAAGGGAACGGGTTGCAGGAGAAACCCTTACTCTGTTTTCTCAGTCTGTTTCCTAGTGCCGTTTTGAAGTGCCTGCCGTTTTCACTGTGAAACCGAGTTGGAGCTTGTACCTCCCCATATATATGTATGGAGTGTAGTTGGCAACTGAAAAGAAACTTTGTGTTCCCTTCAAGCTAGGTGAAGGACGGCTTTCACACACACTTATCTCTCAGAACTGAGCATGTGGAGAGACGTTCGTTCATCCAGCACAAAGGGAACGGGTTGCAGGAGAAACCCTTACTCTGGTTTCTCAGTCTGTTTCCTAGTGCCGGTTTGAAGTGCCTGCCGTTTTCATTGTAAAACCGAGTTGGAGCTTGGACCTCCCCATATATATGTATGGATTGGAGTTTGCAACTGAAAAGAAACTTTGTGTTCCATTCAAGCTAGCTGAAGGACGGCTTTCACACACACTTATCTCTCAGAACTGAGCATGTGGAGAGACGTTCGTTCATCCAGCACAAAGGGAACGGGTTGCAGGAGAAACCCTTACTCTGGTTTCTCAGTCTGTTTCCTAGTGCCGGTTTGAAGTGCCTGCCGTTTTCACTGTAAAACCGAGTTGGAGATTGTTCCTCCCCATATATATGTATGGAGTGGAGTTGGCAACTGAAAAGAAACTTTGTGTTCCCTTCAAGCTAGGTGAAGGACGGCTTTCACACACACTTATCTCTCAGAACTGAGCATGTGGAGAGACGTTCGTTCATCCAGCACAAAGGGAACGGGTTGCAGGAGAAACCCTTACTCTGGTTTCTCAGTCTGTTTCCTAGTGCCGGTTTGAAGTGCCTGCCGTTTTCACTGTAAAACCGAGTTGGAGCTTGGACCTCACCATATATATGTATGGAGTGGAGTTTGCAACTGAAAAGAAACTTTGTGTTCCCTTCAAGCTAGGTGAAGGACGGCTTTCACACACACTTATCTCTCAGAACTGAGCATGTGGAGAGACGTTCGTTCATCCAGCACAAAGGGAACGGGTTGCAGGAGAAACCCTTACTCTGGTTTCTCAGTCTGTTTCCTAGTGCCGGTTTGAAGTGCCTGCCGTTTTCACTGTGAAACCGAGTTGGAGCTTGTTCCGCCCCATATATATGTATGGATTGGAGTTTGCAACTGAAAAGAAACTTTGTGTTCCCTTCAAGCTAGGTGAAGGACGGCTTTCACACACACTTATCTCTCAGAACTGAGCATGTGGAGAGACGTTCGTTGATCCAGCACAAAGGAACGGGTTGCAGGAGAAACCCTTACTCTGGTTTCTCAGTCTGTTTCCTAGTGCCGGTTTGAAGTGCCTGCTGTTTTCACTGTAAAACCGAGTTGGAGCTTGGACCTCCCCATATATATGTATGGAGTGGAGTTGGCAACTGAAAAGAAACTTTGTGTTCCCTTCAAGCTAGGTGAAGGACGGCTTTCACACACACTTATCTCTCAGAACTGAGCATGTGGAGAGACGTTCGTTCATCCAGCACAAAGGGAACGGGTTGCAGGAGAAACCCTTACTCTGGTTTCTCAGTCTGTTTCCTAGTGCCGGTTTGAAGTGCCTGCCGTTTACACTGTAAAACCGAGTTGGAGATTGTTCCGCCCCATATATATGTATGGAGTGGAGTTTGCAACTGAAAAGAAACTTTGTGTTCCCTTCAAGCTAGGTGAAGGACGGCATTCACACACACATCTCTCAGAACTGAGCATGTGGAGAGACGTTCGTTGATCCAGCACAAAGGGAACGGGTTGCAGGAGAAACCCTTACTCTGGTTTCTCAGTCTGTTTCCTAGTGCCGGTTTGAAGTGCCTGCCGTTTTCACTGTGAAACCGAGTTGGAGCTTGTACCTCCCCATATATATGTATGGAGTGTAGTTGGCAACTGAAAAGAAACTTTGTGTTCCCTTCAAGCTAGGTGAAGGTCGGCTTTCACACACACTTATCTCTCAGAACTGAGCATGTGGAGAGACGTTTGTTCATCCAGCACAAAGGGAACGGGTTGCAGGAGAAACACTTACTATGGTTTCTCAGTCTGATTCCTTGTGCCGGTTTGAAGTGCCTGCCGTTTTCACTGTAAAACCGAGTTGGAGCTTGGACCTCCCCATATATATGTATGGATTGGAGTTGGCAACTGAAAAGAAACTTTGTGTTCCCTTCAAGGTAGGTGAAGGACGGCTTTCACACACACTTATCTCTCAGAACTGAGCATGTGGAGAGACGTTCGTTCATCCAGCACAAAGGGAACGGGTTGCAGGAGAAACCCTTACTCTGGTTTCTCAGTCTGTTTCCTAGTGCCGGTTTGAAGTGCCTGCCGTTTTCACTGTAAAACCGAGTTGGAGCTTGGACCTCCACATATATATGTATGGAGTGGAGTTTGCAACTGAATAGAAACTTTGTGTTCCCTTCAAGCTAGTTGAAGGATGGCTTTCACACACACTTATCTCTCAGAACTGAGCATGTGGAGAGACGTTCGTTCATCCAGCACAAAGGGAACGGGTTGCAGGAGAAACCCTTACTCTGGTTTCTCAGTCTGTTTCCTAGTGCCGGTTTGAAGTGCCTGCCGTTTTCACTGTAAAACCGAGTTGGAGCTTGTACCTCCCCATATATATATATGGAGTGGAGTTGGCAACTGAAAAGAAATTTTGTGTTCCCTTCAAGCTAGGTGAAGGACGGCTTTCACACACACTTATCTCTCAGAACTGAGCATGTGGAGAGACGTTCGTTCATCCAGCACAAAGGGAACGGGTTGCAGGAGAAACCCTTCCTCTGGTTTCTCAGTCTGTTTCCTAGTGCCGGTTTGAAGTGCCTGCCGTTTTCACTGTAAAACCGAGTTGGAGCTTGGACCTCCCCATATATATGTATGGAGTGGAGTTTGCAACTGAAAAGAAACTTTGTGTTCCCTTCAAGCTAGGTGAAGGACGGCTTTCACACACACTTATCTCTCAGAACTGAGCATGTGGAGAGACGTTCGTTCATCCAGCACAAAGGGAACGGGTTGCAGGAGAAACCCTTACTCTGGTTTCTCAGTCTGTTTCCTAGTGCCGGTTTGAAGTGCCTGCCGTTTTCACTTTGAAACCGAGTTGGAGATTGTTCCGCCCCATATATATGTATGGAGTGGAGTTTGCAACTGAAAAGAAACTTTGTGTTCCCTTCAAGCTAGGTGAAGGACGGCATTCACACACACATCTCTCAGAACTGAGCATGTGGAGAGACGTTCGTTGATCCAGCACAAAGGGAACGGGTTGCAGGAGAAACCCTTACTCTGGTTTCTCAGTCTGTTTCCTAGTGCCGGTTTGAAGTGCCTGCCGTTTTCACTGTGAAACCGAGTTGGAGCTTGGACCTCCCCATATATATGTATGGAGTGGAGTTTGCAACTGAAAAGAAACTTTGTGTTCCCTTCAAGCTAGGTGAAGGTCGGCTTTCACACACACTTATCTCTCAGAACTGAGCATGTGGAGAGACGTTCGTTGATCCAGCACAAAGGGAACGGGTTGCAGGAGAAACCCTTACTCTGGTTTCTCAGTCTGATTCCTAGTGCCGGTTTGAAGTGCCTGCCGTTTTCACTGTAAAACCGAGTTGGAGCTTGGACCTCCCCATATATATGTATGGATTGGAGTTGGCAACTGAAAAGAAACTTTGTGTTCCCTTCAAGGTAGGTGAATGACGGCTTTCACACACACTTATCTCTCAGAACTGAGCATGTGGAGAGACGTTCGTTCATCCAGCACAAAGGGAACGGGTTGCAGGAGAAACCCTTACTCTGGTTTCTCAGTCTGTTTCCTAGTGCCGGTTTGAAGTGCCTGCCGTTTTCACTGTAAAACCGAGTTGGAGCTTGGACCTCCACATATATATGTATGGAGTGGAGTTTGCAACTGAATAGAAACTTTGTATTCCCTTCAAGCTAGTTGAAGGATGGCTTTCACACACACTTATCTCTCAGAACTGAGCATGTGGAGAGACGTTCGTTCATCCAGCACAAAGGGAACGGGTTGCAGGAGAAACACTTACTATGGTTTCTCAGTCTGATTCCTAGTGCCGGTTTGAAGTGCCTGCCGTTTTCACTGTAAAACCGAGTTGGAGCTTGGACCTCCCCATATATATGTATGGATTGGAGTTTGCAACTGAAAAGAAACTTTGTGTTCCCTTCAAGCTAGGTGAAGGACGGCATTCACACACACATCTCTCAGAACTGAGCATGTGGAGAGACGTTCGTTGATCCAGCACAAAGGGAACGGGTTGCAGGAGAAACCCTTACTCTGGTTTCTCAGTCTGTTTCCTAGTGCCGGTTTGAAGTGCCTGCCGTTTTCACTGTGAAACCGAGTTGGAGCTTGTACCTCCCCATATATATGTATGGAGTGTAGTTGGCAACTGAAAAGAAACTTTGTGTTCCCTTCAAGCTAGGTGAAGGTCGGCTTTCACACACACTTATCTCTCAGAACTGAGCATGTGGAGAGACGTTTGTTCATCCAGCACAAAGGGAAAGGGTTGCAGGAGAAACACTTACTCTGGTTTCTCAGTCTGATTCCTAGTGCCGGTTTGAAGTGCCTGCCGTTTTCACTGTAAAACCGAGTTGGAGCTTGGACCTCCCCATATATATGTATCGATTGGAGTTGGCAACTGAAAAGAAACTTTGTGTTCCCTTCAAGCTAGCTGAAGGACGGCTTTCACACACACTTATCTCTCAGAACTGAGCATGTGGAGAGACGTTCGTTCATCCAGCACAAAGGGAACGGGTTGCAGGAGAAACCCTTACTCTGGTTTCTCAGTCTGTTTCCTAGTGCCGGTTTGAAGTGCCTGCCGTTTTCACTGTAAAACCGAGTTGGAGCTTGGACCTCCCCATATATATGTATGGAGTGGAGTTTGCAACTGAAAAGAAACTTTGTGTTCCCTTCAAGCTAGGTGAAGGACGGCTTTCACACACACTTATCTCTCAGAACTGAGCATGTGGAGAGACGTTCGTTCATCCAGCACAAAGGGAACGGGTTGCAGGAGAAACCCTTACTCTGGTTTCTCAGTCTGTTTCCTAGTGCCGGTTTGAAGTGCCTGCCGTTTTCACTTTGAAACCGAGTTGGAGATTGTTCCGCCCCATATATATGTATGGAGTGGAGTTTGCAACTGAAAAGAAACTTTGTGTTCCCTTCAAGCTAGGTGAAGGACGGCATTCACACACACATCTCTCAGAACTGAGCATGTGGAGAGACGTTCGTTGATCCAGCACAAAGGGAACGGGTTGCAGGAGAAACCCTTACTCTGGTTTCTCAGTCTGTTTCCTAGTGCCGGTTTGAAGTGCCTGCCGTTTTCACTGTGAAACCGAGTTGGAGCTTGGACCTCCCCATATATATGTATGGAGTGGAGTTTGCAACTGAAAAGAAACTTTGTGTTCCCTTCAAGCTAGGTGAAGGTCGGCTTTCACACACACTTATCTCTCAGAACTGAGCATGTGGAGAGACGTTCGTTGATCCAGCACAAAGGGAACGGGTTGCAGGAGAAACCCTTACTCTGGTTTCTCAGTCTGATTCCTAGTGCCGGTTTGAAGTGCCTGCCGTTTTCACTGTGAAACCGAGTTGGAGCTTGGACCTCCCCATATATATGTATGGAGTGGAGTTGGCAACTGAAAAGAAACTTTGTGTTCCCTTCAAGGTAGGTGAATGACGGCTTTCACACACACTTATCTCTCAGAACTGAGCATGTGGAGAGACGTTCGTTCATCCAGCACAAAGGGAACGGGTTGCAGGAGAAACCCTTACTCTGGTTTCTCAGTCTGTTTCCTAGTGCCGGTTTGAAGTGCCTGCCGTTTTCACTGTAAAACCGAGTTGGAGCTTGGACCTCCACATATATATGTATGGAGTGGAGTTTGCAACTGAATAGAAACTTTGTATTCCCTTCAAGCTAGTTGAAGGATGGCTTTCACACACACTTATCTCTCAGAACTGAGCATGTGGAGAGACGTTCGTTCATCCAGCACAAAGGGAACGGGTTGCAGGAGAAAACCTTACTCTGGTTTCTCAGTCTGTTTCCTAGTGCCGGTTTGAAGTGCCTGCCGTTTTCACTGTAAAACCGAGTTGGAGATTGTTCCTCCCCATATATATGTATGGAGTGGAGTTGGCAACTGAAAAGAAACTTTGTGTTCCCTTCAAGCTAGGTGAAGGACGGCTTTCACACACACTTATCTCTCAGAACTGAGCATGTGGAGAGACGTTCGTTCATCCAGCACAAAGGGAACGGGTTGCAGGAGAAACCCTTACTCTGGTTTCTCAGTCTGTTTCCTAGTGCCGGTTTGAAGTGCCTGCCGTTTTCACTGTAAAACCGAGTTGGAGCTTGGACCTCCCCATATATATGTATGGAGTGGAGTTTGCAACTGAAAAGAAACTTTGTGTTCCCTTCAAGCTAGGTGAAGGACGGCTTTCACACACACTTATCTCTCAGAACTGAGCATGTGGAGAGACGTTCGTTCATCCAGCACAAAGGGAACGGGTTGCACGAGAAACCCTTACTCTGGTTTCTCAGTCTGTTTCCTAGTGCCGGTTTGAAGTGCCTGCCGTTTTCACTGTGAAACCGAGTTGGAGCTTGTTCCGCCCCATATATATGTATGGATTGGAGTTTGCAACTGAAAAGAAACTTTGTGTTCCCTTCAAGCTAGGTGAAGGACGGCTTTCACACACACTTATCTCTCAGAACTGAGCATGTGGAGAGACGTTCGTTCATCCAGCACAAAGGGAACGGGTTGCAGGAGAAACCCTTACTCTGGTTTCTCAGTCTGTTTCCTAGTGCCGGTTTGAAGTGCCTGCTGTTTTCACTGTAAAACCGAGTTGGAGCTTGGACCTCCCCATATATATGTATGGAGTGGAGTTGGCAACTGAAAAGAAACTTTGTGTTCCCTTCAAGCTAGGTGAAGGACGGCTTTCACACACACTTATCTCTCAGAACTGAGCATGTGGAGAGACGTTCGTTGATCCAGCACAAAGGGAACGGGTTGCAGGAGAAACCCTTACTCTGGTTTCTCAGTCTGTTTCCTAGTGCCGGTTTGAAGTGCCTGCCGTTTTCACTGTAAAACCGTGTTGTAGATTGTTCCTCCCCATATATATGTATGGAGTGGAGTTGGCAACTGAAAAGAAACTTTGTGTTCCCTTCAAGCTAGGTGAAGGACGGCTTTCACACACACTTATCTCTCAGAACTGAGCATGTGGAGAGACGTTCGTTCATCCAGCACAAAGGGAACGGGTTGCAGGAGAAACCCTTACTCTGGTTTCTCAGTCTGTTTCCTAGTGCCGGTTTGAAGTGCCTGCCGTTTTCACTGTAAAACCGAGTTGGAGCTTGGACCTCCCCATATATATGTATGGAGTGGAGTTTGCAACTGAAAAGAAACTTTGTGTTCCCTTCAAGCTAGGTGAAGGACGGCTTTCACACACACTTATCTCTCAGAACTGAGCATGTGGAGAGACGTTCGTTCATCCAGCACAAAGGGAACGGGTTGCAGGAGAAACCCTTACTCTGGTTTCTCAGTCTGTTTCCTAGTGCCGGTTTGAAGTGCCTGCCGTTTTCACTTTGAAACCGAGTTGGAGCTTGTTCCGCCCCATATATATGTATGGAGTGGAGTTTGCAACTGAAAAGAAACTTTGTGTTCCCTTCAAGCTAGGTGAAGGACGGCATTCACACACACATCTCTCAGAACTGAGCATGTGGAGAGACGTTCGTTGATCCAGCACAAAGGGAACGGGTTGCAGGAGAAACCCTTACTCTGGTTTCTCAGTCTGTTTCCTAGTGCCGGTTTGAAGTGCCTGCCGTTTTCACTGTGAAACCGAGTTGGAGCTTGTACCTCCCCATATATATGTATGGAGTGTAGTTGGCAACTGAAAAGAAACTTTGTGTTCCCTTCAAGCTAGGTGAAGGTCGGCTTTCACACACACTTATCTCTCAGAACTGAGCATGTGGAGAGACGTTCGTTCATCCAGCACAAAGGGAACGGGTTGCAGGAGAAACCCTTACTCTGGTTTCTCAGTCTGATTCCTTGTGCCGGTTTGAAGTGCCTGCCGTTTTCACTGTAAAACCGAGTTGGAGCTTGGACCTCCCCATATATATGTATGGATTGGAGTTGGAAACTGAAAAGAAACTTTGTGTTCCCTTCAAGGTAGGTGAAGGACGGCTTTCACACACACTTTTCTCTCAGAACTGAGCATGTGGAGAGACGTTCGTTCATCCAGCACAAAGGGAACGGGTTGCAGGAGAAACCCTTACTCTGGTTTCTCAGTCTGTTTCCTAGTGCCGGTTTGAAGTGCCTGCCGTTTTCACTGTAAAACCGAGTTGGAGCTTATACCTCCCCATATATATGTATGGAGTGGAGTTGGCAACTGAAAAGAAACTTTGTGTTCCCTTCAAGCTAGTTGAAGGACGGCTTTCACACACACTTATCTCTCAGAACTGAGCATGTGGAGAGACGTTCGTTCATCCAGCACAAAGGGAACGGGTTGCAGGAGAAACCCTTACTCTGGTTTCTCAGTCTGTTTCCTAGTGCCGGTTTGAAGTGCCTGCCGTTTTCACTGTAAAACCGAGTTGGAGCTTGGATCTCCCCATATATATGTATGGAGTGGAGTTGGCAACTGAAAAGAAACTTTGTGTTCCCTTCAAGCTAGGTGAAGGACGGCTTTCACACACACTTATCTCTCAGAACTGAGCATGTGGAGAGACGTTCGTTCATCCAGCACAAAGGGAACGGGTTGCAGGAGAAACCCTTACTCTGGTTTCTCAGTCTGTTTCCTAGTGCCGGTTTGAAGTGCCTGCCGTTTTCACTGTGAAACCGAGTTGGAGCTTGGACCTCCCCATATATATGTATGGATTGGAGTTTGCAACTGAAATGAAACTTTGTGTTCCCTTCAAGCTAGGTGAAGGACGGCTTCCACACACACTTATCTCTCAGAACTGAGCATGTGGAGAGACGTTCGTTCACCCAGCACAAAGGGAATGGGTTGCAGGAGAAACCCTTACTCTGGTTTCTCAGTCTGTTTCCTAGTGCCGGTTTGAAGTGCCTGCCGTTTTCACTGTAAACCGAGTTGGAGCTTGTTCCTCCCCATATATATGTATGGAGTGTAGTTTGCAACTGAAAAGAAACTTTGTGTTCCCTTCAAGCTAGGTGAAGGACGGCTTTCACACACACTTATCTCTCAGAACTGAGCATGTGGAGAGACGTTCGTTCATCCAGCACAAATGGAACGGGTTGCAGGAGAAACCCTTACTCTGGTTTCTCAGTCTGTTTCCTAGTGCCGGTTTGAAGTGCCTGCCGTTTTCACTGTAAACCGAGTTGGAGCTTGTTCCTCCCCATATATATGTATGGAGTGTAGTTTGCAACTGAAAAGAAACTTTGTGTTCCCTTCAAGCTAGGTGAAGGACGGCTTTCACACACACTTATCTCTCAGAACTGAGCATGTGGAGAGACGTTCGTTCATCCAGCACAAAGGGAACGGGTTGCAGGAGAAACCCTTACTCTGGTTTCTCAGTCTGTTTCCTAGTGCCGGTTTGAAGTGCCTGCCGTTTTCACTGTAAAACCGAGTTGGAGCTTGTTCCGCCCCATATATATGTATGGAGTGGAGTTGGCAACTGAAAAGAAACTTTGTGTTACCTTCAAGCTAGGTGAAGGACGGCTTTCACACACACTTATCTCTCAGAACTGAGCATGTGGAGAGACGTTCGTTCATCCAGCACAAAGGGAACGGGTTGCAGGAGAAACCCTTACTCTGGTTTCTCAGTCTGTTTCCTAGTGCCGGTTTGAAGTGCCTGCCGTTTTCACTGTAAAACCGAGTTGGAGCTTGTACCTCCCCATATATATGTATGGAGTGGAGTTGGCAACTGAAAAGAAACTTTGTGTTCCCTTCAAGCTAGGTGAAGGACGGCTTTCACACACACTTATCTCTCAGAACTGAGCATGTGGAGAGACGTTCGTTCATCCAGCACAAAGGGAACGGGTTGCAGGAGAAACCCTTACTCTGGTTTCTCAGTCTGTTTCCTAGTGCCGGTTTGAAGTGCCTGCCGTTTTCACTGTAAAACCGAGTTGGAGCTTGGACCTCCCCATATATATGTATGGATTGGAGTTTGCAACTGAAATGAAACTTTGTGTTCCCTTCAAGCTAGGTGAAGGACGGCTTCCACACACACTTATCTCTCAGAACTGAGCATGTGGAGAGACGTTCGTTCACCCAGCACAAAGGGAATGGGTTGCAGGAGAAACCCTTACTCTGGTTTCTCAGTCTGTTTCCTAGTGCCGGTTTGAAGTGCCTGCCGTTTTCACTGTAAACCGAGTTGGAGCTTGTTCCTCCCCATATATATGTATGGAGTGTAGTTTGCAACTGAAAAGAAACTTTGTGTTCCCTTCAAGCTAGGTGAAGGACGGCTTTCACACACACTTATCTCTCAGAACTGAGCATGTGGAGAGACGTTCGTTCATCCAGCACAAAGGGAACGGGTTGCAGGAGAAACCCTTACTCTGGTTTCTCAGTCTGTTTCCTAGTGCCGGTTTGAAGTGCCTGCCGTTTTCACTGTAAAACCGAGTTGGAGCTTGTACCTCCCCATATATATGTATGGAGTGGAGTTGGCAACTGAAAAGAAACTTTGTGTTCCCTTCAAGCTAGGTGAAGGACGGCTTTCACACACACTTATCTCTCAGAACTGAGCATGTGGAGAGACGTTCGTTCATCCAGCACAAAGGGAACGGGTTGCAGGAGAAACCCTTACTCTGGTTTCTCAGTCTGTTTCCTAGTGCCGGTTTGAAGTGCCTGCCGTTTTCACTGTAAACCGAGTTGGAGCTTGTTCCTCCCCATATATATGTATGGAGTGTAGTTTGCAACTGAAAAGAAACTTTGTGTTCCCTTCAAGCTAGGTGAAGGACGGCTTTCACACACACTTATCTCTCAGAACTGAGCATGTGGAGAGACGTTCGTTCATCCAGCACAAATGGAACGGGTTGCAGGAGAAACCCTTACTCTGGTTTCTCAGTCTGTTTCCTAGTGCCGGTTTGAAGTGCCTGCCGTTTTCACTGTAAAACCGAGTTGGAGCTTGGACCTCCCCATATATATGTATGGATTGGAGTTTGCAACTGAAATGAAACTTTGTGTTCCCTTCAAGCTAGGTGAAGGACGGCTTCCACACACACTTATCTCTCAGAACTGAGCATGTGGAGAGACGTTCGTTCACCCAGCACAAAGGGAATGGGTTGCAGGAGAAACCCTTACTCTGGTTTCTCAGTCTGTTTCCTAGTGCCGGTTTGAAGTGCCTGCCGTTTTCACTGTAAACCGAGTTGGAGCTTGTTCCTCCCCATATATATGTATGGAGTGTAGTTTGCAACTGAAAAGAAACTTTGTGTTCCCTTCAAGCTAGGTGAAGGACGGCTTTCACACACACTTATCTCTCAGAACTGAGCATGTGGAGAGACGTTCGTTCATCCAGCACAAAGGGAACGGGTTGCAGGAGAAACCCTTACTCTGGTTTCTCAGTCTGTTTCCTAGTGCCGGTTTGAAGTGCCTGCCGTTTTCACTGTAAAACCGAGTTGGAGCTTGTACCTCCCCATATATATGTATGGAGTGGAGTTGGCAACTGAAAAGAAACTTTGTGTTCCCTTCAAGCTAGGTGAAGGACGGCTTTCACACACACTTATCTCTCAGAACTGAGCATGTGGAGAGACGTTCGTTCATCCAGCACAAAGGGAACGGGTTGCAGGAGAAACCCTTACTCTGGTTTCTCAGTCTGTTTCCTAGTGCCGGTTTGAAGTGCCTGCCGTTTTCACTGTAAAACCGAGTTGGAGCTTGGACCTCCCCATATATATGTATGGATTGGAGTTTGCAACTGAAATGAAACTTTGTGTTCCCTTCAAGCTAGGTGAAGGACGGCTTCCACACACACTTATCTCTCAGAACTGAGCATGTGGAGAGACGTTCGTTCACCCAGCACAAAGGGAATGGGTTGCAGGAGAAACCCTTACTCTGGTTTCTCAGTCTGTTTCCTAGTGCCGGTTTGAAGTGCCTGCCGTTTTCACTGTAAACCGAGTTGGAGCTTGTTCCTCCCCATATATATGTATGGAGTGTAGTTTGCAACTGAAAAGAAACTTTGTGTTCCCTTCAAGCTAGGTGAAGGACGGCTTTCACACACACTTATCTCTCAGAACTGAGCATGTGGAGAGACGTTCGTTCATCCAGCACAAATGGAACGGGTTGCAGGAGAAACCCTTACTCTGGTTTCTCAGTCTGTTTCCTAGTGCCGGTTTGAAGTGCCTGCCGTATTCACTGTAAAACCGAGTTGGAGCTTGTTCCTCCCCATATATATGTATGGAGTGGAGTTGGCAACTGAAAAGAAACTTTGTGTTCCCTTCAAGCTAGGTGAAGGACGGCTTTCACACACACTTATCTCTCAGAACTGAGCATGTGGAGAGACGTTCGTTCATCCAGCACAAAGGGAACGGGTTGCAGGAGAAACCCTTACTCTGGTTTCTCAGTCTGTTTCCTAGTGCCGGTTTGAAGTGCCTGCCGTTTTCACTGTAAAACCGAGTTGGAGCTTGGACCTCACCATATATATGTATGGAGTGGAGTTGGCAACTGAAAAGAAACTTTGTGTTCCCTTCAAGCTAGGTGAAGGACGGCTTTCACACACACTTATCTCTCAGAACTGAGCATGTGGAGAGACGTTCGTTCATCCAGCACAAAGGGAACGGGTTGCAGGAGAAACCCTTACTCTGGTTTCTCAGTCTGTTTCCTAGTGCCGGTTTGAAGTGCCTGCCGTTTTCACTGTAAACCCGAGTTGGAGCTTGTTCCGCCCCATATATATGTATGGAGTGGAGTTTGTAAATGAAAAGAAACTTTTTGTTCCCTTCAAGCTAGGTGAAGGACGGCTTTCACACACACTTATCTCTCAGAACTGAGCATGTGGAGAGACGTTCGTTCATCCAGCACAAAGGGAACGGGTTGCAGGAGAAACCCTTACTCTGGTTTCTCAGTCTGTTTCCTAGTGCCGGTTTGAAGTGCCTGCCGTTTTCACTGTAAAACCGAGTTGGAGCTTGGATCTCCCCATATATATGTATGGAGTGGAGTTGGCAACTGAAAAGAAACTTTGTGTTCCCTTCAAGCTAGGTGAAGGACGGCTTTCACACACACTTATCTCTCAGAACTGAGCATGTGGAGAGACGTTCGTTCATCCAGCACAAAGGGAACGGGTTGCAGGAGAAACCCTTACTCTGGTTTCTCAGTCTGTTTCCTAGTGCCGGTTTGAAGTGCCTGCCGTTTTCACTGTAAAACCGAGTTGGAGCTTGGACCTCCCCATATATATGTATGGAGTGGAGTTGGCAACTGAAAAGAAACTTTGTGTTCCCTTCAAGCTAGGTGAAGGACGGCTTTCACACACACTTATCTCTCAGAACTGAGCATGTGGAGAGACGTTCGTTCATCCAGCACAAAGGGAACGGGTTGCAGGAGAAACCCTTACTCTGGTTTCTCAGTCTGTTTCCTAGTGCCGGTTTGAAGTGCCTGCCGTTTTCACTGTAAAACCGAGTTGGAGCTTGTTCCGCCCCATATATATGTATGGAGTGGAGTTGGCAACTGAAAAGAAACTTTGTGTTACCTTCAAGCTAGGTGAAGGACGGCTTTCACACACACTTATCTCTCAGAACTGAGCATGTGGAGAGACGTTCGTTCATCCAGCACAAAGGGAACGGGTTGCAGGAGAAACCCTTACTCTGGTTTCTCAGTCTGTTTCCTAGTGCCGGTTTGAAGTGCCTGCCGTTTTCACTGTAAAACCGAGTTGGAGCTTGTACCTCCCCATATATATGTATGGAGTGGAGTTGGCAACTGAAAAGAAACTTTGTGTTCCCTTCAAGCTAGGTGAAGGACGGCTTTCACACACACTTATCTCTCAGAACTGAGCATGTGGAGAGACGTTCGTTCATCCAGCACAAAGGGAACGGGTTGCAGGAGAAACCCTTACTCTGGTTTCTCAGTCTGTTTCCTAGTGCCGGTTTGAAGTGCCTGCCGTTTTCACTGTAAAACCGAGTTGGAGCTTGGACCTCCCCATATATATGTATGGATTGGAGTTTGCAACTGAAATGAAACTTTGTGTTCCCTTCAAGCTAGGTGAAGGACGGCTTCCACACACACTTATCTCTCAGAACTGAGCATGTGGAGAGACGTTCGTTCACCCAGCACAAAGGGAATGGGTTGCAGGAGAAACCCTTACTCTGGTTTCTCAGTCTGTTTCCTAGTGCCGGTTTGAAGTGCCTGCCGTTTTCACTGTAAACCGAGTTGGAGCTTGTTCCTCCCCATATATATGTATGGAGTGTAGTTTGCAACTGAAAAGAAACTTTGTGTTCCCTTCAAGCTAGGTGAAGGACGGCTTTCACACACACTTATCTCTCAGAACTGAGCATGTGGAGAGACGTTCGTTCATCCAGCACAAATGGAACGGGTTGCAGGAGAAACCCTTACTCTGGTTTCTCAGTCTGTTTCCTAGTGCCGGTTTGAAGTGCCTGCCGTATTCACTGTAAAACCGAGTTGGAGCTTGTTCCTCCCCATATATATGTATGGAGTGGAGTTGGCAACTGAAAAGAAACTTTGTGTTCCCTTCAAGCTAGGTGAAGGACGGCTTTCACACACACTTATCTCTCAGAACTGAGCATGTGGAGAGACGTTCGTTCATCCAGCACAAAGGGAACGGGTTGCAGGAGAAACCCTTACTCTGGTTTCTCAGTCTGTTTCCTAGTGCCGGTTTGAAGTGCCTGCCGTTTTCACTGTAAAACCGAGTTGGAGCTTGGACCTCACCATATATATGTATGGAGTGGAGTTGGCAACTGAAAAGAAACTTTGTGTTCCCTTCAAGCTAGGTGAAGGACGGCTTTCACACACACTTATCTCTCAGAACTGAGCATGTGGAGAGACGTTCGTTCATCCAGCACAAAGGGAACGGGTTGCAGGAGAAACCCTTACTCTGGTTTCTCAGTCTGTTTCCTAGTGCCGGTTTGAAGTGCCTGCCGTTTTCACTGTAAAACCGAGTTGGAGCTTGTACCTCCCCATATATATGTATGGAGTGGAGTTGGCAACAGAAAAGGAACTTTGTGTTCCCTTCAAGCTAGGTGAAGGACGGCTTTCACACACACTTATCTCTCAGAACTGAGCATGTGGAGAGACGTTCGTTCATCCAGCACAAAGGGAACGGGTTGCAGGAGAAACCCTTACTCTGGTTTCTCAGTCTGTTTCCTAGTGCCGGTTTGAAGTGCCTGCCGTTTTCACTGTAAAACCGAGTTGGAGCTTGTTCCTCCCCATATATATGTATGGAGTGGAGTTGGCAACTGAAAAGAAACTTTGTGTTCCCTTCAAGCTAGGTGAAGGACGGCTTTCACACACACTTATCTCTCAGAACTGAGCATGTGGAGAGACGTTCGTTCATCCAGCACAAAGGGAACGGGTTGCAGGAGAAACCCTTACTCTGGTTTCTCAGTCCGTTTCCTAGTGCCGGTTTGAAGTGCCTGCCGTTTTCACTGTAAACCCGAGTTGGAGCTTGTTCCGCCCCATATATATGTATGGAGTGGAGTTTGTAAATGAAAAGAAACTTTTTGTTCCCTTCAAGCTAGGTGAAGGACGGCTTTCACACACACTTATCTCTCAGAACTGAGCATGTGGAGAGACGTTCGTTCATCCAGCACAAAGGGAACGGGTTGCAGGAGAAACCCTTACTCTGGTTTCTCAGTCTGTTTCCTAGTGCCGGTTTGAAGTGCCTGCCGTTTTCACTGTAAAACCGAGTTGGAGCTTGGATCTCCCCATATATATGTATGGAGTGGAGTTGGCAACTGAAAAGAAACTTTGTGTTCCCTTCAAGCTAGGTGAAGGACGGCTTTCACACACACTTATCTCTCAGAACTGAGCATGTGGAGAGACGTTCGTTCATCCAGCACAAAGGGAACGGGTTGCAGGAGAAACCCTTACTCTGGTTTCTCAGTCTGTTTCCTAGTGCCGGTTTGAAGTGCCTGCCGTTTTCACTGTAAAACCGAGTTGGAGCTTATACCTCCCCATATATATGTATGGAGTGGAGTTGGCAACTGAAAAGAAACTTTGTGTTCCCTTCAAGCTAGTTGAAGGACGGCTTTCACACACACTTATCTCTCAGAACTGAGCATGTGGAGAGACGTTCGTTCATCCAGCACAAAGGGAACGGGTTGCAGGAGAAACCCTTACTCTGGTTTCTCAGTCTGATTCCTAGTGCCGGTTTGAAGTGCCTGCCGTTTTCACTGTAAAACCGAGTTGGAGATTGTTCCTCCCCATATATATGTATGGAGTGGAGTTGGCAACTGAAAAGAAACTTTGTGTTCCCTTCAAGCTAGGTGAAGGACGGCTTTCACACACACTTATCTCTCAGAACTGAGCATGTGGAGAGACGTTCGTTCATCCAGCACAAAGGGAACGGGTTGCAGGAGAAACCCTTACTCTGGTTTCTCAGTCTGTTTCCTAGTGCCGGTTTGAAGTGCCTGCCGTTTTCACTGTAAAACCGAGTTGGAGCTTGGACCTCCCCATATATATGTATGGAGTGGAGTTTGCAACTGAAAAGAAACTTTGTGTTCCCTTCAAGCTAGGTGAAGGACGGCTTTCACACACACTTATCTCTCAGAACTGAGCATGTGGAGAGACGTTCGTTCATCCAGCACAAAGGGAACGGGTTGCAGGAGAAACCCTTACTCTGGTTTCTCAGTCTGTTTCCTAGTGCCGGTTTGAAGTGCCTGCCGTTTTCACTGTGAAACCGAGTTGGAGCTTGTTCCGCCCCATATATATGTATGGATTGGAGTTTGCAACTGAAAAGAAACTTTGTGTTCCCTTCAAGCTAGGTGAAGGACGGCTTTCACACACACTTATCTCTCAGAACTGAGCATGTGGAGAGACGTTCGTTCATCCAGCACAAAGGGAACGGGTTGCAGGAGAAACCCTTACTCTGGTTTCTCAGTCTGTTTCCTAGTGCCGGTTTGAAGTGCCTGCTGTTTTCACTGTAAAACCGAGTTGGAGCTTGGACCTCCCCATATATATGTATGGAGTGGAGTTGGCAACTGAAAAGAAACTTTTGTTCCCTTCAAGCTAGGTGAAGGACGGCTTTCACACACACTTATCTCTCAGAACTGAGCATGTGGAGAGACGTTCGTTGATCCAGCACAAAGGGAACGGGTTGCAGGAGAAACCCTTACTCTGGTTTCTCAGTCTGTTTCCTAGTGCCGGTTTGAAGTGCCTGCCGTTTTCACTGTGAAACCGAGTTGGAGCTTGTACCTCCCCATATATATGTATGGAGTGTAGTTGGCAACTGAAAAGAAACTTTGTGTTCCCTTCAAGCTAGGTGAAGGTCGGCATTCACACACACTTATCTCTCAGAACTGAGCATGTGGAGAGACGTTCGTTCATCCAGCACAAAGGAAACGGGTTGCAGGAGAAACCCATACTCTGGTTTCTCAGTCTGTTTCCTAGTGCCGGTTTGAAGTGCCTGCCGTTTTCACTGTAAAACCGAGTTGGAGCTTGGACCTCCCCATATATATGTATGGAGTGGAGTTGGCAACTGAATAGAAACTTTGTGTTCCCTTCAAGCTAGTTGAAGGATGGCTTTCACACACACTTATCTCTCAGAACTGAGCATGTGGAGAGACGTTCGTTCATCCAGCACAAAGGGAACGGGTTGCAGGAGAAACCCTTACTCTGGTTTCTCAGTCTGTTTCCTAGTGCCGGTTTGAAGTGCCTGCCGTTTTCACTGTAAAACCGAGTTGGAGCTTTTACCTACCCATATATATGTATGGAGTGGAGTTGGCAACTGAAAAGAAACTTTGTGTTCCCTTCAAACTAGGTGAAGGACGGCTTTCACACACACTTATCTCTGAGAACTGAGCATGTGGAGAGACGTTCGTTCATCCAGCACAAAGGGAACGGGTTGCAGGAGAAACCCTTACTCTGGTTTCTCAGTCTGTTTCCTAGTGCCGGTTTGAAGTGCCTGCCATTTTCACTGTAAAACCGAGTTGGAGCTTGTACCTCCCCATATATATGTATTTAGTGGAGTTGGCAACTGAAAAGAAACTTTGTGTTCCCTTCAAGCTAGGTGAAGGACGGCATTCACACACACTTATCTCTCAGAACTGAGCATGTGGAGAGACGTTCGTTCATCCAGCACAAAGGGAACGGGTTGCAGGAGAAACCCTTACTCTGGTTTCTCAGTCTGTTTCCTAGTGCCGGTTTGAAGTGCCTGCCGTTTTCACTGTAAAACCGAGTTGGAGCTTGGACCTCCCCATATATATGTATGGAGTGGAGTTGGCAACTGAAAAGAAACTTTGTGTTCCCTTCAAACTAGGTGAAGGACGGCTTTCACACACACTTATCTCTCAGAACTGAGCATGTGGAGAGACGTTCGTTCATCCAGCACAAAGGGAACGGGTTGCAGGAGAAACCCTTACTCTGGTTTCTCAGTCTGTTTCCTAGTGCCGGTTTGAAGTGCCTGCCATTTTCACTGTAAAACCGAGTTGGAGCTTGGACCTCCCCATATATATATATGGAGTGGAGTTGGCAACTGAAAAGAAACTTTGTGTTCCCTTCAAGCTATGTGAAGGACGGCTTTCACACACACTTATCTCTCAGAACTGAGCATGTGGAGAGACGTTCGTTCATCCAGCACAAAGGGAACGGGTTGCAGGAGAAACCCTTACTCTGGTTTCTCAGTCTGTTTCCTAGTGCCGATTTGAAGTGCCTGCCGTTTTCACTGTAAAACGGAGTTGGAGCTTGTTCCTCCCCATATATATGTATGGAGTGGAGTTTGCAACTGAAAAGAAACTTTGTGTTTCCTTCAAGCTAGGTGAAGGACGGCTTTCACAAACACATATCTCTCAGAACTGAGCATGTGGAGAGGCATTCGTTCGTCCAGCACATAGGGAACGGGTTGCAGGAGAAAGCCTTACTCTGGTTTCTCAGTCTGTTTCCTAGTGCCGGTTTCAAGTGCCTGCCGTTTTCACTGTAAAACCGAGTTGGAGCTTGTACCTCCCCATATATATGTATGGTGTGGAGTTGGCAACTGAAAAGAAACTTTGTGTTCCCCTCAAACTAGGTGAAGGACGCCTTTCACACACACTTACCTCTCAGAACTGAGCATGTGGAGAGACGTTCGTTCATCCAGCACAAAGGGAACGGGTTGCAGGAGAAACCCTTACTCTGGTTTCTCAGTCTGTTTCCTAGTGCCGGTTTGAAGTGCCTGCCATTTTCACTGTAAAACCGAGTTGGAGCTTGTACCTCCCCATATATATATATGGAGTGGAGTTGGCAACTGAAAAGAAACTTTGTGTTCCCTTCAAGCTAGGTGAAGGACGGCTTTCACACACACTTATCTCTCAGAACTGAGCATGTGGAGAGACGTTCGTTCATCCAGCACAAAGGGAACGGGTTGCAGGAGAAACCCTTACTCTGGTTTCTCAGTCTGTTTCCTAATGCCGGTTTGAAGTACCTGCCGTTTTCACTGTAAAACCGAGTTGGAGCTTGGACCTCCCCATATATATGTATGGATTGGAGTTTGCAACTGAAAAGAAACTTTGTGTTCCCTTCAAGCTAGTTGAAGGACGGTTTTCACACACACTTATCTCTCAGAACTGAGCATGTGGAGAGACGTTCGTTCATCCAGCACAAAGGGAACGGGTTGCAGGAGAAACCCTTACTCTGGTTTCTCAGTCTGTTTCCTAGTGCCGGTTTGAAGTGCCTGCCGTTTTCACTGTAAAACAGAGTTGGAGCTTGTACCTCCCCATATATATGTATGGAGTGGAGTTGGCAACTGAAAAGAAACTTTGTGTTCCCTTCAAGCTAGGTGAAGGACGGCTTTCACACACACTTATCTCTCAGAACTGAGCATGTGGAGAGACGTTCGTTCATCCAGCACAAAGGGAAGGGGTTGCAGGCGAAACCATTACTCTGGTTTCTCAGTCTGTTTCCTAGTGCCGGTTTGAAGTGCCTGCCGTTCTCACTGTAAAACCGAGTTGGAGCTTGTACCTCCCCATATATATGTATGGAGTGGAGTTGGCAACTGAAAAGAAACTTTGTGTTCCCTTCAAACTAGGTGAAGGACGGCTTTCACACACACTTATCTCTCAGAACTGAGCATGTGGAGAGACGTTCGTTCATCCAGCACAAAGGGAACGGGTTGCAGGAGAACCCTTACTCTGGTTTCTCAGTCTGTTTCCTAGTGCCGGTTTGAAGTGCCTGCCGTTTTCACTGTAAAACCGAGTTGGAGCTTCTACCTCCCCATATATATGTATGGAGCGGAGTTGGCAACTGAAAAGAAACTTTGTGTTCCCTTCAAGCTAGGTGAAGGACGGCTTTCACACACACTTATCTCTCAGAACTGAGCATGTGGAGAGACGTTCGTTCATCCAGCACAAAGGGAACGGGTTGCAGGAGAACCCTTACTCTGGTTTCTCAGTCTGTTTCCTTGTGCCGGTTTGAAGTGCCCGCCGTTTTCACTGTAAAACCGAGTTGGAGCTTGTACCTCCCCATATATATGTATGGAGTGGAGTTGGCAACTGAAAAGAAACTTTGTGTTCCCTTCAAGCTAGGTGAAGGACGGCTTTCACACACACTTATCTCTCAGAACTGAGCATGTGGAGAGACGTTCGTTCATCCAGCACAAAGGGAACGGGTTGCAGGAGAAACCCTTACTCTGGTTTCTCAGTCTGTTTCCTAGTGCCGGTTTGAAGTGCCTGCCGTTTTCACTGTAAAACCGAGTTGGAGCTTGTACCTCCCCATATATATGTATGGAGTGGAGTTGGCAACTGAAAAGAAACTTTGTGTTCCCTTCAAGCTAGGTGAAGGACGGCTTTCACACACACTTATCTCTCAGAACTGAGCATGTGGAGAGACGTTCGTTCTTCCAGCACAAAGGGAACGGGTTGCAGGAGAACCCTTACTCTGGTTTCTCAGTCTGTTTCCTAGTGCCGGTTTGAAGTGCCTGCCGTTTTCACTGTAAAACAGAGTTGGAGCTTGTTCCTCCCCATATATATGTATAGAGTGGAGTTGGCAACTGAAAAGAATCTTTGTGTTTCCTTCAAGCTAGGTGAAGGACGGCTTTCACACACACTTATCTCTCAGAACTGAACATGTGGAGAGGCGTTCGTTCATCCAGCACAAAGGGAACGGGTTGCAGGAGAACCCTTACTCTGGTTTCTCAGTCTGTTTCCTAGTGCCGGTTTGAAGTGCCTGCCGTTTTCACTGTAAAACCGAGTTGGAACTTGTACATCCCCATATATATGTATGGAGTGGAGTTGGCAACTGAAAAGAAACTTTGTGTTTCCTTCAAGCTAGGTTAAGGACGGCTTTCACACACACTTATCTCTCAGAACTGAGCATGTGGAGAGGCGTTCGTTCATCCAGCACAAAGGAAACGGGTTGCAGGAGAAACCCTTACTCTGGTTTCTCAGTCTGTTTCCTAGTGCCGGTTTGAAGTGCCTGCCGTTTTCACTGTAAAACCGAGTAGGAGCTTGGACCTCCACATATATATGTATGGAGTGGAGTTTGCAAATGAAAAGAAACTTTGTGTTCCCTTCAAGATAGGTGAAGGATGGCTTTCACACACACTTATCTCTCAGAACTGAGCATGTGGAGAGACGTTCGTTCATCCAGCACAAAGGGAACGGGTTGCAGGAGAAACCCTTACTCTGGTTTCTCAGTCTGTTTCCTAGTGCCGGTTTGAAGTGCCTGCCGTTTTCACTGTAAAACGGAGTTGGAGATTGTTCCTCCCCATATATTTATATGGAGTGGAGTTTGCAACTGAAAAGAAACTTTGTGTTCCCTTCAAGCTAGGTGAAGGACGGCTTTCACACACACTTATCTCTCAGAACTGAGCATGTGGAGAGACGTTCGTTCATCCAGCACAAAGGGAACGGGTTGCAGGAGAAACCCTTACTCTGGTTTCTCAGTCTGTTTCCTAGTGCCGGTTTGAAGTGCCTGCCGTTTTCACTGTAAAACCGAGTTGGAGCTTGGACCTCCCCATATATATGTATGGATTGGGATTTACAACTGAAAAGAAACTTTGTGTTCCCTTCAAGCTAGGTGAAGGACGGCTTTCACACACACTTATCTCTCAGAACTGAGCATGTGGAGAGACGTTCGTTCATCCAGCACAAAGGGAACGGGTTGCAGGAGAAACCCTTACTCTGGTTTCTCAGTCTGTTTCCTAGTGCCGGTTTGAAGTGCCTGCCGTTTTCACTGTAAAACCGAGTTGGAGCTTGTACCTCCCCATATATATGTATGGAGTGGAGTTGGCAACTGAAAAGAAACTTTGTGTTCCCTTCAAGCTAGGTGAAGGACGGCTTTCTCACACACTTATCTGTCAGAACTGAGCATGTGGAGAGACGTTCGTTCATCCAGCACAAAGGGAACGGGTTGCAGGAGAACCCTTACTCTGGTTTCTCAGTCTGTTTCCTAGTGCCGGTTTGAAGTGCCTGCCGTTTTCTCTGTAAAACCGAGTTGGAACTTGGACCTCCCCATATATATGTATGGAGTGGAGTTGGCAACTGAAAAGAAACTTTGTGTTCCCTTCAAGCTAGGTGAAGGACGGCTTTCACACACACTTATCTCTCAGAACTGAGCATGTGGAGAGACGTTCGTTCATCCAGCACAAAGGGAACGGGTTGCAGGAGAAACCCTTACTCTGGTTTCTCAGTCTGTTTCCTAGTGCCGGTTTGAAGTGCCTGCCGTTTTCACTGTAAAACCGAGTTGGAGCTTATACCTCCCCATATATATGTATGGAGTGGAGTTGGCAACTGAAAAGAAACTTTGTGTTCCCTTCAAGCTAGTTGAAGGACGGCTTTCACACACACTTATCTCTCAGAACTGAGCATGTGGAGAGACGTTCGTTCATCCAGCACAAAGGGAACGGGTTGCAGGAGAAACCCTTACTCTGGTTTCTCAGTCTGTTTCCTAGTGCCGGTTTGAAGTGCCTGCCGTTTTCACTGTAAAACAGTGTTGGAGCTTGTACCTCCCCATATATATGTATGGAGTGGAGTTGGCAAATGAAAAGAAACTTTGTGTTTCCTTCAAGCTAGGTGAAGGACGGCTTTCACACACACTTATCTCTCAGAACTGAGCATGTGGAGAGACGTTCGTTCATCCAGCACAAAGGGAACGGGTTGCAGGAGAAACCCTTACTCTGGTTTCTCAGTCTGTTTCCTAGTGCCGGTTTGAAGTGCCTGCCGTTTTCACTGTAAATCCGAGGAGGAGCTTGGACCTCCACATATATATGTATGGATTGGAGTTTGCAAATGAAAAGAAACTTTGTGTTCACTTCAAGCTAGGTGAAGGACGGCTTTCACACACACTTATCTCTCAGAACTGAGCATGTGGAGAGACGTTCGTTCATCCAGCACAAAGGGATCGGGTTGCAGGAGAAACCCTTACTCTGGTTTCTCAGTCTGTTTCCTAGTGCCGGTTTGAAGTGCCTGCCGTTTTCACTGTAAAACCGAGTTGGAGCTTGTTCCTCCCCATATATATGTATGGAGTGGAGTTGGCAACTGAAAAGAAACTTTGTGTTCCCTTCAAGCTAGGTGAAGGACGGCTTTCACACACACTTATCTCTCAGAACTGAGCATGTGGAGAGACGTTCGTTCTTCCAGCACAAAGGGAACGGGTTGCAGGAGAAACCCTTACTCTGGTTTCTCAGTCTGTTTCCTAGTGCCGGTTTGAAGTGCCTGCCGTTTTCACTGTAAAACAGAGTTGGAGCTTGGACCTCCCCATATATATGTATGGAGTGGAGTTGGCAACTGAAAAGAAACTTTGTGTTCCCTTCAAGCTAGGTGAAGGACGGCTTTCACACACACTTATCTCTCAGAACTGAGCATGTGGAGAGACGTTCGTTCATCCAGCACAAAGGGAACGGGTTGCAGGAGAAACCCTTACTCTGGTTTCTCAGTCTGTTTCCTAGTGCCGGTTTGAAGTGCCTGCCGTTTTCACTGTAAAACCGAGTTGGAGCTTGTACCTCCCCATATATATGTATGGAGTGGAGTTGGCAACTGAAAAGAAACTTTGTGTTCCCTTCAAGCTAGGTGAAGGACGGCTTTCTCACACACTTATCTCTCAGAACTGAGCATGTGGAGAGACGTTCGTTCATCCAGCACAAAGGGAACGGTTTGCAGGAGAACCCTTACTCTGGTTTCTCAGTCTGTTTCCTAGTGCCGGTTTGAAGTGCCTGCCGTTTTCTCTGTAAAACCGAGTTGGAACTTGGACCTCCCCATATATATGTATGGAGTGGAGTTGGCAACTGAAAAGAAACTTTGTGTTCCCTTCAAGCTAGGTGAAGGACGGCTTTCACACACACTTATCTCTCAGAACTGAGCATGTGGAGAGACGTTCGTTCATCCAGCACAAAGGGAACGGGTTGCAGGAGAAACCCTTACTCTGGTTTCTCAGTCTGTTTCCTAGTGCCGGTTTGAAGTGCCTGCCGTTTTCACTGTAAAACCGAGTTGGAGCTTGGACCTCCCCATATATATGTATGGAGTGGAGTTGGCAACTGAAAAGAAACTTTGTGTTCCCTTCAAGCTAGGTGAAGGACGGCTTTCACACACACTTATCTCTCAGAACTGAGCATGTGGAGAGACGTTCGTTCATCCAGCACAAAGGGAACGGGTTGCAGGAGAAACCCTTACTCTGGTTTCTCAGTCTGTTTCCTAGTGCCGGTTTGAAGTGCCTGCCGTTTTCACTGTAAAACCGAGTTGGAGCTTGTTCCGCCCCATATATATGTATGGAGTGGAGTTGGCAACTGAAAAGAAACTTTGTGTTACCTTCAAGCTAGGTGAAGGACGGCTTTCACACACACTTATCTCTCAGAACTGAGCATGTGGAGAGACGTTCGTTCATCCAGCACAAAGGGAACGGGTTGCAGGAGAAACCCTTACTCTGGTTTCTCAGTCTGTTTCCTAGTGCCGGTTTGAAGTGCCTGCCGTTTTCACTGTAAAACCGAGTTGGAGCTTGTACCTCCCCATATATATGTATGGAGTGGAGTTGGCAACTGAAAAGAAACTTTGTGTTCCCTTCAAGCTAGGTGAAGGACGGCTTTCACACACACTTATCTCTCAGAACTGAGCATGTGGAGAGACGTTCGTTCATCCAGCACAAAGGGAACGGGTTGCAGGAGAAACCCTTACTCTGGTTTCTCAGTCTGTTTCCTAGTGCCGGTTTGAAGTGCCTGCCGTTTTCACTGTAAAACCGAGTTGGAGCTTGGACCTCCCCATATATATGTATGGATTGGAGTTTGCAACTGAAATGAAACTTTGTGTTCCCTTCAAGCTAGGTGAAGGACGGCTTCCACACACACTTATCTCTCAGAACTGAGCATGTGGAGAGACGTTCGTTCACCCAGCACAAAGGGAATGGGTTGCAGGAGAAACCCTTACTCTGGTTTCTCAGTCTGTTTCCTAGTGCCGGTTTGAAGTGCCTGCCGTTTTCACTGTAAACCGAGTTGGAGCTTGTTCCTCCCCATATATATGTATGGAGTGTAGTTTGCAACTGAAAAGAAACTTTGTGTTCCCTTCAAGCTAGGTGAAGGACGGCTTTCACACACACTTATCTCTCAGAACTGAGCATGTGGAGAGACGTTCGTTCATCCAGCACAAATGGAACGGGTTGCAGGAGAAACCCTTACTCTGGTTTCTCAGTCTGTTTCCTAGTGCCGGTTTGAAGTGCCTGCCGTATTCACTGTAAAACCGAGTTGGAGCTTGTTCCTCCCCATATATATGTATGGAGTGGAGTTGGCAACTGAAAAGAAACTTTGTGTTCCCTTCAAGCTAGGTGAAGGACGGCTTTCACACACACTTATCTCTCAGAACTGAGCATGTGGAGAGACGTTCGTTCATCCAGCACAAAGGGAACGGGTTGCAGGAGAAACCCTTACTCTGGTTTCTCAGTCTGTTTCCTAGTGCCGGTTTGAAGTGCCTGCCGTTTTCACTGTAAAACCGAGTTGGAGCTTGGACCTCACCATATATATGTATGGAGTGGAGTTGGCAACTGAAAAGAAACTTTGTGTTCCCTTCAAGCTAGGTGAAGGACGGCTTTCACACACACTTATCTCTCAGAACTGAGCATGTGGAGAGACGTTCGTTCATCCAGCACAAAGGGAACGGGTTGCAGGAGAAACCCTTACTCTGGTTTCTCAGTCTGTTTCCTAGTGCCGGTTTGAAGTGCCTGCCGTTTTCACTGTAAAACCGAGTTGGAGCTTGTACCTCCCCATATATATGTATGGAGTGGAGTTGGCAACAGAAAAGGAACTTTGTGTTCCCTTCAAGCTAGGTGAAGGACGGCTTTCACACACACTTATCTCTCAGAACTGAGCATGTGGAGAGACGTTCGTTCATCCAGCACAAAGGGAACGGGTTGCAGGAGAAACCCTTACTCTGGTTTCTCAGTCTGTTTCCTAGTGCCGGTTTGAAGTGCCTGCCGTTTTCACTGTAAAACCGAGTTGGAGCTTGTTCCTCCCCATATATATGTATGGAGTGGAGTTGGCAACTGAAAAGAAACTTTGTGTTCCCTTCAAGCTAGGTGAAGGACGGCTTTCACACACACTTATCTCTCAGAACTGAGCATGTGGAGAGACGTTCGTTCATCCAGCACAAAGGGAACGGGTTGCAGGAGAAACCCTTACTCTGGTTTCTCAGTCCGTTTCCTAGTGCCGGTTTGAAGTGCCTGCCGTTTTCACTGTAAACCCGAGTTGGAGCTTGTTCCGCCCCATATATATGTATGGAGTGGAGTTTGTAAATGAAAAGAAACTTTTTGTTCCCTTCAAGCTAGGTGAAGGACGGCTTTCACACACACTTATCTCTCAGAACTGAGCATGTGGAGAGACGTTCGTTCATCCAGCACAAATGGAACGGGTTGCAGGAGAAACCCTTACTCTGGTTTCTCAGTCTGTTTCCTAGTGCCGGTTTGAAGTGCCTGCCGTTTTCACTGTAAAACCGAGTTGGAGCTTGGATCTCCCCATATATATGTATGGAGTGGAGTTGGCAACTGAAAAGAAACTTTGTGTTCCCTTCAAGCTAGGTGAAGGACGGCTTTCACACACACTTATCTCTCAGAACTGAGCATGTGGAGAGACGTTCGTTCATCCAGCACAAAGGGAACGGGTTGCAGGAGAAACCCTTACTCTGGTTTCTCAGTCTGTTTCCTAGTGCCGGTTTGAAGTGCCTGCCGTTTTCACTGTAAAACCGAGTTGGAGCTTATACCTCCCCATATATATGTATGGAGTGGAGTTGGCAACTGAAAAGAAACTTTGTGTTCCCTTCAAGCTAGTTGAAGGACGGCTTTCACACACACTTATCTCTCAGAACTGAGCATGTGGAGAGACGTTCGTTCATCCAGCACAAAGGGAACGGGTTGCAGGAGAAACCCTTACTCTGGTTTCTCAGTCTGATTCCTAGTGCCGGTTTGAAGTGCCTGCCGTTTTCACTGTAAAACAGTGTTGGAGCTTGTACCTCCCCATATATATGTATGGAGTGGAGTTGGCAAATGAAAAGAAACTTTGTGTTTCCTTCAAGCTAGGTGAAGGACGGCTTTCACACACACTTATCTCTCAGAACTGAGCATGTGGAGAGACGTTCGTTCATCCAGCACAAAGGGAACGGGTTGCAGGAGAAACCCTTACTCTGGTTTCTCAGTCTGTTTCCTAGTGCCGGTTTGAAGTGCCTGCCGTTTTCACTGTAAATCCGAGTAGGAGCTTGGACCTCCACATATATATGTATGGATTGGAGTTTGCAAATGAAAAGAAACTTTGTGTTCACTTCAAGCTAGGTGAAGGACGGCTTCCACACACACTTATCTCTCAGAACTGAGCATGTGGAGAGACGTTCGTTCATCCAGCACAAAGGGATCGGGTTGCAGGAGAAACCCTTACTCTGGTTTCTCAGTCTGTTTCCTAGTGCCGGTTTGAAGTGCCTGCCGTTTTCACTGTAAAACCGAGTTGGAGCTTGTTCCTCCCCATATATATGTATGGAGTGGAGTTGGCAACTGAAAAGAAACTTTGTGTTCCCTTCAAGCTAGGTGAAGGACGGCTTTCACACACACTTATCTCTCAGAACTGAGCATGTGGAGAGACGTTCGTTCTTCCAGCACAAAGGGAACGGGTTGCAGGAGAAACCCTTACTCTGGTTTCTCAGTCTGTTTCCTAGTGCCGGTTTTAAGTGCCTGCCGTTTTCACTGTAAAACCGAGTTGGAGCTTGGACCTCCCCATATATATGTATGGAGTGGAGTTGGCAACTGAAAAGAAACTTTGTGTTCCCTTCAAGCTAGGTGAAGGACGGCTTTCACACACACTTATCTCTCAGAACTGAGCATGTGGAGAGACGTTCGTTCATCCAGCACAAAGGGAACGGGTTGCAGGAGAAACCCTTACTCTGGTTTCTCAGTCTGTTTCCTAGTGCCGGTTTGAAGTGCCTGCCGTTTTCACTGTAAAACCGAGTTGGAGCTTCTACCTCCCCATATATATGTATGGAGTGGAGTTGGCAACTGAAAAGAAACTTTGTGTTCCCTTCAAGCTAGGTGAAGGACGGCTTTCTCACACACTTATCTCTCAGAACTGAGCATGTGGAGAGACGTTCGTTCATCCAGCACAAAGGGAACGGTTTGCAGGAGAACCCTTACTCTGGTTTCTCAGTCTGTTTCCTAGTGCCGGTTTGAAGTGCCTGCCGTTTTCTCTGTAAAACCGAGTTGGAACTTGGACCTCCCCATATATATGTATGGAGTGGAGTTGGCAACTGAAAAGAAACTTTGTGTTCCCTTCAAGCTAGGTGAAGGACGGCTTTCACACACACTTATCTCTCAGAACTGAGCATGTGGAGAGACGTTCGTTCATCCAGCACAAAGGGAACGGGTTGCAGGAGAAACCCTTACTCTGGTTTCTCAGTCTGTTTCCTAGTGCCGGTTTGAAGTGCCTGCCGTTTTCACTGTAAAACCGAGTTGGAGCTTATACCTCCCCATATATATGTATGGATTGGAGTTGGCAACTGAATAGAAACTTTGTGTTCCCTTCAAGCTAGTTGAAGGACGGCTTTCACACACACTTATCTCTCAGAACTGAGCATGTGGAGAGACGTTCGTTCATCCAGCACAAAGGGAACGGGTTGCAGGAGAAACCCTTACTCTGGTTTCTCAGTCTGTTTCCTAGTGCCGGTTTGATGTGCCTGCCGTTTTCACTGTAAAACAGTGTTTGAGCTTGTACCTCCCCATATATATGTATGGAGTGGAGTTGGCAACTGAAAAGAAACTTTGTGTTTCCTTCAAGCTAGGTGAAGGACGGCTTTCACACACACTTATCTCTCAGAACTGAGCATGTGGAGAGACGTTCGTTCATCCAGCACAAAGGGAACGGGTTGCAGGAGAAACCCTTACTCTGGTTTCTCAGTCTGTTTCCTAGTGCCGGTTTGAAGTGCCTGCCGTTTTCACTGTAAATCCGAGTAGGAGCTTGGACCTCCACATATATATGTATGGATTGGAGTTTGCAAATTAAAAGAAACTTTGTGTTCACTTCAAGCTAGGTGAAGGACGGCTTTCACACACACTTATCTCTCAGAACTGAGCATGTGGAGAGACGTTCGTTCATCCAGCACAAAGGGATCGGGTTGCAGGAGAAACCCTTACTCTGGTTTCTCAGTCTGTTTCCTAGTGCCGGTTTGAAGTGCCTGCCGTTTTCACTGTAAAACCGAGTTGGAGCTTGTTCCTCCCCATATATATGTATGGAGTGGAGTTGGCAACTGAAAAGAAACTTTGTGTTCCCTTCAAGCTAGGTGAAGGGCGGCTTTCACACACACTTATCTCTCAGAACTGAGCATGTGGAGAGACGTTCTTTCTTCCAGCACAAAGGGAACGGGTTGCAGGAGAAACCCTTACTCTGGTTTCTCAGTCTGTTTCCTAGTGCCGGTTTGAAGTGCCTGCCGTTTTCACTGTAAAACCGAGTTGGAGCTTGGACCTCCCCATATATATGTATGGATTGGGATTTACAACTGAAAAGAAACTTTGTGTTCCCTTCAAGCTAGGTGAAGGACGGCTTTCACACACACTTATCTCTCAGAACTGAGCATGTGGAGAGACGTTCGTTCATCCAGCACAAAGGGATCGGGTTGCAGGAGAAACCCTTACTCTGGTTTCTCAGTCTGTTTCCTAGTGCCGGTTTGAAGTGCCTGCCGTTTTCACTGTAAAACAGAGTTGGAGCTTGTTCCTCCCCATATATATGTATGAAGTGGAGTTGGCAACTGAAAAGAAACTTTGTGTTCCCTTCAAGCTAGGTGAAGGACGGCTTTCACACACACTTATCTCTCAGAACTGAGCATGTGTAGAGACCTTCGTTCTTCCAGCACAAAGGGATCGGGTTGCAGGAGAAACCCTTACTCTGGTTTCTCAGTCTGTTTCCTAGTGTAGGTTTGAAGTGCCTGCCGTTTTCACTGTAAAACCGAGTTGGAGCTTGGACCTCCCCATATATATGTATGGATTGGGATTTACAACTGAAAAGAAACTTTGTGTTCCCTTCAAGCTAGGTGAAGGACGGCTTTCACACACACTTATCTCTCAGAACTGAGCATGTGGAGAGACTTTTGTTCATCCAGCACAAAGGGAACGGGTTGCAGGAGAAACCCTTACTCTGGTTTCTCAGTCTGTTTCCTAGTGCCGGTTTGAAGTGCCTGCCGTTTTCACTGTAAAACCGAGTTGGAGCTTGTTCCTCCCCATATATATGTATGGAGTGGAGTTGGCAACTGAAAAGAAACTTTGTGTTCCCTTCAAGCTTGGTGAAGGACGGCTTTCACACACACTTATCTCTCAGAACTGAGCATGTGGAGAGACGTTCGTTCATCCAGCACAAAGGGAACGGGTTGCAGGAGAAACCCTTATTCTGGTTTCTCAGTCTGTTTCCTAGTGCCGGTTTGAAGTGCCTGCCGTTTTCACTGTAAAACCGAGTTGGAGCTTGGACCTCCCCATATATATGTATGGAGTGGAGTTGGCAACTGAAAAGAAACTTTGTGTTCCCTTCAAGCTAGGTGAAGGACGGCTTTCACACACACTTATCTCTCAGAACTGAGCATGTGGAGAGACGTTCGTTCATCCAGCACAAAGGGAACGGGTTGCAGGAGAAACCCTTACTCTGGTTTCTCAGTCTGTTTCCTAGTGCCGGTTTGAAGTGCCTGCCGTTTTCACTGTAAAACCGAGTTGGAGCTTGTACCTCCCCATATATATGTATGGAGTGGTGTTGGCAACAGAAAAGGAACTTTGTGTTCCCTTCAAGCTAGGTGAAGGACGGCTTTCACACACACTTATCTCTCAGAACTGAGCATGTGGAGAGACGTTCGTTCATCCAGCACAAAGGGAACGGGTTGCAGGAGAAACCCTTACTCTGGTTTCTCAGTCTGTTTCCTAGTGCCGGTTTGAAGTGCCTGCCGTTTTCACTGTAAAACCGAGTTGGAGCTTGGACCTCCCCATATATATGTATGGAGTGGAGTTGGCAACTGAAAAGAAACTTTGTGTTCCCTTCAAGCTAGGTGAAGGACGGCTTTCACACACACTTATCTCTCAGAACTGAGCATGTGGAGAGACGTTCGTTCATCCAGCACAAAGGGAACGGGTTGCAGGAGAAACCCTTACTCTGGTTTCTCAGTCTGTTTCCTAGTGCCGGTTTGAAGTGCCTGCCGTTTTCACTGTAAAACCGAGTTGGAGCTTGGACCTCCCCATATATATGTATGGATTGGAATTTGCAACTGAAAAGAAACTTTGTGTTCCCTTCAAGCTAGGTGAAGGACGGCTTTCACACCCACTTATCTCTCAGAACTGAGCATGTGGAGAGACGTTCGTTCATCCAGCACAAATGGAACGGGTTGCAGGAGAAACCCTTACTCTGGTTTCTCAGTCTGTTTCCTAGTGCCGGTTTGAAGTGCCTGCCGTTTTCACTGTAAAACCGAGTTGGAGCTTGTTCCTCCGCATATATATGTATGGAGTGGAGTTGGCAACTGAAAAGAAACTTTGTGTTCCCTTCAAGCTAGGTGAAGGACGGCTTTCACACACACTTATCTCTCAGAACTGAGCATGTGGAGAGACGTTCGTTCATCCAGCACAAAGGGAACGGGTTGCAGGAGAAACCCTTATTCTGGTTTCTCATTCTGTTTCCTAGTGCCGGTTTGAAGTGCCTGCCGTTTTCACTGTAAAACCGAGTTGGAGCTTGGACCTCCCCATATATATGTATGGATTGGGATTTGCAACTGAAAAGAAACTTTGTGTTCCCTTCAAGCTAGGTGAAGGACGGCTTTCACACACACTTATCTCTCAGAACTGAGCATGTGGAGAGACTTTCGTTCATCCAGCACAAAGGGAACGGGTTGCAGGAGAAACCCTTACTCTGGTTTCTCAGTCTGTTTCCTAGTGCCGGTTTGATGTGCCTGCCGTTTTCACTGTAAAACCGAGTTGGAGCTTGTTCCTCCCCATATATATGTATGGAGTGGAGTTGGCAACTGAAAAGAAACTTTGTGTTCCCTTCAAGCTAGGTGAAGGACGGCTTTCACACACACTTATCTCTCAGAACTGAGCATGTGGAGAGACGTTCGTTCATCCAGCACAACGGGAACGGTTAGCAGGAGAAACCCTTACTCTGGTTTCTCAGTCTGTTTCCTAGTGCCGGTTTGAAGTGCCTGCCGTTTTCACTGTAAAACCGAGTTGGAGCTTGGACCTCCCCATATATATGTATGGAGTGGAGTTGGCAACTGAAAAGAAACTTTGTGTTCCCTTCAAGCTAGGTGAAGGACGGCTTTCACACACACTTATCTCTCAGAACTGAGCATGTGGAGAGACGTTCGTTCATCCAGCACAAAGGGAACGGGTTGCAGGAGAAACCCTTACTCTGGTTTCTCAGTCTGTTTCCTAGTGCCGGTTTGAAGTGCCTGCCGTTTTCACTGTAAAACCGAGTTGGAGCTTGGACCTCCCCATATATATGTATGGATTGGAATTTGCAACTGAAAAGAAACTTTGTGTTCCCTTCAAGCTAGGTGAAGGACGGCTTTCACACACACTTATCTCTCAGAACTGAGCATGTGGAGAGACGTTCGTTCATCCAGCACAAAGGGAACGGGTTGCAGGAGAAACCCTTACTCTGGTTTCTCAGTCTGTTTCCTAGTGCCGGTTTGAAGTGCCTGCCGTTTTCACTGTAAAACCGAGTTGGAGCTTGTTCCTCCCCATATATATGTATGGAGTGGAGTTGGCAACTGAAAAGAAACTTTGTGTTCCCTTCAAGCTAGGTGAAGGACGGCTTTCACACACACTTATCTCTCAGAACTGAGCATGTGGAGAGACGTTCGTTCATCCAGCACAAAGGGAACGGGTTGCAGGAGAAACCCTTACTCTGGTTTCTCAGTCTGTTTCCTAGTGCCGGTTTGAAGTGCCTGCCGTTTTCACTGTAAAACCGAGTTGGAGCTTGGACCTCCCCATATATATGTATGGAGTGGAGTTGGCAACTGAAAAGAAACTTTGTGTTCCCTTCAAGCTAGGTGAAGGACGGCTTTCACACACACTTATCTCTCAGAACTGAGCATGTGGAGAGACGTTCGTTCATCCAGCACAAAGGGAACGGGTTGCAGGAGAAACCATTACTCTGGTTTCTCAGTCTGTTTCCTAGTGCCGGTTTGAAGTGCCTGCCGTTTTCACTGTAAAACCGAGTTGGAGCTTGTTCCGCCCCATATATATGTATGGAGTGGAGTTGGCAACTGAAAAGAAACTTTGTGTTACCTTCAAGCTAGGTGAAGGACGGCTTTCACACACACTTATCTCTCAGAACTGAGCATGTGGAGAGACGTTCGTTCATCCAGCACAAAGGGAACGGGTTGCAGGAGAAACCCTTACTCTGGTTTCTCAGTCCGTTTCCTAGTGCCGGTTTCAAGTGCCTGCCGTTTTCACTGTATACCCGAGTTGGAGCTTGTTCCGCCCCATATATATGTATGGAGTGGAGTTTGTAAATGAAAAGAAACTTTGTGTTCCCTTCAAGCTAGGTGAAGGACGGCTTTCACACACACTTATCTCTCAGAACTGAGCATGTGGAGAGACGTTCGTTCATCCAGCACAAAGGGAACGGGTTGCAGGAGAAACCCTTACTCTGGTTTCTCAGTCTGTTTCCTAGTGCCGGTTTGAAGTGCCTGCCGTTTTCACTGTAAAACCGAGTTGGAGCTTGGACCTCCCCATATATATGTATGGAGTGGAGTTGGCAACTGAAAAGAAACTTTGTGTTCCCTTCAAGCTAGGTGAAGGACGGCTTTCACACACACTTATCTCTCAGAACTGAGCATGTGGAGAGACGTTCGTTCATCCAGCACAAAGGGAACGGGTTGCAGGAGAAACCCTTACTCTGGTTTCTCAGTCTGTTTCCTAGTGCCGGTTTGAAGTGCCTGCCGTTTTCACTGTAAAACCGAGTTGGAGCTTGGACCTCCCCATATATATGTATGGATTCGAATTTGCAACTGAAAAGAAACTTTGTGTTCCCTTCAAGCTAGGTGAAGGACGGCTTTCACACACACTTATCTCTCAGAACTGAGCATGTGGAGAGACGTTCGTTCATCCAGCACAAATGGAACGGGTTGCAGGAGAAACCCTTACTCTGGTTTCTCAGTCTGTTTCCTAGTGCCGGTTTGAAGTGCCTGCCGTTTTCACTGTAAAACCGAGTTGGAGCTTGTTCCTCCGCATATATATGTATGGAGTGGAGTTGGCAACTGAAAAGAAACTTTGTGTTCCCTTCAAGCTAGGTGAAGGACGGCTTTCACACACACTTATCTCTCAGAACTGAGCATGTGGAGAGACGTTCGTTCATCCAGCACAAAGGGAACGGGTTGCAGGAGAAACCCTTACTCTGGTTTCTCAGTCTGTTTCCTAGTGCCGGTTTGAAGTGCCTGCCGTTTTCACTGTAAAACCGAGTTGGAGCTTGGACCTCCCCATATATATGTATGGAGTGGAGTTGGCAACTGAAAAGAAACTTTGTGTTCCCTTCAAGCTAGGTGAAGGACGGCTTTCACACACACTTATCTCTCAGAACTGAGCATGTGGAGAGACGTTCGTTCATCCAGCACAAAGGGAACGGGTTGCAGGAGAAACCCTTACTCTGGTTTCTCAGTCTGTTTCCTAGTGCCGGTTTGAAGTGCCTGCCGTTTTCACTGTAAAACCGAGTTGGAGCTTGGACCTCCCCATATATATGTATGGAGTGGAGTTGGCAACTGAAAAGAAACTTTGTGTTCCCTTCAAGCTAGGTGAAGGACGGCTTTCACACACACTTATCTCTCAGAACTGAGCATGTGGAGAGACGTTCGTTCATCCAGCACAAATGGAACGGGTTGCAGGAGAAACCCTTACTCTGGTTTCTCAGTCTGTTTCCTAGTGCCGGTTTGAAGTGCCTGCCGTTTTCACTGTAAAACCGAGTTGGAGCTTGGACCTCCCCATATATATGTATGGAGTGGAGTTGGCAACTGAAAAGAAACTTTGTGTTCCCTTCAAGCTAGGTGAAGGACGGCTTTCACACACACTTATCTCTCAGAACTGAGCATGTGGAGAGACGTTCGTTCATCCAGCACAAAGGGAACGGGTTGCAGGAGAAACCCTTACTCTGGTTTCTCAGTCTGTTTCCTAGTGCCGGTTTGAAGTGCCTGCCGTTTTCACTGTAAAACCGAGTTGGAGCTTGGACCTCCCCATATATATGTATGGATTGGAGTTTGCAACTGAAATGAAACTTTGTGTTCCCTTCAAGCTAGGTGAAGGACGGCTTCCACACACAATTATCTCTCAGAACTGAGCATGTGGAGAGACGTTCGTTCACCCAGCACAAAGGGAATGGGTTGCAGGAGAAACCCTTACTCTGGTTTCTCAGTCTGTTTCCTAGTGCCGGTTTGAAGTGCCTGCCGTTTTCACTGTAAACCGAGTTGGAGCTTGTTCCTCCCCATATATATGTATGGAGTGTAGTTTGCAACTGAAAAGAAACTTTGTGTTCCCTTCAAGCTAGGTGAAGGACGGCTTTCACACACACTTATCTCTCAGAACTGAGCATGTGGAGAGACGTTCGTTCATCCAGCACAAATGGAACGGGTTGCAGGAGAAACCCTTACTCTGGTTTCTCAGTCTGTTTCCTAGTGCCGGTTTGAAGTGCCTGCCGTATTCACTGTAAAACCGAGTTGGAGCTTGTTCCTCCCCATATATATGTATGGAGTGGAGTTGGCAACTGAAAAGAAACTTTGTGTTCCCTTCAAGCTAGGTGAAGGACGGCTTTCACACACACTTATCTCTCAGAACTGAGCATGTGGAGAGACGTTCGTTCATCCAGCACAAAGGGAACGGGTTGCAGGAGAAACCCTTACTCTGGTTTCTCAGTCTGTTTCCTAGTGCCGGTTTGAAGTGCCTGCCGTTTTCACTGTAAAACCGAGTTGGAGCTTGGACCTCACCATATATATGTATGGAGTGGAGTTGGCAACTGAAAAGAAACTTTGTGTTCCCTTCAAGCTAGGTGAAGGACGGCTTTCACACACACTTATCTCTCAGAACTGAGCATGTGGAGAGACGTTCGTTCATCCAGCACAAAGGGAACGGGTTGCACGAGAAACCCTTACTCTGGTTTCTCAGTCTGTTTCCTAGTGCCGGTTTGAAGTGCCTGCCGTTTTCACTGTAAAACCGAGTTGGAGCTTGGACCTCCCCATATATATGTATGGAGTGGAGTTGGCAACAGAAAAGGAACTTTGTGTTCCCTTCAAGCTAGGTGAAGGACGGCTTTCACACACACTTATCTCTCAGAACTGAGCATGTGGAGAGACGTTCGTTCATCCAGCACAAAGGGAACGGGTTGCAGGAGAAACCCTTACTCTGGTTTCTCAGTCTGTTTCCTAGTGCCGGTTTGAAGTGCCTGCCGTTTTCACTGTAAAACCGAGTTGGAGCTTGTTCCTCCCCATATATATGTATGGAGTGGAGTTTGCAACTGAAAAGAAACTTTGTGTTCCCTTCAAGCTAGGTGAAGGACGGCTTTCACACACACTTATCTCTCAGAACTGAGCATGTGGAGAGACGTTCGTTCATCCAGCACAAAGGGAACGGGTTGCAGGAGAAACCCTTACTCTGGTTTCTCAGTCCGTTTCCTAGTGCCGGTTTGAAGTGCCTGCCGTTTTCACTGTAAACCCGAGTTGGAGCTTGTTCCGCCCCATATATATGTATGGAGTGGAGTTTGTAAATGAAAAGAAACTTTTTGTTCCCTTCAAGCTAGGTGAAGGACGGCTTTCACACACACTTATCTCTCAGAACTGAGCATGTGGAGAGACGTTCGTTCATCCAGCACAAAGGGAACGGGTTGCAGGAGAAACCCTTACTCTGGTTTCTCAGTCTGTTTCCTAGTGCCGGTTTGAAGTGCCTGCCGTTTTCACTGTAAAACCGAGTTGGAGCTTGTACCTCCCCATATATATGTATGGAGTGGAGTTGGCAACTGAAAAGAAACTTTGTGTTCCCTTCAAGCTAGGTGAAGGACGGCTTTCACACACACTTATCTCTCAGAACTGAGCATGTGGAGAGACGTTCGTTCATCCAGCACAAAGGGAACGGGTTGCAGGAGAAACCCTTACTCTGGTTTCTCAGTCTGTTTCCTAGTGCCGGTTTGAAGTGCCTGCCGTTTTCACTGTAAAACCGAGTTGGAGCTTGGACCTCCCCATATATATGTATGGATTGGAATTTGCAACTGAAAAGAAACTTTGTGTTCCCTTCAAGCTAGGTGAAGGACGGCTTTCACACCCACTTATCTCTCAGAACTGAGCATGTGGAGAGACGTTCGTTCATCCAGCACAAATGGAACGGGTTGCAGGAGAAACCCTTACTCTGGTTTCTCAGTCTGTTTCCTAGTGCCGGTTTGAAGTGCCTGCCGTTTTCACTGTAAAACCGAGTTGGAGCTTGTTCCTCCGCATATATATGTATGGAGTGGAGTTGGCAACTGAAAAGAAACTTTGTGTTCCCTTCAAGCTAGGTGAAGGACGGCTTTCACACACACTTATCTCTCAGAACTGAGCATGTGGAGAGACGTTCGTTCATCCAGCACAAAGGGAACGGGTTGCAGGAGAAACCCTTACTCTGGTTTCTCATTCTGTTTCCTAGTGCCGGTTTGAAGTGCCTGCCGTTTTCACTGTAAAACCGAGTTGGAGCTTGGACCTCCCCATATATATGTATGGATTGGGATTTGCAACTGAAAAGAAACTTTGTGTTCCCTTCAAGCTAGGTGAAGGACGGCTTTCACACACACTTATCTCTCAGAACTGAGCATGTGGAGAGACTTTCGTTCATCCAGCACAAAGGGAACGGGTTGCAGGAGAAACCCTTACTCTGGTTTCTCAGTCTGTTTCCTAGTGCCGGTTTGATGTGCCTGCCGTTTTCACTGTAAAACCGAGTTGGAGCTTGTTCCTCCCCATATATATGTATGGAGTGGAGTTGGCAACTGAAAAGAAACTTTGTGTTCCCTTCAAGCTAGGTGAAGGACGGCTTTCACACACACTTATCTCTCAGAACTGAGCATGTGGAGAGACGTTCGTTCATCCAGCACAACGGGAACGGGTAGCAGGAGAAACCCTTACTCTGGTTTCTCAGTCTGTTTCCTAGTGCCGGTTTGAAGTGCCTGCCGTTTTCACTGTAAAACCGAGTTGGAGCTTGGACCTCCCCATATATATGTATGGAGTGGAGTTGGCAACTGAAAAGAAACTTTGTGTTCCCTTCAAGCTAGGTGAAGGACGGCTTTCACACACACTTATCTCTCAGAACTGAGCATGTGGAGAGACGTTCGTTCATCCAGCACAAAGGGAACGGGTTGCAGGAGAAACCCTTACTCTGGTTTCTCAGTCTGTTTCCTAGTGCCGGTTTGAAGTGCCTGCCGTTTTCACTGTAAAACCGAGTTGGAGCTTGGACCTCCCCATATATATGTATGGATTGGAATTTGCAACTGAAAAGAAACTTTGTGTTCCCTTCAAGCTAGGTGAAGGACGGCTTTCACACACACTTATCTCTCAGAACTGAGCATGTGGAGAGACGTTCGTTCATCCAGCACAAAGGGAACGGGTTGCAGGAGAAACCCTTACTCTGGTTTCTCAGTCTGTTTCCTAGTGCCGGTTTGAAGTGCCTGCCGTTTTCACTGTAAAACCGAGTTGGAGCTTGGACCTCCCCATATATATGTATGGAGTGGAGTTGGCAACTGAAAAGAAACTTTGTGTTCCCTTCAAGCTAGGTGAAGGACGGCTTTCACACACACTTATCTCTCAGAACTGAGCATGTGGAGAGACGTTCGTTCATCCAGCACAAAGGGAACGGGTTGCAGGAGAAACCCTTACTCTGATTTCTCAGTCTGTTTCCTAGTGCCGGTTTGAAGTGCCTGCCGTTTTCACTGTAAAACCGAGTTGGAGCTTGGACCTCCCCATATATATGTATGGAGTGGAGTTGGCAACTGAAAAGAAACTTTGTGTTCCCTTCAAGCTAGGTGAAGGACGGCTTTCACACACACTTATCTCTCAGAACTGAGCATGTGGAGAGACGTTCGTTCATCCAGCACAAAGGGAACGGGTTGCAGGAGAAACCATTACTCTGGTTTCTCAGTCTGTTTCCTAGTGCCGGTTTGAAGTGCCTGCCGTTTTCACTGTAAAACCGAGTTGGAGCTTGTTCCGCCCCATATATATGTATGGAGTGGAGTTGGCAACTGAAAAGAAACTTTGTGTTACCTTCAAGCTAGGTGAAGGACGGCTTTCACACACACTTATCTCTCAGAACTGAGCATGTGGAGAGACGTTCGTTCATCCAGCACAAAGGGAACGGGTTGCAGGAGAAACCCTTACTCTGGTTTCTCAGTCCGTTTCCTAGTGCCGGTTTCAAGTGCCTGCCGTTTTCACTGTAAACCCGAGTTGGAGCTTGTTCCGCCCCATATATATGTATGGAGTGGAGTTTGTAAATGAAAAGAAACTTTGTGTTCCCTTCAAGCTAGGTGAAGGACGGCTTTCACACACACTTATCTCTCAGAACTGAGCATGTGGAGAGACGTTCGTTCATCCAGCACAAAGGGAACGGGTTGCAGGAGAAACCCTTACTCTGGTTTCTCAGTCTGTTTCCTAGTGCCGGTTTGAAGTGCCTGCCGTTTTCACTGTAAAACCGAGTTGGAGCTTGGACCTCCCCATATATATGTATGGAGTGGAGTTGGCAACTGAAAAGAAACTTTGTGTTCCCTTCAAGCTAGGTGAAGGACGGCTTTCACACACACTTATCTCTCAGAACTGAGCATGTGGAGAGACGTTCGTTCATCCAGCACAAAGGGAACGGGTTGCAGGAGAAACCCTTACTCTGGTTTCTCAGTCTGTTTCCTAGTGCCGGTTTGAAGTGCCTGCCGTTTTCACTGTAAAACCGAGTTGGAGCTTGGACCTCCCCATATATATGTATGGATTCGAATTTGCAACTGAAAAGAAACTTTGTGTTCCCTTCAAGCTAGGTGAAGGACGGCTTTCACACACACTTATCTCTCAGAACTGAGCATGTGGAGAGACGTTCGTTCATCCAGCACAAATGGAACGGGTTGCAGGAGAAACCCTTACTCTGGTTTCTCAGTCTGTTTCCTAGTGCCGGTTTGAAGTGCCTGCCGTTTTCACTGTAAAACCGAGTTGGAGCTTGTTCCTCCGCATATATATGTATGGAGTGGAGTTGGCAACTGAAAAGAAACTTTGTGTTCCCTTCAAGCTAGGTGAAGGACGGCTTTCACACACACTTATCTCTCAGAACTGAGCATGTGGAGAGACGTTCGTTCATCCAGCACAAAGGGAACGGGTTGCAGGAGAAACCCTTACTCTGGTTTCTCAGTCTGTTTCCTAGTGCCGGTTTGAAGTGCCTGCCGTTTTCACTGTAAAACCGAGTTGGAGCTTGGACCTCCCCATATATATGTATGGAGTGGAGTTGGCAACTGAAAAGAAACTTTGTGTTCCCTTCAAGCTAGGTGAAGGACGGCTTTCACACACACTTATCTCTCAGAACTGAGCATGTGGAGAGACGTTCGTTCATCCAGCACAAAGGGAACGGGTTGCAGGAGAAACCCTTACTCTGGTTTCTCAGTCTGTTTCCTAGTGCCGGTTTGAAGTGCCTGCCGTTTTCACTGTAAAACCGAGTTGGAGCTTGGACCTCCCCATATATATGTATGGAGTGGAGTTGGCAACTGAAAAGAAACTTTGTGTTCCCTTCAAGCTAGGTGAAGGACGGCTTTCACACACACTTATCTCTCAGAACTGAGCATGTGGAGAGACGTTCGTTCATCCAGCACAAATGGAACGGGTTGCAGGAGAAACCCTTACTCTGGTTTCTCAGTCTGTTTCCTAGTGCCGGTTTGAAGTGCCTGCCGTTTTCACTGTAAAACCGAGTTGGAGCTTGGACCTCCCCATATATATGTATGGAGTGGAGTTGGCAACTGAAAAGAAACTTTGTGTTCCCTTCAAGCTAGGTGAAGGACGGCTTTCACACACACTTATCTCTCAGAACTGAGCATGTGGAGAGACGTTCGTTCATCCAGCACAAAGGGAACGGGTTGCAGGAGAAACCCTTACTCTGGTTTCTCATTCTGTTTCCTAGTGCCGGTTTGAAGTGCCTGCCGTTTTCACTGTAAAACCGAGTTGGAGCTTGGACCTCCCCATATATATGTATGGATTGGGATTTGCAACTGAAAAGAAACTTTGTGTTCCCTTCAAGCTAGGTGAAGGACGGCTTTCACACACACTTATCTCTCAGAACTGAGCATGTGGAGAGACTTTCGTTCATCCAGCACAAAGGGAACGGGTTGCAGGAGAAACCCTTACTCTGGTTTCTCAGTCTGTTTCCTAGTGCCTGTTTGAAGTGCCTGCCGTTTTCACTGTAAAACCGAGTTGGAGCTTGTTCCTCCCCATATATATGTATGGAGTGGAGTTGGCAACTGAAAAGAAACTTTGTGTTCCCTTCAAGCTAGGTGAAGGACGGCTTTCACACACACTTATCTCTCAGAGCTGAGCATGTGGAGAGACGTTCGTTCATCCAGCACAACGGGAACGGGTTGCAGGAGAAACCCTTACTCTGGTTTCTCAGTCTGTTTCCTAGTGCTGGTTTGAAGTGCCTGCCGTTTTCACTGTAAAACCGAGTTGGAGCTTGGACCTCCCCATATATATGTATGGAGTGGAGTTGGCAACTGAAAAGAAACTTTGTGTTCCCTTCAAGCTAGGTGAAGGACGGCTTTCACACACACTTATCTCTCAGAACTGAGCATGTGGAGAGACGTTCGTTCATCCAGCACAAAGGGAACGGGTTGCAGGAGAAACCCTTACTCTGGTTTCTCAGTCTGTTTCCTAGTGCCGGTTTGAAGTGCCTGCCGTTTTCACTGTAAAACCGAGTTGGAGCTTGGACCTCCCCATATATATGTATGGATTGGAATTTGCAACTGAAAAGAAACTTTGTGTTCCCTTCAAGCTAGGTGAAGGACGGCTTTCACACACACTTATCTCTCAGAACTGAGCATGTGGAGAGACGTTCGTTCATCCAGCACAAAGGGAACGGGTTGCAGGAGAAACCCTTACTCTGGTTTCTCAGTCTGTTTCCTAGTGCCGGATTGAAGTGCCTGCCGTTTTCACTGTAAAACCGAGTTGGAGCTTGTTCCTCCCCATATATATGTATGGAGTGGAGTTGGCAACTGAAAAGAAACTTTGTGTTCCCTTCAAGCTAGGTGAAGGACGGCTTTCACACACACTTATCTCTCAGAACTGAGCATGTGGAGAGACGTTCGTTCATCCAGCACAAAGGGAACGGGTTGCAGGAGAAACCCTTACTCTGGTTTCTCAGTCTGTTTCCTAGTGCCGGTTTGAAGTGCCTGCCGTTTTCACTGTAAAACCGAGTTGGAGCTTGGACCTCCCCATATATATGTATGGAGTGGAGTTGGCAACTGAAAAGAAACTTTGTGTTCCCTTCAAGCTAGGTGAAGGACGGCTTTCACACACACTTATCTCTCAGAACTGAGCATGTGGAGAGACGTTCGTTCATCCAGCACAAAGGGAACGGGTTGCAGGAGAAACCCTTACTCTGGTTTCTCAGTCTGTTTCCTAGTGCCGGTTTGAAGTGCCTGCCGTTTTCACTGTAAACCCGAGTTGGAGCTTGTTCCGCCCCATATATATGTATGGAGTGGAGTTGGCAACTGAAAAGAAACTTTGTGTTACCTTCAAGCTAGGTGAAGGACGGCTTTCACACACACTTATCTCTCAGAACTGAGCATGTGGAGAGACGTTCGTTCATCCAGCACAAAGGGAACGGGTTGCAGGAGAAACCCTTACTCTGGTTTCTCAGTCTGTTTCCTAGTGCCGGTTTGAAGTGCCTGCCGTTTTCACTGTAAAACCGAGTTGGAGCTTGGACCTCCCCATATATATGTATGGAGTGGAGTTGGCAACTGAAAAGAAACTTTGTGTTCCCTTCAAGCTAGGTGAAGGACGGCTTTCACACACACTTATCTCTCAGAACTGAGCATGTGGAGAGACGTTCGTTCATCCAGCACAAAGGGAACGGGTTGCAGGAGAAACCCTTACTCTGGTTTCTCAGTCTGTTTCCTAGTGCCGGTTTGAAGTGCCTGCCGTTTTCACTGTAAAACCGAGTTGGAGCTTGGACCTCCCCATATATATGTATGGATTGGAGTTTGCAACTGAAATGAAACTTTGTGTTCCTTTCAAGCAAGGTGAAGGACGGCTTCCACACACACTTATCTCTCAGAACTGAGCATGTGGAGAGACGTTCGTTCACCCAGCACAAAGGGAATGGGTTGCAGGAGAAACCCTTACTCTGGTTTCTCAGTCTGTTTCCTAGTGCCGGTTTGAAGTGCCTGCCGTTTTCACTGTAAAACCGAGTTGGAGCTTGTTCCTCCCCATATATATGTATGGAGTGGAGTTTGCAACTGAAAAGAAACTTTGTTTTCCCTTCAAGCTAGGTGAAGGACGGCTTTCACACACACTTATCTCTCAGAACTGAGCATGTGGAGAGACGTTCGTTCATCCAGCACAAAGGGAACGGGTTGCAGGAGAAACCCTTTCTCTGGTTTCTCAGTCCGTTTCCTAGTGCCGGTTTGAAGTGCCTGCCGTTTTCACTGTAAAACCGAGTTGGAGCTTGTTCCGCCCCATATATATGTATGGAGTGGAGTTTGCAATTGAAAAGAAACTTTGTGTTCCCTTCAAGCTAGGTGAAGGACGGCTTTCACACACACTTATCTCTCAGAACTGAGCATGTGGAGAGACGTTCGTTCATCCAGCACAAAGGGAACGGGTTGCAGGAGAAACCCTTACTCTGGTTTCTCAGTCTGTTTCCTAGTGCCGGTTTGAAGTGCCTGCCGTTTTCACTGTAAAACCGAGTTGGAGCTTGGACCTCCCCATATATATGTATGGAGTGGAGTTGGCAACTGAAAAGAAACTTTGTGTTCCCTTCAAGCTAGGTGAAGGACGGCTTTCACACACACTTATCTCTCAGAACTGAGCATGTGGAGAGACGTTCGTTCATCCAGCACAAAGGGAACGGGTTGCAGGAGAAACCCTTACTCTGGTTTCTCAGTCTGTTTCCTAGTGCCGGTTTGAAGTGCCTGCCGTTTTCACTGTAAAACCGAGTTGGAGCTTGGACCTCCCCATATATATGTATGGAGTGGAGTTGGCAACTGAAAAGAAACTTTGTGTTCACTTCAAGCTAGGTGAAGGACGGCTTTCACACACACTTATCTCTCAGAACTGAGCATGTGGAGAGACGTTCGTTCATCCAGCACAAAGGGAACGGGTTGCAGGAGAAACCCTTACTCTGGTTTCTCAGTCTGTTTCCTAGTGCCGGTTTGAAGTGCCTGCCGTTTTCACTGTAAAACCGAGTTGGAGCTTGGACCTCCCCATATATATGTATGGAGTGGATTTGGCAACTGAAAAGAATCTTTGTGTTCCCTTCAAGCTAGGTGAAGGACGGCTTTCACACACACTTATCTCTCAGTACTGAGCATGTGGAGAGACGTTCGTTCATCCAGCACAAGGGGAACGGGTTGCAGGAGAAACCCTTACTCTGGTTTCTCAGTCTGTTTCCTAGTGCCGGTTTGAAGTGCCTGCCGTTTTCACTGTAAAACCGAGTTGGAGCTTGTACCTCCCCTTATATATGTATCGAGTGGAGTTTGCAACTGAAAAGAAACTTTGTGTTCCCTTCAAGCTAGGTGAAGGACGGCTTTCACACACACTTATCTCTCAGAACTGAGCATGTGGAGAGATGTTCGTTCATCCAGCACAAAGGGAATTGGTTGCAGGAGAAACCCTTACTCTGTTTTCTCAGTCTGTTTCCTAGTGCCGGTTTGAAGTGCCTGCCGTTTTCACTGTAAAACCGAGTTGGAGCTTGTTCCTCCCCATATATATGTATGGAGTGGAGTTGGCAACTGAAAAGAAACTTTGTGTTCCCTTCAAGCTAGGTGAAGGACGGCTTTCACACACACTTATCTCTCAGAACTGAGCATGTGGAGAGACGTTCGTTCATCCAGCACAAAGGGAACGGGTTGCAGGAGAACCCTTACTCTGGTTTCTCAGTCCGTTTCCTAGTGCCGGTTTGAAGTGCCTGCCGTTTTCACTGTAAAACCGAGTTGGAGCTTGTTCCGCCCCATATATATGTATGGAGTGGAGTTTGCAACTGAAAAGAAACTTTGTGTTCCCTTCAAGCTAGGTGAAGGACGGCTTTCACACACACTTATCTCTCAGAACTGAGCATGTGGAGAGACGTTCGTTCATCCAGCACAAAGGGAACGGGTTGCAGGAGAAACCCTTACTCTGGTTTCTCAGTCTGTTTCCTAGTGCCGGTTTGAAGTGCCTGCCGTTTTCACTGTAAAACCGAGTTGGAGCTTGTACCTCCCCTTATATATGTATCGAGTGGAGTTTGCAACTGAAAAGAAACTTTGTGTTCCCTTCAAGCTAGGTGAAGGACGGCTTTCACACACACTTATCTCTCAGAACTGAGCATGTGGAGAGACGTTCGTTCATCCAGCACAAAGGGAATGGGTTGCAGGAGAAACCCTTACTCTGTTTTCTCAGTCTGTTTCCTAGTGCCGGTTTGAAGTGCCTGCCGTTTTAACTGTGAAACCGAGTTGGAACTTGTTCCTCCCCATATATATGTATGGAGTGGAGTTGGCAACTGAAAAGAAACTTTGTGTTCCCTTCAAGCTAGGTGAAGGACGGCTTTCACACACACTTATCTCTCAGAACTGAGCATGTGGAGAGACGTTCGTTCATCCAGCACAAAGGGAACGGGTTGCAGGAGAACCCTTACTCTGGTTTCTCAGTCTGTTTCCTAGTGCCGGTTTTAAGTGCCTGCCGTTTTCTCTGTAAAACCGAGTTGGAGCTTAGACCTCCCCATATATATGTATGGAGTGGAGTTGGCAACTTAAAAGAAACTTTGTGTTCCCTTCAAGCTAGGTGAAGGACGGCTTTCACACACACTTAGCTCTCAGAACTGAGCATGTGGAGAGACGTTCGTTCATCCAGCACAAAGGGAACGGGTTGCAGGAGAAACCCTTACTCTGGTTTCTCAGTCTGTTTCCTAGTGCCGGTTTGAAGTGCCTGCCGTTTTCACTGTAAAACCGAGTTGGAGCTTATACCTCCCCATATATATGTATGGAGTGGAGTTGGCAACTGAAAAGAAACTTTGTGTTCCCTTCAAGCTAGGTGAAGGACGGCTTTCACACACACTTATCTCTCAGAACTGAGCATGTGGAGAGACGTTCGTTCATCCAGCAAAAAGGGAACGGGTTGCAGGAGAAACCCTTACTCTGGTTTCTCAGTCTGTTTCCTAGTGCCGGTTTGAAGTACCTGCCGTTTTCACTGTAAAACCGAGTTGGAGCTTGGACCTCCCCATATATATGTATGGATTGGAGTTTGCAACTGAAAAGAAACTTTGTGTTCCCTTCAAGCTAGGTGAAGGACGGCTTTCACACACACTTATCTCTCAGAACTGAGCATGTGGAGAGACGTTCGTTCATCCAGCACAAAGGGAACGGGTTGCAGGAGAAACCCTTACTCTGGATTCTCAGTCCGTTTCCTAGTGCCGGTTTGAAGTGCCTGCCGTTTTCACTGTAAACCCGAGTTGGAGCTTGTTCCGCCCCATATATATGTATGGAGTGGAGTTTGTAAATGAAAACAAACTTTGTGTTCCCTTCAAGCTAGGTGAAGGACGGCTTTCACACACACTTATCTCTCAGAACTGAGCATGTGGAGAGACGTTCGTTCATCCAGCACAAAGGGAATTGGTTGCAGGAGAAACCCTTACTCTGTTTTCTCAGTCTGTTTCCTAGTGCCGGTTTGAAGTGCCTGCCGTTTTCACTGTAAAACCGAGTTGCAGCTTGTTCCTCCCCATATATATGTATGGAGTGGAGTTGGCAACTGAAAAGAAACTTTGTGTTCCCTTCAAGCTAGGTGAAGGACGGCTTTCACACACACTTATCTCTCAGAACTGAGCATGTGGAGAGACGTTCGTTCATCCAGCACAAAGGGAACGGGTTGCAGGAGAACCCTTACTCTGGTTTCTCAGTCCGTTTCCTAGTGCCGGTTTGAAGTGCCTGCCGTTTTCACTGTAAAACCGAGTTGGAGCTTGTTCCGCCCCATATATATGTATGGAGTGGAGTTTGCAACTGAAAAGAAACTTTGTGTTCCCTTCAAGCTAGGTGAAGGACCGCTTTCACACACACTTATCTCTCAGAACTGAGCATGTGGAGAGACGTTCGTTCATCCAGCACAAAGGGAACGGGTTGCAGGAGAAACCCTTACTCTGGTTTCTCAGTCTGTTTCCTAGTGCCGGTTTGAAGTGCCTGCCGTTTTCACTGTAAAACCGAGTTGGAGCTTGGACCTCCCCATATATATTTATGGAGTGGAGTTGGCAACTGAAAAGAAACTTTGTGTTCCCTTCAAGCTAGGTGAAGGACGGCTTTCACACACACTTATCTCTCAGAACTGAGCATGTGGAGAGACGTTCGTTCATCCAGCACAAAGGGAACGGGTTGCAGGAGAAACCCTTACTCTGGTTTCTCAGTCTGTTTCCTAGTGCCGGTTTGAAGTGCCTGCCGTTTTCACTGTAAAACCGAGTTGGAGCTTGTACCTCCCCTTATATATGTATCGAGTGGAGTTTGCAACTGAAAAGAAACTTTGTGTTCCCTTCAAGCTAGGTGAAGGACGGCTTTCACACACACTTATCTCTCAGAACTGAGCATGTGGAGAGACGTTCGTTCATCCAGCACAAAGGGAATGGGTTGCAGGAGAAACCCTTACTCTGTTTTCTCAGTCTGTTTCCTAGTGCCGGTTTGAAGTGCCTGCCGTTTTAACTGTGAAACCGAGTTGGAACTTGTTCCTCCCCATATATATGTATGGAGTGGAGTTGGCAACTGAAAAGAAACTTTGTGTTCCCTTCAAGCTAGGTGAAGGACGGCTTTCACACACACTTATCTCTCAGAACTGAGCATGTGGAGAGACGTTCGTTCATCCAGCACAAAGGGAACGGGTTGCAGGAGAACCCTTACTCTGGTTTCTCAGTCTGTTTCCTAGTGCCGGTTTGAAGTGCCTGCCGTTTTCTCTGTAAAACCGAGTTGGAGCTTAGACCTCCCCATATATATGTATGGAGTGGAGTTGGCAACTTAAAAGAAACTTTGTGTTCCCTTCAAGCTAGGTGAAGGACGGCTTTCACACACACTTAGCTCTCAGAACTGAGCATGTGGAGAGACGTTCGTTCATCCAGCACAAAGGGAACGGGTTGCAGGAGAAACCCTTACTCTGGTTTCTCAGTCTGTTTCCTAGTGCCGGTTTGAAGTGCCTGCCGTTTTCACTGTAAAACCGAGTTGGAGCTTATACCTCCCCATATATATGTATGGAGTGGAGTTGGCAACTGAAAAGAAACTTTGTGTTCCCTTCAAGCTAGGTGAAGGACGGCTTTCACACACACTTATCTCTCAGAACTGAGCATGTGGAGAGACGTTCGTTCATCCAGCAAAAAGGGAACGGGTTGCAGGAGAAACCCTTACTCTGGTTTCTCAGTCTGTTTCCTAGTGCCGGTTTGAAGTACCTGCCGTTTTCACTGTAAAACCGAGTTGGAGCTTGGACCTCCCCATATATATGTATGGATTGGAGTTTGCAACTGAAAAGAAACTTTGTGTTCCCTTCAAGCTAGGTGAAGGACGGCTTTCACACACACTTATCTCTCAGAACTGAGCATGTGGAGAGACGTTCGTTCATCCAGCACAAAGGGAACGGGTTGCAGGAGAAACCCTTACTCTGGATTCTCAGTCCGTTTCCTAGTGCCGGTTTGAAGTGCCTGCCGTTTTCACTGTAAACCCGAGTTGGAGCTTGTTCCGCCCCATATATATGTATGGAGTGGAGTTTGTAAATGAAAACAAACTTTGTGTTCCCTTCAAGCTAGGTGAAGGACGGCTTTCACACACACTTATCTCTCAGAACTGAGCATGTGGAGAGACGTTCGTTCATCCAGCACAAAGGGAATTGGTTGCAGGAGAAACCCTTACTCTGTTTTCTCAGTCTGTTTCCTAGTGCCGGTTTGAAGTGCCTGCCGTTTTCACTGTAAAACCGAGTTGGAGCTTGTTCCTCCCCATATATATGTATGGAGTGGAGTTGGCAACTGAAAAGAAACTTTGTGTTCCCTTCAAGCTAGGTGAAGGACGGCTTTCACACACACTTATCTCTCAGAACTGAGCATGTGGAGAGACGTTCGTTCATCCAGCACAAAGGGAACGGGTTGCAGGAGAACCCTTACTCTGGTTTCTCAGTCCGTTTCCTAGTGCCGGTTTGAAGTGCCTGCCGTTTTCACTGTAAAACCGAGTTGGAGCTTGTTCCGCCCCATATATATGTGTGGAGTGGAGTTTGCAACTGAAAAGAAACTTTGTGTTCCCTTCAAGCTAGGTGAAGGACGGCTTTCACACACACTTATCTCTCAGAACTGAGCATGTGGAGAGACGTTCGTTCATCCAGCACAAAGGGAACGGGTTGCAGGAGAAACCCTTACTCTGGTTTCTCAGTCTGTTTCCTAGTGCCGGTTTGAAGTGCCTGCCGTTTTCACTGTAAAACCGAGTTGGAGCTTGGACCTCCCCATATATATTTATGGAGTGGAGTTGGCAACTGAAAAGAAACTTTGTGTTCCCTTCAAGCTAGGTGAAGGACGGCTTTCACACACACTTATCTCTCAGAACTGAGCATGTGGAGAGACGTTCGTTCATCCAGCACAAAGGGAACGGGTTGCAGGAGAAACCCTTACTCTGGTTTCTCAGTCTGTTTCCTAGTGCCGGTTTGAAGTGCCTGCCGTTTTCACTGTAAAACCGAGTTGGAGCTTGTACCTCCCCTTATATATGTATCGAGTGGAGTTTGCAACTGAAAAGAAACTTTGTGTTCCCTTCAAGCTAGGTGAAGGACGGCTTTCACACACACTTATCTCTCAGAACTGAGCATGTGGAGAGACGTTCGTTCATCCAGCACAAAGGGAATGGGTTGCAGGAGAAACCCTTACTCTGTTTTCTCAGTCTGTTTCCTAGTGCCGGTTTGAAGTGCCTGCCGTTTTAACTGTGAAACCGAGTTGGAACTTGTTCCTCCCCATATATATGTATGGAGTGGAGTTGGCAACTGAAAAGAAACTTTGTGTTCCCTTCAAGCTAGGTGAAGGACGGCTTTCACACACACTTATCTCTCAGAACTGAGCATGTGGAGAGACGTTCGTTCATCCAGCACAAAGGGAACGGGTTGCAGGAGAACCCTTACTCTGGTTTCTCAGTCTGTTTCCTAGTGCCGGTTTGAAGTGCCTGCCGTTTTCTTTGTAAAACCGAGTTGGAGCTTAGACCTCCCCATATATATGTATGGAGTGGAGTTGGCAACTTAAAAGAAACTTTGTGTTCCCTTCAAGCTAGGTGAAGGACGGCTTTCACACACACTTAGCTCTCAGAACTGAGCATGTGGAGAGACGTTCGTTCATCCAGCACAAAGGGAACGGGTTGCAGGAGAAACCCTTACTCTGGTTTCTCAGTCTGTTTCCTAGTGCCGGTTTGAAGTGCCTGCCGTTTTCACTGTAAAACCGAGTTGGAGCTTATACCTCCCCATATATATGTATGGAGTGGAGTTGGCAACTGAAAAGAAACTTTGTGTTCCCTTCAAGCTAGGTGAAGGACGGCTTTCACACACACTTATCTCTCAGAACTGAGCATGTGGAGAGACGTTCGTTCATCCAGCAAAAAGGGAACGGGTTGCAGGAGAAACCCTTACTCTGGTTTCTCAGTCTGTTTCCTAGTGCCGGTTTGAAGTACCTGCCGTTTTCACTGTAAAACCGAGTTGGAGCTTGGACCTCCCCATATATATGTATGGATTGGAGTTTGCAACTGAAAAGAAACTTTGTGTTCCCTTCAAGCTAGGTGAAGGACGGCTTTCACACACACTTATCTCTCAGAACTGAGCATGTGGAGAGACGTTCGTTCATCCAGCACAAAGGGAACGGGTTGCAGGAGAAACCCTTACTCTGGTTTCTCAGTCTGTTTCCTAGTGCCGGTTTGAAGTGCCTGCCGTTTTCACTGTAAAACCGAGTTGGAGCTTGTACCTCCCCTTATATATGTATCGAGTGGAGTTTGCAACTGAAAAGAAACTTTGTGTTCCCTTCAAGCTAGGTGAAGGACGGCTTTCACACACACTTATCTCTGAGAACTGAGCATGTGGAGAGACGTTCGTTCATCCAGCACAAAGGGAATGGGTTGCAGGAGAAACCCTTACTCTGTTTTCTCAGTCTGTTTCCTAGTGCCGGTTTGAAGTGCCTGCCGTTTTAACTGTGAAACCGAGTTGGAACTTGTTCCTCCCCATATATATGTATGGAGTGGAGTTGGCAACTGAAAAGAAACTTTGTGTTCCCTTCAAGCTAGGTGAAGGACGGCTTTCACACACACTTATCTCTCAGAACTGAGCATGTGGAGAGACGTTCGTTCATCCAGCACAAAGGGAACGGGTTGCAGGAGAACCCTTACTCTGGTTTCTCAGTCTGTTTCCTAGTGCCGGTTTGAAGTGCCTGCCGTTTTCTCTGTAAAACCGAGTTGGAGCTTAGACCTCCCCATATATATGTATGGAGTGGAGTTGGCAACTTAAAAGAAACTTTGTGTTCCCTTCAAGCTTGGTGAAGGACGGCTTTCACACACACTTAGCTCTCAGAACTGAGCATGTGGAGAGACGTTCGTTCATCCAGCACAAAGGGAACGGGTTGCAGGAGAAACCCTTACTCTGGTTTCTCAGTCTGTTTCCTAGTGCCGGTTTGAAGTGCCTGCCGTTTTCACTGTAAAACCGAGTTGGAGCTTATACCTCCCCATATATATGTATGGAGTGGAGTTGGCAACTGAAAAGAAACTTTGTGTTCCCTTCAAGCTAGGTGAAGGACGGCTTTCACACACACTTATCTCTCAGAACTGAGCATGTGGAGAGACGTTCGTTCATCCAGCAAAAAGGGAACGGGTTGCAGGAGAAACCCTTACTCTGGTTTCTCAGTCTGTTTCCTAGTGCCGGTTTGAAGTACCTGCCGTTTTCACTGTAAAACCGAGTTGGAGCTTGGACCTCCCCATATATATGTATGGATTGGAGTTTGCAACTGAAAAGAAACTTTGTGTTCCCTTCAAGCTAGGTGAAGGACGGCTTTCACACACACTTATCTCTCAGAACTGAGCATGTGGAGAGACGTTCGTTCATCCAGCACAAAGGGAACGGGTTGCAGGAGAAACCCTTACTCTGGTTTCTCAGTCCGTTTCCTAGTGCCGGTTTGAAGTGCCTGCCGTTTTCACTGTAAACCCGAGTTGGAGCTTGTTCCGCCCCATATATATGTATGGAGTGGAGTTTGTAAATGAAAAGAAACTTTGTGTTCCCTTCAAGCTAGGTGAAGGACGGCTTTCACACACATTTATCTCTCAGAACTGAGCATGTGGAGAGACGTTCGTTCATCCAGCACAAAGGGAACGGGTTGCAGGAGAAACCCTTACTCTGGTTTCTCAGTCTGTTTCCTAGTGCCGGTTTGAAGTGCCTGCCGTTTTCACTGTAAAACCGAGTTGGAGCTTGGACCTCCCCATATATATGTATGGAGTGGAGTTGGCAACTGAAAAGAAACTTTGTGTTCCCTTCAAGCTAGGTGAAGGACGGCTTTCACACACACTTATCTCTCAGAACTGAGCATGTGGAGAGACGTTCGTTCATCCAGCACAAAGGGAACGGGTTGCAGGAGAAACCCTTACTCTGGTTTCTCAGTCTGTTTCCTAGTGCCGGTTTGAAGTGCCTGCCGTTTTCACTGTAAAACCGAGTTGGAGCTTGGACCTCCCCATATATATGTATGGATTGGAATTTGCAACTGAAAAGAAACTTTGTGTTCCCTTCAAGCTAGGTGAAGGACGGCTTTCACACACACTTATCTCTCAGAACTGAGCATGTGGAGAGACGTTCGTTCATCCAGCACAAATGGAACGGGTTGCAGGAGAAACCCTTACTCTGGTTTCTCAGTCTGTTTCCTAGTGCCGGTTTGAAGTGCCTGCCGTTTTCACTGTAAAACCGAGTTGGAGCTTGTTCCTCCGCATATATATGTATGGAGTGGAGTTTGCAACTGAAAAGAAACTTTGTGTTCCCTTCAAGCTAGGTGAAGGACAGCTTTCACACACACTTATCTCTCAGAACTGAGCATGTGGAGAGACGTTCGTTCATCCAGCACAAAGGGAATGGGTTGCAGGAGAAACCCTTACTCTGCTTTCTCAGTCTGTTTCCTAGTGCCGGTTTGAAGTGCCTGCCGTTTTAACTGTGAAACCGAGTTGGAACTTGTTCCTCCCCATATATATGTATGGAGTGGAGTTGGCAACTGAAAAGAAACTTTGTGTTCCCTTCAAGCTAGGTGAAGGACGGCTTTCACACACACTTATCTCTCAGAACTGAGCATGTGGAGAGACGTTCGTTCATCCAGCACAAAGGGAACGGGTTGCAGGAGAACCCTTACTCTGGTTTCTCAGTCTGTTTCCTAGTGCCGGTTTGAAGTGCCTGCCGTTTTCTCTGTAAAACCGAGTTGGAGCTTAGACCTCCCCATATATATGTATGGAGTGGAGTTGGCAACTTAAAAGAAACTTTGTGTTCCCTTCAAGCTAGGTGAAGGACGGCTTTCACACACACTTAGCTCTCAGAACTGAGCATGTGGAGAGACGTTCGTTCATCCAGCACAAAGGGAACGGGTTGCAGGAGAAACCCTTACTCTGGTTTCTCAGTCTGTTTCCTAGTGCCGGTTTGAAGTGCCTGCCGTTTTCACTGTAAAACCGAGTTGGAGCTTATACCTCCCCATATATATGTATGGAGTGGAGTTGGCAACTGAAAAGAAACTTTGTGTTCCCTTCAAGCTAGGTGAAGGACGGCTTTCACACACACTTATCTCTCAGAACTGAGCATGTGGAGAGACGTTCGTTCATCCAGCAAAAAGGGAACGGGTTGCAGGAGAAACCCTTACTCTGGTTTCTCAGTCTGTTTCCTAGTGCCGGTTTGAAGTACCTGCCGTTTTCACTGTAAAACCGAGTTGGAGCTTGGACCTCCCCATATATATGTATGGATTGGAGTTTGCAACTGAAAAGAAACTTTGTGTTCCCTTCAAGCTAGGTGAAGGACGGCTTTCACACACACTTATCTCTCAGAACTGAGCATGTGGAGAGACGTTCGTTCATCCAGCACAAAGGGAACGGGTTGCAGGAGAAACCCTTACTCTGGTTTCTCAGTCCGTTTCCTAGTGCCGGTTTGAAGTGCCTGCCGTTTTCACTGTAAACCCGAGTTGGAGCTTGTTCCGCCCCATATATATGTATGGAGTGGAGTTTGTAAATGAAAAGAAACTTTGTGTTCCCTTCAAGCTAGGTGAAGGACGGCTTTCACACACACTTATCTCTCAGAACTGAGCATGTGGAGAGACGTTCGTTCATCCAGCACAAAGGGAACGGGTTGCAGGAGAAACCCTTACTCTGGTTTCTCAGTCTGTTTCCTAGTGCCGGTTTGAAGTGCCTGCCGTTTTCACTGTAAAACCGAGTTGGAGCTTGGACCTCCCCATATATATGTATGGAGTGGAGTTGGCAACTGAAAAGAAACTTTGTGTTCCCTTCAAGCTAGGTGAAGGACGGCTTTCACACACACTTATCTCTCAGAACTGAGCATGTGGAGAGACGTTCGTTCATCCAGCACAAAGGGAACGGGTTGCAGGAGAAACCCTTACTCTGGTTTCTCAGTCTGTTTCCTAGTGCCGGTTTGAAGTGCCTGCCGTTTTCACTGTAAAACCGAGTTGGAGCTTGGACCTCCCCATATATATGTATGGATTGGAATTTGCAACTGAAAAGAAACTTTGTGTTCCCTTCAAGCTAGGTGAAGGACGGCTTTCACACACACTTATCTCTCAGAACTGAGCATGTGGAGAGACGTTCGTTCATCCAGCACAAATGGAACGGGTTGCAGGAGAAACCCTTACTCTGGTTTCTCAGTCTGTTTCCTAGTGCCGGTTTGAAGTGCCTGCCGTTTTCACTGTAAAACCGAGTTGGAGCTTGTTCCTCCGCATATATATGTATGGAGTGGAGTTGGCAACTGAAAAGAAACTTTGTGTTCCCTTCAAGCTAGGTGAAGGACGGCTTTCACACACACTTATCTCTCAGAACTGAGCATGTGGAGAGACGTTCGTTCATCCAGCACAAAGGGAACGGGTTGCAGGGAAACCCTTACTCTGGTTTCTCATTCTGTTTCCTAGTGCCGGTTTGAAGTGCCTGCCGTTTTCACTGTAAAACCGAGTTGGAGCTTGGACCTCCCCATATATATGTATGGATTGGGATTTGCAACTGAAAAGAAACTTTGTGTTCCCTTCAAGCTAGGTGAAGGACGGCTTTCACACACACTTATCTCTCAGAACTGAGCATGTGGAGAGACGTTCGTTCATCCAGCACAAAGGGAACGGGTTGCAGGAGAAACCCTTACTCTGGTTTCTCAGTCTGTTTCCTAGTGCCGGTTTGAAGTGCCTGTCGTTTTCACTGTAAAACCGAGTTGGAGCTTGGACCTCCCCATATATATGTATGGAGTGGAGTTGGCAACTGAAAAGAAACTTTGTGTTCCCTTCAAGCTAGGTGAAGGACGGCTTTCACACACACTTATCTCTCAGAACTGAGCATGTGGAGAGACGTTCGTTCATCCAGCACAAAGGGAACGGGTTGCAGGAGAAACCCTTACTCTGGTTTCTCAGTCTGTTTCCTAGTGCCGGTTTGAAGTGCCTGCCGTTTTCACTGTAAAACCGAGTTGGAGCTTGGACCTCCCCATATATATGTATGGAGTGGAGATGGCAACTGAAAAGAAACTTTGTGTTCCCTTCAAGCTAGGTGAAGGACGGCTTTCACACACACTTATCTCTCAGTACTGAGCATGTGGAGAGACGTTCGTTCATCCAGCACAAGGGGAACGGGTTGCAGGAGAAACCCTTACTCTGGTTTCTCAGTCTGTTTCCTAGTGCCGGTTTGAAGTGCCTGCCGTTTTCACTGTAAAACCGAGTTGGAGCTTGGACCTCCCCTTATATATGTATGGAGTGGAGTTGGCAACTGAAAAGAAACTTTGTGTTCCCTTCAAGCTAGGTGAAGGACGGCTTTCACACACACTTATCTCTCAGAACTGAGCATGTGGAGAGACGTTCGTTCATCCAGCACAAATGGAATGGGTTGCAGGAGAAACCCTTACTCTGTTTTCTCAGTCTGTTTCCTAGTGCCGGTTTGAAGTGCCTGCCGTTTTCACTGTAAAACCGAGTTGGAGCTTGTTCCTCCCCATATATATGTATGGAGTGGAGTTGGCAACTGAAAAGAAACTTTGTGTTCCCTTCAAGCTAGGTGAAGGACGGCTTTCACACACACTTATCTCTCAGAACTGAGAATGTGGAGAGACGTTCGTTCATCCAGCACAAAGGGAACGGGTTGCAGGAGAACCCTTACTCTGGTTTCTCAGTCTGTTTCCTAGTGCCGGTTTGAAGTGCCTGCCGTTTTCTCTGTAAAACCGAGTTGGAGCTTAGACCTCCCCATATATATGTATGGAGTGGAGTTGGCAACTTAAAAGAAACTTTGTGTTCCCTTCAAGCTAAGTGAAGGACGGCTTTCACACACTTAGCTCTCAGAACTGAGCATGTGGAGAGACGTTCGTTCATCCAGCACAAAGGGAACGGGTTGCAGGAGAAACCCTTACTCTGGTTTCTCAGTCTGTTTCCTAGTGCCGGTTTGAAGTGCCTGCCGTTTTCACTGTAAAACCGAGTTGGAGCTTAAACCTCCCCATATATATGTATGGAGTGGAGTTGGCAACTGAAAAGAAACTTTGTGTTCCCTTCAAGCTAGGTGAAGGACGGCTTTCACACACACTTATCTCTCAGAACTGAGCATGTGGAGAGACGTTCGTTCATCCAGCAAAAAGGGAACGGGTTGCAGGAAAAACCCTTACTCTGGTTTCTCAGTCTGTTTCCTAGTGCCGGTTTGAAGTACCTGCCGTTTTCACTGTAAACCCGAGTTGGAGCTTGGACCTCCCCATATATATGTATGGATTGGAATTTGCAACTGAAAAGAAACTTTGTGTTCCCTTCAAGCTAGGTGAAGGACGGCTTTCACACACACTTATCTCTCAGAACTGAGCATGTGGAGAGACGTTCGTTCATCCAGCACAAAGGGAACGGTTTGCAGGAGAAACCCTTACTCTGGTTTCTCAGTCTGTTTCCTAGTGCCGGTTTGAAGTGCCTGCCGTTTTCACTGTAAAACCGAGTTGGAGCTTGGACCTCCCCATATATATGTATGGATTGGGATTTGCAACTGAAAAGAAACTTTGTGTTCCCTTCAAGCTAGGTGAAGGACGGCTTTCACACACACTTATCTCTCAGAACTGAGCATGTGGAGAGACTTTCGTTCATCCAGCACAAAGGGAACGGTTTGCAGGAGAAACCCTTACTCTGGTTTCTCAGTCTGTTTCCTAGTGCCGGTTTGAAGTGCCTGCCGTTTTCACTGTAAAACCGAGTTGGAGCTTGTTCCTCCGCATATATATGTATGGAGTGGAGTTGGCAACTGAAAAGAAACTTTGTGTTCCCTTCAACCTAGGTGAAGGACGGCTTTCACACACACTTATCTCTCAGAACTGAGCATGTGGAGAGACGTTCGTTCATCCAGCACAAAGGGAACGGGTTGCAGGGAAACCCTTACTCTGGTTTCTCATTCTGTTTCCTAGTGCCGGTTTGAAGTGCCTGCCGTTTTCACTGTAAAACCGAGTTGGAGCTTGGACCTCCCCATATATATGTATGGATTGGGATTTGCAACTGAAAAGAAACTTTGTGTTCCCTTCAAGCTAGGTGAAGGACGGCTTTCACACACACTTATCTCTCAGAACTGAGCATGTGGAGAGACTTTCGTTCATCCAGCACAAAGGGAACGGGTTGCAGGAGAAACCCTTACTCTGGTTTCTCAGTCTGTTTCCTAGTGCCGGTTTGAAGTGCCTGCCGTTTTCACTGTAAAACCGAGTTGGAGCTTGTTCCTCCCCATATATATGTATGGAGTGGAGTTGGCAACTGAAAAGAAACTTTGTGTTCCCTTCAAGCTAGGTGAAGGACGGCTTTCACACACACTTATCTCTCAGAACTGAGCATGTGGAGAGACGTTCGTTCATCCAGCACAAAGGGAACGGGTTGCAGGAGAAACCCTTATTCTGGTTTCTCAGTCTGTTTCCTAGTGCCGGTTTGAAGTGCCTGCCGTTTTCACTGTAAAACCGAGTTGGAGCTTGGACCTCCCCATATATATGTATGGAGTGGAGTTGGCAACTGAAAAGAAACTTTGTGTTCCCTTCAAGCTAGGTGAAGGACGGCTTTCACACACACTTATCTCTCAGAACTGAGCATGTGGAGAGACGTTCGTTCATCCAGCACAAAGGGAACGGGTTGCAGGAGAAACCCTTACTCTGGTTTCTCAGTCTGTTTCCTAGTGCCGGTTTGAAGTGCCTGCCGTTTTCACTGTAAAACCGAGTTGGAGCTTGTTCCTCCCCATATATATGTATGGAGTGGAGTTGGCAACTGAAAAGAAACTTTGTGTTCCCTTCAAGCTAGGTGAAGGACGGCTTTCACACACACTTATCTCTCAGAACTGAGCATGTGGAGAGACGTTCGTTCATCCAGCACAAAGGGAACGGGTTGCAGGAGAAACCCTTACTCTGGTTTCTCAGTCTGTTTCCTAGTGCCGGTTTGAAGTGCCTGCCGTTTTCACTGTAAAACCGAGTTGGAGCTTGGACCTCCCCATATATATGTATGGAGTGGAGTTGGCAACTGAAAAGAAACTTTGTGTTCCCTTCAAGCTAGGTGAAGGACGGCATTCACACACACTTATCTCTCAGAACTGAGCATGTGGAGAGACGTTCGTTCATCCAGCACAAAGGGAACGGGTTGCAGGAGAAACCCTTACTCTGGTTTCTCAGTCCGTTTCCTAGTGCCGGTTTGAAGTGCCTGCCGTTTTCACTGTAAAACCGAGTTGGAGCTTGTTCCGCCCCATATATATGTATGGAGTGGAGTTTGTAAATGAAAAGAAACTTTGTGTTCCCTTCAAGCTAGGTGAAGGACGGCTTTCACACACACTTATCTCTCAGAACTGAGCATGTGGAGAGACGTTCGTTCATCCAGCACAAAGGGAACGGGTTGCAGGAGAAACCCTTACTCTGGTTTCTCAGTCTGTTTCCTAGTGCCGGTTTGAAGTGCCTGCCGTTTTCACTGTAAAACCGAGTTGGAGCTTGGACCTCCCCATATATATGTATGGAGTGGAGTTGGCAACTGAAAAGAAACTTTGTGTTCCCTTCAAGCTAGGTGAAGGACGGCTTTCACACACACTTATCTCTCAGAACTGAGCATGTGGAGAGACGTTCGTTCATCCAGCACAAAGGGAACGGGTTGCAGGAGAAACCCTTACTCTGGTTTCTCAGTCTGTTTCCTAGTGCCGGTTTGAAGTGCCTGCCGTTTTCACTGTAAAACCGAGTTGGAGCTTGGACCTCCCCATATATATGTATGGATTGGAATTTGCAACTGAAAAGAAACTTTGTGTTCCCTTCAAGCTAGGTGAAGGACGGCTTTCACACACACTTATCTCTCAGAACTGAGCATGTGGAGAGACGTTCGTTCATCCAGCAAAAAGGGAACGGGTTGCAGGAGAAACCCTTACTCTGGTTTCTCAGTCTGTTTCCTAGTGCCGGTTTGAAGTACCTGCCGTTTTCACTGTAAAACCGAGTTGGAGCTTGGACCTCCCCATATATATGTATGGATTGGAGTTTGCAACTGAAAAGAAACTTTGTGTTCCCTTCAAGCTAGGTGAAGGACGGCTTTCACACACACTTATCTCTCAGAACTGAGCATGTGGAGAGACGTTCGTTCATCCAGCACAAAGGGAACGGGTTGCAGGGGAAACCCTTACTCTGGTTTCTCAGTCCGTTTCCTAGTGCCGGTTTGAAGTGCCTGCCGTTTTCACTGTAAAACCGAGTTGGAGCTTGTTCCGCCCCATATATATGTATGGAGTGGAGTTTGTAAATGAAAAGAAACTTTGTGTTCCCTTCAAGCTAGGTGAAGGACGGCTTTCACACACACTTATCTCTCAGAACTGAGCATGTGGAGAGACGTTCGTTCATCCAGCACAAAGGGAACGGGTTGCAGGAGAAACCCTTACTCTGGTTTCTCAGTCTGTTTCCTAGTGCCGGTTTGAAGTGCCTGCCGTTTTCACTGTAAAACCGAGTTGGAGCTTGGACCTCCCCATATATATGTATGGAGTGGAGTTGGCAACTGAATAGAAACTTTGTGTTCCCTTCAAGCTAGGTGAAGGACGGCTTTCACACACACTTATCTCTCAGAACTGAGCATGTGGAGAGACGTTCGTTCATCCAGCACAAAGGGAACGGGTTGCAGGAGAAACCCTTACTCTGTTTTCTCAGTCTGTTTCCTAGTGCCGGTTTGAAGTGCCTGCCGTTTTCACTGTAAAACCGAGGTGGAGCTTGTTCCTCCCCATATATATGTATGGAGTGGAGTTGGCAACTGAAAAGAAACTTTGTGTTCCCTTCAAGCTAGGTGAAGGACGGCTTTCACACACACTTATCTCTCAGAACTGAGAATGTGGAGAGACGTTCGTTCATCCAGCACAAAGGGAACGGGTTGCAGGAGAACCCTTACTCTGGTTTCTCAGTCTGTTTCCTAGTGCCGGTTTGAAGTGCCTGCCGTTTTCTCTGTAAAACCGAGTTGGAGCTTAGACCTCCCCATATATATGTATGGAGTGGAGTTGGCAACTTAAAAGAAACTTTGTGTTCCCTTCAAGCTAGGTGAAGGACGGCTTTCACACACTTAGCTCTCAGAACTGAGCATGTGGAGAGACGTTCGTTCATCCAGCACAAAGGGAACGGGTTGCAGGAGAAACCCTTACTCTGGTTTCTCAGTCTGTTTCCTAGTGCCGGTTTGAAGTGCCTGCCGTTTTCACTGTAAAACCGAGTTGGAGCTTAAACCTCCCCATATATATGTATGGAGTGGAGTTGGCAACTGAAAAGAAACTTTGTGTTCCCTTCAAGCTAGGTGAAGGACGGCTTTCACACACACTTATCTCTCAGAACTGAGCATGTGGAGAGACGTTCGTTCATCCAGCAAAAAGGGAACGGGTTGCAGGAGAAACCCTTACTCTGGTTTCTCAGTCTGTTTCCTAGTGCCGGTTTGAAGTACCTGCCGTTTTCACTGTAAACCCGTGTTGGAGCTTGGACCTCCCCATATATATGTATGGATTGGAATTTGCAACTGAAAAGAAACTTTGTGTTCCCTTCAAGCTAGGTGAAGGACGGCTTTCACACACACTTATCTCTCAGAACTGAGCATGTGGAGAGACGTTCGTTCATCCAGCACAAAGGGAACGGGTTGCAGGAGAAACCCTTACTCTGGTTTCTCAGTCTGTTTCCTAGTGCCGGTTTGAAGTGCCTGCCGTTTTCACTGTAAAACCGAGTTGGAGCTTGTTCCTCCGCATATATATGTATGGAGTGGAGTTGGCAACTGAAAAGAAACTTTGTGTTCCCTTCAACCTAGGTGAAGGACGGCTTTCACACACACTTATCTCTCAGAACTGAGCATGTGGAGAGACGTTCGTTCATCCAGCACAAAGGGAACGGGTTGCAGGGAAACCCTTACTCTGGTTTCTCATTCTGTTTCCTAGTGCCGGTTTGAAGTGCCTGCCGTTTTCACTGTAAAACCGAGTTGGAGCTTGGACCTCCCCATATATATGTATGGATTGGGATTTGCAACTGAAAAGAAACTTTGTGTTCCCTTCAAGCTAGGTGAAGGACGGCTTTCACACACACTTATCTCTCAGAACTGAGCATGTGGAGAGACTTTCGTTCATCCAGCACAAAGGGAACGGGTTGCAGGAGAAACCCTTACTCTGGTTTCTCAGTCTGTTTCCTAGTGCCGGTTTGAAGTGCCTGCCGTTTTCACTGTAAAACCGAGTTGGAGCTTGTTCCTCCCCATATATATGTATGGAGTGGAGTTGGCAACTGAAAAGAAACTTTGTGTTCCCTTCAAGCTAGGTGAAGGACGGCTTTCACACACACTTATCTCTCAGAACTGAGCATGTGGAGAGACGTTCGTTCATCCAGCACAAAGGGAACGGGTTGCAGGAGAAACCCTTATTCTGGTTTCTCAGTCTGTTTCCTAGTGCCGGTTTGAAGTGCCTGCCGTTTTCACTGTAAAACCGAGTTGGAGCTTGGACCTCCCCATATATATGTATGGAGTGGAGTTGGCAACTGAAAAGAAACTTTGTGTTCCCTTCAAGCTAGGTGAAGGACGGCTTTCACACACACTTATCTCTCAGAACTGAGCATGTGGAGAGACGTTCGTTCATCCAGCACAAAGGGAACGGGTTGCAGGAGAAACCCTTACTCTGGTTTCTCAGTCTGTTTCCTAGTGCCGGTTTGAAGTGCCTGCCGTTTTCACTGTAAAACCGAGTTGGAGCTTGTTCCTCCCCATATATATGTATGGAGTGGAGTTGGCAACTGAAAAGAAACTTTGTGTTCCCTTCAAGCTAGGTGAAGGACGGCTTTCACACACACTTATCTCTCAGAACTGAGCATGTGGAGAGACGTTCGTTCATCCAGCACAAAGGGAACGGGTTGCAGGAGAAACCCTTACTCTGGTTTCTCAGTCTGTTTCCTAGTGCCGGTTTGAAGTGCCTGCCGTTTTCACTGTAAAACCGAGTTGGAGCTTGGACCTCCCCATATATATGTATGGAGTGGAGTTGGCAACTGAAAAGAAACTTTGTGTTCCCTTCAAGCTAGGTGAAGGACGGCTTTCACACACACTTATCTCTCAGAACTGAGCATGTGGAGAGACGTTCGTTCATCCAGCACAAAGGGAACGGGTTGCAGGAGAAACCCTTACTCTGGTTTCTCAGTCCGTTTCCTAGTGCCGGTTTGAAGTGCCTGCCGTTTTCACTGTAAAACCGAGTTGGAGCTTGTTCCGCCCCATATATATGTATGGAGTGGAGTTTGTAAATGAAAAGAAACTTTGTGTTCCCTTCAAGCTAGGTGAAGGACGGCTTTCACACACACTTATCTCTCAGAACTGAGCATGTGGAGAGACGTTCGTTCATCCAGCACAAAGGGAACGGGTTGCAGGAGAAACCCTTACTCTGGTTTCTCAGTCTGTTTCCTAGTGCCGGTTTTAAGTGCCTGCCGTTTTCACTGTAAAACCGAGTTGGAGCTTGGACCTCCCCATATATATGTATGGAGTGGAGTTGGCAACTGAAAAGAAACTTTGTGTTCCCTTCAAGCTAGGTGAAGGACGGCTTTCACACACACTTATCTCTCAGAACTGAGCATGTGGAGAGACGTTCGTTCATCCAGCACAAAGGGAACGGGTTGCAGGAGAAACCCTTACTCTGGTTTCTCAGTCTGTTTCCTAGTGCCGGTTTGAAGTGCCTGCCGTTTTCACTGTAAAACCGAGTTGGAGCTTGGACCTCCCCATATATATGTATGGATTGGAATTTGCAACTGAAAAGAAACTTTGTGTTCCCTTCAAGCTAGGTGAAGGACGGCTTTCACACACACTTATCTCTCAGAACTGAGCATGTGGAGAGACGTTCGTTCATCCAGCACAAAGGGAACGGTTTGCAGGAGAAACCCTTACTCTGGTTTCTCAGTCTGTTTCCTAGTGCCGGTTTGAAGTGCCTGCCGTTTTCACTGTAAAACCGAGTTGGAGCTTGTTCCTCCGCATATATATGTATGGAGTGGAGTTGGCAACTGAAAAGAAACTTTGTGTTCCCTTCAAGCTATGTGAAGGACCGCTTTCACACACACTTATCTCTCAGAACTGAGCATGTGGAGAGACGTTCGTTCATCCAGCACAAAGGGAACGGGTTGCAGGAGAAACCCTTACTCTGGTTTCTCAGTCTGTTTCCTAGTGCCGGTTTGAAGTGCCTGCCGTTTTCACTGTAAAACCGAGTTGGGGCTTGGACCTCCCCATATATATGTATGGAGTGGAGTTGGCAACTGAAAAGAAACTTTGTGTTCCCTTCAAGCTAGGTGAAGGACGGCTTTCACACACACTTATCTCTCAGAACTGAGCATGTGGAGAGACGTTCGTTCATCTAGCACAAAGGGAACGGGTTGCAGGAGAAACCCTTACTCTGGTTTCTCAGTCTGTTTCCTAGTGCCGGTTTGAAGTGCCTGCCGTTTTCACTGTAAAACTGAGTTGGAGCTTGGACCTCCCCATATATATGTATGGATTGGAATTTGCAACTGAAAAGAAACTTTGTGTTCCCTTCAAGCTAGGTGAAGGACGGCTTTCACACACACTTATCTCTCAGAACTGAGCATGTGGAGAGACGTTCGTTCATCCAGCACAAAGGGAACGGGTTGCAGGAGAAACCCTTACTCTGGTTTCTCAGTCTGTTTCCTAGTGCCGGTTGGAAGTGCCTGCCGTTTTCACTGTAAAACCGAGTTGGAGCTTGTTCCTCCCCATATATATGTATGGAGTGGAGTTGGCAACTGAAAAGAAACTTTGTGTTCCCTTCAAGCTAGTTGAAGGACGGCTTTCACACACACTTATCTCTCAGAACTGAGCATGTGGAGAGACGTTCGTTCATCCAGCACAAAGGGAACGGGTTGCAGGAGAAACCCTTACTCTGGTTTCTCAGTCTGTTTCCTAGTGCCGGTTTGAAGTGCCTGCCGTTTTCACTGTAAAACCGAGTTGGAGCTTGGACCTCCCCATATATATGTATGGAGTGGAGTTGGCAACTGAAAAGAAACTTTGTGTTCCCTTCAAGCTAGGTGAAGGACGGCATTCACACACACTTATCTCTCAGAACTGAGCATGTGGAGAGACGTTCGTTCATCCAGCACAAAGGGAACGGGTTGCAGGAGAAACCCTTACTCTGGTTTCTCAGTCCGTTTCCTAGTGCCGGTTTGAAGTGCCTGCCGTTTTCACTGTAAAACCGAGTTGGAGCTTGTTCCGCCCCATATATATGTATGGAGTGGAGTTTGTAAATGAAAAGAAACTTTGTGTTCCCTTCAAGCTAGGTGAAGGACGGCTTTCACACACACTTATCTCTCAGAACTGAGCATGTGGAGAGACGTTCGTTCATCCAGCACAAAGGGAACGGGTTGCAGGAGAAACCCTTACTCTGGTTTCTCAGTCTGTTTCCTAGTGCCGGTTTGAAGTGCCTGCCGTTTTCACTGTAAAACCGAGTTGGAGCTTGGACCTCCCCATATATATGTATGGAGTGGAGTTGGCAACTGAAAAGAAACTTTGTGTTCCCTTCAAGCTAGGTGAAGGACGGCTTTCACACACACTTATCTCTCAGAACTGAGCATGTGGAGAGACGTTCGTTCATCCAGCACAAAGGGAACGGGTTGCAGGAGAAACCCTTACTCTGGTTTCTCAGTCTGTTTCCTAGTGCCGGTTTGAAGTGCCTGCCGTTTTCACTGTAAATCCGAGTTGGAGCTTGGACCTCCCCATATATATGTATGGATTGGAATTTGCAACTGAAAAGAAACTTTGTGTTCCCTTCAAGCTAGGTGAAGGACGGCTTTCACACACACTTATCTCTCAGAACTGAGCATGTGGAGAGACGTTCGTTCATCCAGCACAAAGGGAACGGGTTGCAGGAGAAACCCTTACTCTGGTTTCTCAGTCTGTTTCCTAGTGTCGGTTTGAAGTGCCTGCCGTTTTCACTGTAAAACCGAGTTGGAGCTTGGACCTCCCCATATATATGTATGGAGTGGAGTTGGCAACTGAAAAGAAACTTTGTGTTCCCTTCAAGCTAGGTGAAGGACGGCTTTCACACACACTTATCTCTCAGAACTGAGCATGTGGAGAGACGTTCGTTCATCCAGCACAAAGGGAACGGGTTGCAGGAGAAACCCTTACTCTGGTTTCTCAGTCTGTTTCCGAGTGCCGGTTTGAAGTGCCTGCCGTTTTCACTGTAAAACCGAGTTGGAGCTTGGACCTCCCCATATATATGTATGGATTGGAATTTGCAACTGAAAAGAAACTTTGTGTTCCCTTCAAGCTAGGTGAAGGACGGCTTTCACACACACTTATCTCTCAGAACTGAGCATGTGGACAGACGTTCGTTCATCCAGCGCAAATGGAACGGGTTGCAGGAGAAACCCTTACTCTGGTTTCTCAGTCTGTTTCCTAGTGCCGGTTTGAAGTGCCTGCCGTTTTCACTGTAAAACCGAGTTGGAGCTTGTTCCTCCCCATATATATGTATGGAGTGGAGTTGGCAACTGAAAAGAAACTTTGTGTTCCCTTCAAGCTAGGTGAAGGACGGCTTTCACACACACTTATCTCTCAGAACTGAGCATGTGGAGAGACGTTCGTTCATCCAGCACAAAGGGAACGGGTTGCAGGAGAAACCCTTACTCTGGTTTCTCAGTCTGTTTCCTAGTGCCGGTTTGAAGTGCCTGCCGTTTTCACTGTAATACCGAGTTGGAGCTTGGACCTCCACATATATATGTATGGAGTGGAGTTGGCAACTGAAAAGAAACTTTGTGTTCCCTTCAAGCTAGGTGAAGGACGGCTTTCACACACACTTATCTCTCAGAACTGAGCATGTGGAGAGACGTTCGTTCATCCAGCACAAATGGAACGGGTTGCAGGAGAAACCCTTACTCTGGTTTCTCATTCTGTTTCCTAGTGCCGGTTTGAAGTGCCTGCCGTTTTCACTGTAAAACCGAGTTGGAGCTTGGACCTCCCCATATATATGTATGGATTGGTATTTGCAACTGAAAAGAAACTTTGTGTTCCCTTCAAGCTAGGTGAAGGACGGCTTTCACACACACTTATCTCTCAGAACTGAGCATGTGGAGAGACTTTCGTTCATCCAGCACAAAGGGAAAGGGTTGCAGGAGAAACCCTTACTCTGGTTTCTCAGTCTGTTTCCTAGTGCCGGTTTGAAGTGCCTGCCGTTTTCACTGTAAAACCGAGTTGGAGCTTGTTCCTCCCCATATATATGTATGGAGTGGAGTTGGCAACTGAAAAGAAACTTTGTGTTCCCTTCAAGCTAGGTGAAGGACGGCTTTCACACACACTTATCTCTCAGAACTGAGCATGTGGAGAGACGTTCGTTCATCCAGCACAAAGGGAACGGGTTGCAGGAGAAACCCTTACTCTGGTTTCTCAGTCTGTTTCCTAGTGCCGGTTTGAAGTGCCTGCCGTTTTCACTGTAAAACCGAGTTGGAGCTTGGACCTCCCCATATATATGTATGGAGTGGAGTTGGCAACTGAAAAGAAACTCTGTGTTCCCTTCAAGCTAGGTGAAGGACGGCTTTCACACACACTTATCTCTCAGAACTGAGCATGTGGAGAGACGTTCGTTCATCCAGCACAAAGGGAACGGGTTGCAGGAGAAACCCTTACTCTGGTTTCTCAGTCTGTTTCCTAGTGCCGGTTTGAAGTGCCTGCCGTTTTCACTGTAAAACCGAGTTGGAGCTTGGACCTCCCCATATATATGTATGGATTGGAGTTTGCAACTGAAATGAAACTTTGTGTTCCCTTCAAGCTAGGTGAAGGACGGCTTCCACACACACTTATCTCTCAGAACTGAGCATGTGGAGAGACGTTCGTTCACCCAGCACAAAGGGAATGGGTTGCAGGAGAAACCCTTACTCTGGTTTCTCAGTCTGTTTCCTAGTGCCGGTTTGAAGTGCCTGCCGTTTTCACTGTAAAACCGAGTTGGAGCTTGTTCCTCCCCATATATATGTATGGAGTGGAGTTTGCAACTGAAAAGAAACTTTGTTTTCCCTTCAAGCTAGGTGAAGGACGGCTTTCACACACACTTATCTCTCAGAACTGAGCATGTGGAGAGACGTTCGTTCATCCAGCACAAAGGGAACGGGTTGCAGGAGAAACCCTTTCTCTGGTTTCTCAGTCCGTTTCCTAGTGCCGGTTTGAAGTGCCTGCCGTTTTCACTGTAAAACCGAGTTGGAGCTTGTTCCGCCCCATATATATGTATGGAGTGGAGTTTGCAACTGAAAAGAAACTTTGTGTTCCCTTCAAGCTAGGTGAAGGACGGCTTTCACACACACTTATCTCTCAGAACTGAGCATGTGGAGAGACGTTCGTTCATCCAGCACAAAGGGAACGGGTTGCAGGAGAAACCCTTACTCTGGTTTCTCAGTCCGTTTCCTAGTGCCGGTTTGAAGTGCCTGCCGTTTTCACTGTAAAACCGAGTTGGAGCTTGTTCCGCCCCATATATATGTATGGAGTGGAGTTTGTAAATGAAAAGAAACTTTGTGTTCCCTTCAAGCTAGGTGAAGGACGGCTTTCACACACACTTATCTCTCAGAACTGAGCATGTGGAGAGACGTTCGTTCATCCAGCACAAAGGGAACGGGTTGCAGGAGAAACCCTTACTCTGGTTTCTCAGTCTGTTTCCTAGTGTCGGTTTGAAGTGCCTGCCGTTTTCACTGTAAAACCGAGTTGGAGCTTGGACCTCCCCATATATATGTATGGAGTGGAGTTGGCAACTGAAAAGAAACTTTGTGTTCCCTTCAAGCTAGGTGAAGGACGGCTTTCACACACACTTATCTCTCAGAACTGAGCATGTGGAGAGACGTTCGTTCATCCAGCACAAAGGGAACGGGTTGCAGGAGAAACCCTTACTCTGGTTTCTCAGTCTGTTTCCGAGTGCCGGTTTGAAGTGCCTGCCGTTTTCACTGTAAAACGAGTTGGAGCTTGGACCTCCCCATATATATGTATGGATTGGAATTTGCAACTGAAAAGAAACTTTGTGTTCCCTTCAAGCTAGGTGAAGGACGGCTTTCACACACACTTATCTCTCAGAACTGAGCATGTGGACAGACGTTCGTTCATCCAGCGCAAATGGAACGGGTTGCAGGAGAAACCCTTACTCTGGTTTCTCAGTCTGTTTCCTAGTGCCGGTTTGAAGTGCCTGCCGTTTTCACTGTAAAACCGAGTTGGAGCTTGTTCCTCCCCATATATATGTATGGAGTGGAGTTGGCAACTGAAAAGAAACTTTGTGTTCCCTTCAAGCTAGGTGAAGGACGGCTTTCACACACACTTATCTCTCAGAACTGAGCATGTGGAGAGACGTTCGTTCATCCAGCACAAAGGGAACGGGTTGCAGGAGAAACCCTTACTCTGGTTTCTCAGTCTGTTTCCTAGTGCCGGTTTGAAGTGCCTGCCGTTTTCACTGTAAAACCGAGTTGGAGCTTGGACCTCCCCATATATATGTATGGAGTGGAGTTGGCAACTGAAAAGAAACTTTGTGTTCCCTTCAAGCTAGGTGAAGGACGGCTTTCACACACACTTATCTCTCAGAACTGAGCATGTGGAGAGACGTTCGTTCATCCAGCACAAATGGAACGGGTTGCAGGAGAAACCCTTACTCTGGTTTCTCATTCTGTTTCCTAGTGCCGGTTTGAAGTGCCTGCCGTTTTCACTGTAAAACCGAGTTGGAGCTTGGACCTCCCCATATATATGTATGGATTGGTATTTGCAACTGAAAAGAAACTTTGTGTTCCCTTCAAGCTAGGTGAAGGACGGCTTTCACACACACTTATCTCTCAGAACTGAGCATGTGGAGAGACTTTCGTTCATCCAGCACAAAGGGAACGGGTTGCAGGAGAAACCATTACTCTGGTTTCTCAGTCTGTTTCCTAGTGCCGGTTTGAAGTGCCTGCCGTTTTCACTGTAAAACCGAGTTGGAGCTTGTTCCTCCCCATATATATGTATGGAGTGGAGTTGGCAACTGAAAAGAAACTTTGTGTTCCCTTCAAGCTAGGTGAAGGACGGCTTTCACACACACTTATCTCTCAGAACTGAGCATGTGGAGAGACGTTCGTTCATCCAGCACAAACGGAACGGGTTGCAGGAGAAACCCTTACTCTGGTTTCTCAGTCTGTTTCCTAGTGCCGGTTTGAAGTGCCTGCCGTTTTCACTGTAAAACCGAGTTGGAGCTTGGACCTCCCCATATATATGTATGGAGTGGAGTTGGCAACTGAAAAGAAACTTTGTGTTCCCTTCAAGCTAGGTGAAGGACGGCTTCCACACACACTTATCTCTCAGAACTGAGCATGTGGAGAGACGTTCGTTCACCCAGCACAAAGGGAATGGGTTGCAGGAGAAACCCTTACTCTGGTTTCTCAGTCTGTTTCCTAGTGCCGGTTTGAAGTGCCTGCCGTTTTCACTGTAAAACCGAGTTGGAGCTTGTTCCTCCCCATATATATGTATGGAGTGGAGTTTGCAACTGAAAAGAAACTTTGTTTTCCCTTCAAGCTAGGTGAAGGACGGCTTTCACACACACTTATCTCTCAGAACTGAGCATGTGGAGAGACGTTCGTTCATCCAGCACAAAGGGAACGGGTTGCAGGAGAAACCCTTTCTCTGGTTTCTCAGTCCGTTTCCTAGTGCCGGTTTGAAGTGCCTGCCGTTTTCACTGTAAAACCGAGTTGGAGCTTGTTCCGCCCCATATATATGTATGGAGTGGAGTTTGCAACTGAAAAGAAACTTTGTGTTCCCTTCAAGGTAGGTGAAGGACGGCTTTCACACACACTTATCTCTCAGAACTGAGCATTTGGAGAGACGTTCGTTCATCCAGCACAAAGGGAACGGGTTGCAGGAGAAACCCTTACTCTGGTTTCTCAGTCTGTTTCCTAGTGCCGGTTTGAAGTGCCTGCCGTTTTCACTGTAAAACCGAGTTGGAGCTTGGACCTCCCCATATATATGTATGGAGTGGAGTTGGCAACTGAAAAGAAACTTTGTGTTCCCTTCAAGCTAGGTGAAGGACGGCTTTCACACACACTTATCTCTCAGAACTGAGCATGTGGAGAGACGTTCGTTCATCCAGCACAAAGGGAACGGGTTGCAGGAGAAACCCTTACTCTGGTTTCTCATTCTGTTTCCTAGTGCCGGTTTGAAGTGCCTGCCGTTTTCACTGTAAAACCGAGTTGGAGCTTGGACCTCCCCATATATATGTATGGATTGGGATTTGCAACTGAAAAGAAACTTTGTGTTCCCTTCAAGCTAGGTGAAGGACGGCTTTCACACACACTTATCTCTCAGAACTGAGCATGTGGAGAGACTTTCGTTCATCCAGCACAAAGGGAACGGGTTGCAGGAGAAACCCTTACTCTGGTTTCTCAGTCTGTTTCCTAGTGCCGGTTTGAAGTGCCTGCCGTTTTCACTGTAAAACCGAGTTGGAGCTTGTTCCTCCCCATATATATGTATGGAGTGGAGTTGGCAACTGAAAAGAAACTTTGTGTTCCCTTCAAGCTAGGTGAAGGACGGCTTTCACACACACTTATCTCTCAGAACTGAGCATGTGGAGAGACGTTCGTTCATCCAGCACAAAGGGAACGGGTTGCAGGTGAAACCCTTACTCTGGTTTCTCAGTCTGTTTCCTAGTGCCGGTTTGAAGTGCCTGCCGTTTTCACTGTAAAACCGAGTTGGAGCTTGGACCACCCCATATATATGTATGGATTGGAATTTGCAACTGAAAAGAAACTTTGTGTTCCCTTCAAGCTAGGTGAAGGACGGCTTTCACACACACTTATCTCTCAGAACTGAGCATGTGGAGAGACGTTCGTTCATCCAGCACAAAGGGAACGGGTTGCAGGAGAAACCCTTACTCTGGTTTCTCAGTCTGTTTCCTAGTGCCGGTTGGAAGTGCCTGCCGTTTTCACTGTAAAACCGAGTTGGAGCTTGTTCCTCCCCATATATATGTATGGAGTGGAGTTGGCAACTGAAAAGAAACTTTGTGTTCCCTTCAAGCTAGGTGAAGGACGGCTTTCACACACACTTATCTCTCAGAACTGAGCATGTGGAGAGACGTTCGTTCATCCAGCACAAAGGGAACGGGTTGCAGGAGAAACCCTTACTCTGGTTTCTCAGTCTGTTTCCTAGTGCCGGTTTGAAGTGCCTGCCGTTTTCACTGTAAAACCGAGTTGGAGCTTGGACCTCCCCATATATATGTATGGAGTGGAGTTGGCAACTGAAAAGAAACTTTGTGTTCCCTTCAAGCTAGGTGAAGGACGGCTTTCACACACACTTATCTCTCAGAACTGAGCATGTGGAGAGACGTTCGTTCATCCAGCACAAAGGGAACGGGTTGCAGGAGAAACCCTGACTCTGGTTTCTCAGTCTGTTTCCTAGTGCCGGTTTGAAGTGCCTGCCGTTTTCACTGTAAAACCGAGTTGGAGCTTGTTCCGCCCCATATATATGTATGGAGTGGAGTTGGCAACTGAAAAGAAACTTTGTGTTCCCTTCAAGCTAGGTGAAGGACGGCTTTCACACACACTTATCTCTCAGAACTGAGCATGTGGAGAGACGTTCGTTCATCCAGCACAAAGGGAACGGGTTGCAGGAGAAACCCTTACTCTGGTTTCTCAGTCTGTTTCCTAGTGCCGGTTTGAAGTGCCTGCCGTTTTCACTGTAAAACCGAGTTGGAGCTTGGACCTTCCCATATATATGTATGGAGGGGAGTTGGCAACTGAAAAGAAACTCTGTGTTCCCTTCAAGCTAGGTGAAGGACGGCTTTCACACACACTTATCTCTCAGAACTGAGCATGTGGAGAGACGTTCGTTCATCCAGCACAAAGGGAATGGGTTGCAGGAGAAACCCTTACTCTGGTTTCTCAGTCTGTTTCCTAGTGCCGGTTTGAAGTGCCTGCCGTTTTCACTGTAAAACCGAGTTGGAGCTTGTTCCTCCCCATATATATGTATGGAGTGGAGTTGGCAACTGAAAAGAAACTTTGTGTTCCCTTCAAGCTAGGTGAAGGACGGCTTTCACACACACTTATCTCTCAGAACTGAGCATGTGGAGAGACGTTCGTTCATCCAGCACAAAGGGAACGGGTTGCAGGAGAAACCCTTACTCTGGTTTCTCAGTCTGTTTCCTAGTGCCGGTTTGAAGTGCCTGCCGTTTTCACTGTAAAACCGAGTTGGAGCTTGGACCTCCCCATATATATGTATGGAGTGGAGTTGGCAACTGAAAAGAAACTTTGTGTTCCCTTCAAGCTAGGTGAAGGACGGCTTTCACACACACTTATCTCTCAGAACTGAGCATGTGGAGAGACGTTCGTTCATCCAGCACAAATGGAACGGGTTGCAGGAGAAACCCTTACTCTGGTTTCTCATTCTGTTTCCTAGTGCCGGTTTGAAGTGCCTGCCGTTTTCACTGTAAAACCGAGTTGGAGCTTGGACCTCCCCATATATATGTATGGATTGCTATTTGCAACTGAAAAGAAACTTTGTGTTCCCTTCAAGCTAGGTGAAGGACGGCTTTCACACACACTTATCTCTCAGAACTGAGCATGTGGAGAGACGTTCGTTCATCCAGCACAAAGGGAACGGGTTGCAGGAGAAACCCTTAATCTGGTTTCTCAGTCTGTTTCCTAGTGCTGGTTTGAAGTGCCTGCCGTTTTCACTGTAAAACCGAGTTGGAGCTTGGACCTCCACATATATATGTATGGAGTGGAGTTGGCAACTGAAAAGAAACTTTGTGTTCCCTTCAAGCTAGGTGAAGGACGGCTTTCACACACACTTATCTCTCAGAACTGAGCATGTGGAGAGACGTTCGTTCATCCAGCACAAATGGAACGGGTTGCAGGAGAAACCCTTACTCTGGTTTCTCAGTCTGTTTCCTAGTGCCGGTTTGAAGTGCCTGCCGTTTTCACTGTAAAACCGAGTTGGAGCTTGTTCCTCCCCATATATATGTATGGAGTGGAGTTGGCAACTGAAAAGAAACTTTGTGTTCCCTTCAAGCTAGGTGAAGGACGGCTTTCACACACACTTATCTCTCAGAACTGAGCATGTGGAGAGACGTTCGTTCATCCAGCACAAAGGGAACGGGTTGCAGGAGAAACCCTTACTCTGGTTTCTCAGTCTGTTTCCTAGTGCCGGTTTGAAGTGCCTGCCGTTTTCACTGTAAAACCGAGTTGGAGCTTATACCTCCCCATATATATGTATGGATTGGAGTTTGCAACTGAAAAGAAACTTTGTGTTCCCTTCAAGCTAGGTGAAGGACGGCTTTCACACACACTTATCTCTCAGAACTGAGCATGTGGAGAGACGTTCGTTCATCCAGCACAAAGGGAACGGGTTGCAGGAGAAACCCTTACTCTGGTTTCTCAGTCTGTTTCCTAGTGCCGGTTTGAAGTGGCCTGCCGTTTTCACTGTAAAACAGAGTTGGAGCTTGTACCTCCCCATATATATGTATGGAGTGGAGTTGGCAACTGAAAAGAAACTTTGTGTTCCCTTCAAGCTAGGTGAAGGACGGCTTTCACACACACTTATCTCTCAGAACTGAGCATGTGGAGAGACGTTCGTTCATCCAGCACAAAGGGAACGGGTTGCAGGAGAAACCCTTACTCTGGTTTCTCTGTCTGTTTCCTAGTGCCGGTTTGAAGTGCCTGCCGTTTTCACTGTAAAACCGAGTTGGAGCTTGTTCCTCCCCATATATATGTATGGAGTGGAGTTTGCAACTGAAAAGAAACTTTGTGTTCCCTTCAAGCTAGGTGAAGGACGGCTTTCACACACACTTATCTCTCAGAACTGAGCATGTGGAGAGACGTTCGTTCATCCAGCACAAAGGGAACGGGTTGCAGGAGAAACCCTTACTCTGGTTTCTCAGTCCGTTTCCTAGTGCCGGTTTCAAGTGCCTGCCGTTTTCACTGTAAACCCGAGTTGGAGCTTGTTCCGCCCCATATATATGTATGGAGTGGAGTTTGTAAATGAAAAGAAACTTCGTGTTCCCTTCAAGCTAGGTGAAGGACGGCTTTCACACACACTTATCTCTCAGAACTGAGCATGTGGAGAGACGTTCGTTCATCCAGCACAAAGGGAACGGGTTGCAGGAGAAACCCTTACTCTGGTTTCTCAGTCTGTTTCCTAGTGTCGGTTTGAAGTGCCTGCCGTTTTCACTGTAAAACCGAGTTGGAGCTTGGACCTCCACATATATATGTTTGGAGTGGAGTTGGCAACTGAAAAGAAACTTTGTGTTCCCTTCAAGCTAGGTGAAGGACGGCTTTCACACACACTTATCTCTCAGAACTGAGCATGTGGAGAGACGTTCGTTCATCCAGCACAAAGGGAACGGGTTGCAGGAGAAACCCTGACTCTGGTTTCTCAGTCTGTTTCCTAGTGCCGGTTTGAAGTGCCTGCCGTTTTCACTGTAAAACCGAGTTGGTGCTTGTTCCGCCCCATATATATATATGGAGTGGAGTTGGCAACTGAAAAGAAACTTTGTGTTCCCTTCAAGCTAGGTGAAGGACGGCTTTCACACACACTTATCTCTCAGAACTGAGCATGTGGAGAGACGTTCGTTCATCCAGCACAAAGGGAACGGGTTGCAGGAGAAACCCTTACTCTGGTTTCTCAGTCTGTTTCCTAGTGCCGGTTTGAAGTGCCTGCCGTTTTCACTGTAAAACCGAGTTGGAGCTTGGACCTCCCCATATATATGTATGGAGTGGAGTTGGCAACTGAAAAGAAACTTTGTGTTCCCTTCAAGCTAGGTGAAGGACGGCTTTCACACACACTTATCTCTCAGAACTGAGCATGTGGAGAGACGTTCGTTCATCCAGCACAAATGGAACGGGTTGCAGGAGAAACCCTTACTCTGGTTTCTCATTCTGTTTCCTAGTGCCGGTTTGAAGTGCCTGCCGTTTTCACTGTAAAACCGAGTTGGAGCTTGGACCTCCCCATATATATGCATGGATTGGTATTTGTAACTGAAAAGAAACTTTGTGTTCCCTTCAAGCTAGGTGAAGGACGGCTTTCACACACACTTATCTCTCAGAACTGAGCATGTGGAGAGACTTTCGTTCATCCAGCACAAAGGGAATGGGTTGCAGGAGAAACCCTTACTCTGGTTTCTCAGTCTGTTTCCTAGTGCCGGTTTGAAGTGCCTGCCGTTTTCACTGTAAAACCGAGTTGGAGCTTGTTCCTCCCCATATATATGTATGGAGTGGAGTTGGCAACTGAAAAGAAACTTTGTGTTCCCTTCAAGCTAGGTGAAGGACGGCTTTCACACACACTTATCTCTCAGAACTGAGCATGTGGAGAGACGTTCGTTCATCCAGCACAAAGGGAACGGGTTGCAGGAGAAACCCTTATTCTGGTTTCTCAGTCTGTTTCCTAGTGCCGGTTTGAAGTGCCTGCCGTTTTCACTGTAAAACCGAGTTGGAGCTTGGACCTCCCCATATATATGTATGGAGTGGAGTTGGCAACTGAAAAGAAACTTTGTGTTCCCTTCAAGCTAGGTGAAGGACGGCTTTCACACACACTTATCTCTCAGAACTGAGCATGTGGAGAGACGTTCGTTCATCCAGCACAAATGGAACGGGTTGCAGGAGAAACCCTTACTCTGGTTTCTCAGTCTGTTTCCTAGTGCCGGTTTGAAGTGCCTGCCGTTTTCACTGTAAAACCGAGTTGGAGCTTGTTCCGCCCCATATATATGTATGGAGTGGAGTTGGCAACTGAAAAGAAACTTTGTGTTCCCTTCAAGCTAGGTGAAGGACGGCTTTCACACACACTTATCTCTCAGAACTGAGCATGTGGAGAGACGTTCGTTCATCCAGCACAAAGGGAACGGGTTGCAGGAGAAACCCTTACTCTGGTTTCTCAGTCTGTTTCCTAGTGCCGGTTTGAAGTGCCTGCCGTTTTCACTGTAAAACCGAGTTGGAGCTTGGACCTCCCCATATATATGTATGGAGTGGAGTTGGCAACTGAAAAGAAACTTTGTGTTCCCTTCAAGCTAGGTGAAGGACGGCTTTCACACACACTTATCTCTCAGTACTGAGCATGTGGAGAGACGTTCGTTCATCCAGCACAAAGGGAACGGGTTGCAGGAGAAACCCTTACTCTGGTTTCTCAGTCTGTTTCCTAGTGCCGGTTTGAAGTGCCTGCCGTTTTCACTGTAAAACCGAGTTGGAGCTAGTACCTCCCCTTATATATGTATCGAGTGGAGTTTGCAACTGAAAAGAAACTTTGTGTTCCCTTCAAGCTAGGTGAAGGACGGCTTTCACACACACTTATCTCTCAGAACTGAGCATGTGGAGAGACGTTCGTTCATCCAGCACAAAGGGAATGGGTTGCAGGAGAAACCCTTACTCTGTTTTCTCAGTCTGTTTCCTAGTGCCGGTTTGAAGTGCCTGCCGTTTTCACTGTAAAACCGAGTTGGAGCTTGTTCCTCCCCATATATATGTATGGAGTGGAGTTGGCAACTGAAAAGAAACTTTGTGTTCCCTTCAAGCTAGGTGAAGGACGGCTTTCACACACACTTATCTCTCAGAACTGAGCATGTGGAGAGACGTTCGTTCATCCAGCACAAAGGGAACGGGTTGCAGGAGAACCCTTACTCTGGTTTCTCAGTCTGTTTCCTAGTGCCTGTTTGAAGTGCCTGCCGTTTTCTCTGTAAAACCGAGTTGGAGCTTAGACCTCCCCATATATATGTATGGAGTGGAGTTGGCAACTGAAAAGAAACTTTGTGTTCCCTTCAAGCTAGGTGAAGGACGGCTTTCACACACACTTATCTCTCAGAACTGAGCATGTGGAGAGACGTTCGTTCATCCAGCACAAAGGGAACGGGTTGCAGGAGAAACCCTTACTCTGGTTTCTCAGTCTGTTTCCTAGTGCCGGTTTGAAGTGGCCTGCCGTTTTCACTGTAAAACAGAGTTGGAGCTTGTACCTCCCCATATATATGTATGGAGTGGAGTTGGCAACTGAAAAGAAACTTTGTGTTCCCTTCAAGCTAGGTGAAGGACGGCTTTCACACACACTTATCTCTCAGAACTGAGCATGTGGAGAGACGTTCGTTCATCCAGCACAAAGGGAACGGGTTGCAGGAGAAACCCTTACTCTGGTTTCTCAGTCTGTTTCCTAGTGCCGGTTTGAAGTGCCTGCCGTTTTCACTGTAAAACCGAGTTGGAGCTTGTCCCTCCCCATATGTATGTATGGAGTGGAGTTTGCAACTGAAAAGAAACTTTGTGTTCCCTTCAAGCTAGGTGAAGGACGGCTTTCACACACACTTATCTCTCAGAACTGAGCATGTGGAGAGACGTTCGTTCATCCAGCACAAAGGGAACGGGTTGCAGGAGAAACCCTTACTCTGGTTTCTCCGTCCGTTTCCTAGTGCCGGTTTGAAGTGCCTGCCGTTTTCACTGTAAACCCGAGTTGGAGCTTGTTCCGCCCCATATATATGTATGGAGTGGAGTTTGTAAATGAAAAGAAACTTTGTGTTCCCTTCAAGCTAGGTGAAGGACGGCTTTCACACACACTTATCTCTCAGAACTGAGCATGTGGAGAGACGTTCGTTCATCCAGCACAAAGGGAACGGGTTGCACGAGAAACCCTTACTCTGGTTTCTCAGTCTGTTTCCTAGTGCCGGTTTGAAGTGCCTGCCGTTTTCACTGTAAAACCGAGTTGGAGCTTGGACCTCCCCATATATATGTATGGAGTGGAGTTGGCAACTGAAAAGAAACTTTGTGTTCCCTTCAAGCTAGGTGAAGGACGGCTTTCACACACACTTATCTCTCAGAACTGAGCATGTGGAGAGACGTTCGTTCATCCAGCACAAAGGGAACGGGTTGCAGGAGAAACCCTGACTCTGGTTTCTCAGTCTGTTTCCTAGTGCCGGTTTGAAGTGCCTGCCGTTTTCACTGTAAAACCGAGTTGGAGCTTGTTCCTCCCCATATATATGTATGGAGTGGAGTTGGCAACTGAAAAGAAACTTTGTGTTCCCTTCAAGCTAGGTGAAGGACGGCTTTCACACACACTTATCTCTCAGAACTGAGCATGTGGAGAGACGTTCGTTCATCCAGCACAAAGGGAACGGGTTGCAGGAGAAACCCTTACTCTGGTTTCTCAGTCTGTTTCCTAGTGCCGGTTTGAAGTGCCTGCCGTTTTCACTGTAAAACCGAGTTGGAGCTTGGACCTCCCCATATATATGTATGGAGTGCAGTTGGCAACTGAAAAGAAACTTTGTGTTCCCTTCAAGCTAGGTGAAGGACGGCTTTCACACACACTTATCTCTCAGAACTGAGCATGTGGAGAGACGTTCGTTCATCCAGCACAAAGGGAACGGGTTGCAGGAGAAACCCTTACTCTGGTTTCTCAGTCTGTTTCCTAGTGCCGGTTTGAAGTGCCTGCCGTTTTCACTGTAAAACCGAGTTGGAGCTTGTTCCGCCCCATATATATGTATGGAGTGGAGTTGGCAACTGAAAAGAAACTTTGTTTTACCTTCAAGCTAGGTGAAGGACGGCTTTCACACACACTTATCTCTCAGAACTGAGCATGTGGAGAGACGTTCGTTCATCCAGCACAAAGGGAACGGGTTGCAGGGGAAACCCTTACTCTGGTTTCTCAGTCTGTTTCCTAGTGCCGGTTTGAAGTGCCTGCCGTTTTCACTGTAAAACCGAGTTGGAGCTTGGACCTCCCCATATATATGTATGGATTGGAGTTTGCAACTGAAAAGAAACTTTGTGTTCCCTTCAAGCTAGGTGAAGGACGGCTTCCACACACACTTATCTCTCAGAACTGAGCATGTGGAGAGACGTTCGTTCACCCAGCACAAAGGGAATGGGTTGCAGGAGAAACCCTTACTCTGGTTTCTCAGTCTGTTTCCTAGTGCCGGTTTGAAGTGCCTGCCGTTTTCACTGTAAAACCGAGTTGGAGCTTGTTCCTCCCCATATATATGTATGGAGTGGAGTTTGCAACTGAAAAGAAACTTTGTTTTCCCTTCAAGCTAGGTGAAGGACGGCTTTCACACACACTTATCTCTCAGAACTGAGCATGTGGAGAGACGTTCGTTCATCCAGCACAAAGGGAACGGGTTGCAGGAGAAACCCTTTCTCTGGTTTCTCAGTCCGTTTCCTAGTGCCGGTTTGAAGTGCCTGCCGTTTTCACTGTAAAACCGAGTTGGAGCTTGTTCCGCCCCATATATATGTATGGAGTGGAGTTTGCATCTGAAAAGAAACTTTGTGTTCCCTTCAAGGTAGGTGAAGGACGGCTTTCACACACACTTATCTCTCAGAACTGAGCATTTGGAGAGACGTTCGTTCATCCAGCACAAAGGGAACGGGTTGCAGGAGAAACCCTTACTCTGGTTTCTCAGTCTGTTTCCTAGTGCCGGTTTGAAGTGCCTGCCGTTTTCACTGTAAAACCGAGTTGGAGCTTGGACCTCCACATATATATGTATGGAGTGGAGTTGGCAACTGAAAAGAAACTTTGTGTTCCCTTCAAGCTAGGTGAAGGACGGCTTTCACACACACTTATCTCTCAGAACTGAGCATGTGGAGAGACGTTCGTTCATCCAGCACAAAGGGAACGGGTTGCAGGAGAAACCGTTTCTCTGGTTTCTCAGTCCGTTTCCTAGTGCCGGTTTGAAGTGCCTGCCGTTTTCACTGTAAAACCGAGTTGGAGCTTGTTCCGCCCCATATATATGTATGGAGTGGAGTTGGCAACTGAAAAGAAACTTTGTGTTCCCTTCAAGCTAGGTGAAGGACGGCTTTCACACACACTTATCTCTCAGAACTGAGCATGTGGAGAGACGTTCGTTCATCCAGCACAAAGGGAACGGGTTGCAGGAGAAACCCTTACTCTGGTTTCTCAGTCTGTTTCCTAGTGCCGGTTTGAAGTGCCTGCCGTTTTCACTGTAAAACCGAGTTGGAGCTTGTCCCTCCCCATATGTATGTATGGAGTGGAGTTTGCAACTGAAAAGAAACTTTGTGTTCCCTTCAAGCTAGGTGAAGGACGGCTTTCACACACACTTATCTCTCAGAACTGAGCATGTGGAGAGACGTTCGTTCATCCAGCACAAAGGGAACGGGTTGCAGGAGAAACCCTTACTCTGGTTTCTCCGTCCGTTTCCTAGTGCCGGTTTGAAGTGCCTGCCGTTTTCACTGTAAACCCGAGTTGGAGCTTGTTCCGCCCCATATATATGTATGGAGTGGAGTTTGTAAATGAAAAGAAACTTTGTGTTCCCTTCAAGCTAGGTGAAGGACGGCTTTCACACACACTTATCTCTCAGAACTGAGCATGTGGAGAGACGTTCGTTCATCCAGCACAAAGGGAACGGGTTGCACGAGAAACCCTTACTCTGGTTTCTCAGTCTGTTTCCTAGTGCCGGTTTGAAGTGCCTGCCGTTTTCACTGTAAAACCGAGTTGGAGCTTGGACCTCCCCATATATATGTATGGAGTGGAGTTGGCAACTGAAAAGAAACTTTGTGTTCCCTTCAAGCTAGGTGAAGGACGGCTTTCACACACACTTATCTCTCAGAACTGAGCATGTGGAGAGACGTTCGTTCATCCAGCACAAAGGGAACGGGTTGCAGGAGAAACCCTGACTCTGGTTTCTCAGTCTGTTTCCTAGTGCCGGTTTGAAGTGCCTGCCGTTTTCACTGTAAAACCGAGTTGGAGCTTGTTCCTCCCCATATATATGTATGGAGTGGAGTTGGCAACTGAAAAGAAACTTTGTGTTCCCTTCAAGCTAGGTGAAGGACGGCTTTCACACACACTTATCTCTCAGAACTGAGCATGTGGAGAGACGTTCGTTCATCCAGCACAAAGGGAACGGGTTGCAGGAGAAACCCTTACTCTGGTTTCTCAGTCTGTTTCCTAGTGCCGGTTTGAAGTGCCTGCCGTTTTCACTGTAAAACCGAGTTGGAGCTTGGACCTCCCCATATATATGTATGGAGTGCAGTTGGCAACTGAAAAGAAACTTTGTGTTCCCTTCAAGCTAGGTGAAGGACGGCTTTCACACACACTTATCTCTCAGAACTGAGCATGTGGAGAGACGTTCGTTCATCCAGCACAAAGGGAACGGGTTGCAGGAGAAACCCTTACTCTGGTTTCTCAGTCTGTTTCCTAGTGCCGGTTTGAAGTGCCTGCCGTTTTCACTGTAAAACCGAGTTGGAGCTTGTTCCGCCCCATATATATGTATGGAGTGGAGTTGGCAACTGAAAAGAAACTTTGTTTTACCTTCAAGCTAGGTGAAGGACGGCTTTCACACACACTTATCTCTCAGAACTGAGCATGTGGAGAGACGTTCGTTCATCCAGCACAAAGGGAACGGGTTGCAGGGGAAACCCTTACTCTGGTTTCTCAGTCTGTTTCCTAGTGCCGGTTTGAAGTGCCTGCCGTTTTCACTGTAAAACCGAGTTGGAGCTTGGACCTCCCCATATATATGTATGGATTGGAGTTTGCAACTGAAAAGAAACTTTGTGTTCCCTTCAAGCTAGGTGAAGGACGGCTTCCACACACACTTATCTCTCAGAACTGAGCATGTGGAGAGACGTTCGTTCACCCAGCACAAAGGGAATGGGTTGCAGGAGAAACCCTTACTCTGGTTTCTCAGTCTGTTTCCTAGTGCCGGTTTGAAGTGCCTGCCGTTTTCACTGTAAAACCGAGTTGGAGCTTGTTCCTCCCCATATATATGTATGGAGTGGAGTTTGCAACTGAAAAGAAACTTTGTTTTCCCTTCAAGCTAGGTGAAGGACGGCTTTCACACACACTTATCTCTCAGAACTGAGCATGTGGAGAGACGTTCGTTCATCCAGCACAAAGGGAACGGGTTGCAGGAGAAACCCTTTCTCTGGTTTCTCAGTCCGTTTCCTAGTGCCGGTTTGAAGTGCCTGCCGTTTTCACTGTAAAACCGAGTTGGAGCTTGTTCCGCCCCATATATATGTATGGAGTGGAGTTTGCATCTGAAAAGAAACTTTGTGTTCCCTTCAAGGTAGGTGAAGGACGGCTTTCACACACACTTATCTCTCAGAACTGAGCATTTGGAGAGACGTTCGTTCATCCAGCACAAAGGGAACGGGTTGCAGGAGAAACCCTTACTCTGGTTTCTCAGTCTGTTTCCTAGTGCCGGTTTGAAGTGCCTGCCGTTTTCACTGTAAAACCGAGTTGGAGCTTGGACCTCCACATATATATGTATGGAGTGGAGTTGGCAACTGAAAAGAAACTTTGTGTTCCCTTCAAGCTAGGTGAAGGACGGCTTTCACACACACTTATCTCTCAGAACTGAGCATGTGGAGAGACGTTCGTTCATCCAGCACAAAGGGAACGGGTTGCAGGAGAAACCGTTTCTCTGGTTTCTCAGTCCGTTTCCTAGTGCCGGTTTGAAGTGCCTGCCGTTTTCACTGTAAAACCGAGTTGGAGCTTGTTCCGCCCCATATATATGTATGGAGTGGAGTTTGCAACTGAAAAGAAACTTTGTGTTCCCTTCAAGCTAGGTGAAGGACGGCTTTCACACACACTTATCTCTCAGAACTGAGCATGTGGAGAGACGTTCGTTCATCCAGCACAAAGGGAACGGGTTGCAGGAGAAACCCTTACTCTGGTTTCTCAGTCTGTTTCCTAGTGCCGGTTTGAAGTGCAAGCCGTTTTCACTGTAAAACCGAGTTGGAGCTTGGACCTCCACATATATATGTATGGAGTGGAGTTGGCAACTGAAAAGAAACTTTGTGTTCCCTTCAAGCTAGGTTAAGGACGGCTTTCACACACACTTATCTCTCAGAACTGAGCATGTGGAGAGACGTTCGTTCATCCAGCACAAATGGAACGGGTTGCAGGAGAAACCCTTACTCTGGCTTCTCAGTCTGTTTCCTAGTGCCGGTTTGAAGTGCCTGCCGTTTTCACTGTAAAACCGAGTTGGAGCTTGTTCCTCCCCATATATATGTATGGAGTGGAGTTGGCAACTGAAAAGAAACTTTGTGTTCCCTTCAAGCTAGGTGAAGGACGGCTTTCACACACACTTATCTCTCAGAACTGAGCATGTGGAGAGACGTTCGTTCTTCCAGCACAAAGGAACGGGTTGCAGGAGAAACCCTTACTCTGGTTTCTCAGTCTGTTTCCTAGTGCCGGTTTGAAGTGCCTGCCGTTTTCACTGTAAAACCGAGTTGGAGCTTGGACCTCCCCATATATATGTATGGAGTGGAGTTGGCAACTGAAAAGAAACTTTGTGTTCCCTTCAAGCTAGGTGAAGGACGGCTTTCACACACACTTATCTCTCAGAACTGAGCATGTGGAGAGACGTTCGTTCATCCAGCACAAAGGGAACGGGTTGCAGGAGAAACCCTTACTCTGGTTTCCCATTCTGTTTCCTAGTGCCGGTTTGAAGTGCCTGCCGTTTTCACTGTAAAACCGAGTTGGAGCTTGGACCTCCCCATATATATGTATGGATTGGGATTTGCAACTGAAAAGAAACTTTGTGTTCCCTTCAAGCTAGGTGAAGGACGGCTTTCACACACACTTATCTCTCAGAACTGAGCATGTGGAGAGACTTTCGTTCATCCAGCACAAAGGGAACGGGTTGCAGGAGAAACCCTTACTCTGGTTTCTCAGTCTGTTTCCTAGTGCCGGTTTGAAGTGCCTGCCGTTTTCACTGTAAAACCGAGTTGGAGCTTGTACCTCCCCATATATATGTATGGAGTGGAGTTGGCAACTGAAAAGAAACTTTGTGTTCCCTTCAAGCTAGGTGAAGGACGGCTTTCACACACACTTATCTCTCAGAACTGAGCATGTGGAGAGACGTTCGTTCATCCAGCACAAAGGGAACGGGTTGCAGGAGAAACCCTTACTCTGGTTTCTCAGTCTGTTTCCTAGTGCCGGTTTGAAGTGCCTGCCGTTTTCACTGTAAAACCGAGTTGGAGCTTGGACCTCCCCATATATATGTATGGATTGGAATTTGCAACTGAAAAGAAACTTTGTGTTCCCTTCAAGCTAGGTGAAGGACGGCTTTCACACACACTTATCTCTCAGAACTGAGCATGTGGAGAGAAGTTCGTTCATCCAGCACAAAGGGAACGGGTTGCAGGAGAAACCCTTACTCTGGTTTCTCAGTCTGTTTCCTAGTGCCGGTTGGAAGTGCCTGCCGTTTTCACTGTAAAACCGAGTTGGAGCTTGTTCCTCCCCATATATATGTATGGAGTGGAGTTGGCAACTGAAAAGAAACTTTGTGTTCCCTTCAAGCTAGGTGAAGGACGGCTTTCACACACACTTATCTCTCAGAACTGAGCATGTGGAGAGACGTTCGTTCATCCAGCACAAAGGGAACGGGTTGCAGGAGAGACCCTTACTCTGGTTTCTCAGTCTGTTTCCTAGTGCCGGTTTGAAGTGCCTGCCGTTTTCACTGTAAAACCGAGTTGGAGCTTGGACCTCCCCATATATATGTATGGAGTGGAGTTGGCAACTGAAAAGAAACTTTGTGTTCCCTTCAAGCTAGGTGAAGGACGGCTTTCACACACACTTATCTCTCAGAACTGAGCATGTGGAGAGACGTTCGTTCATCCAGCACAAAGGGAACGGGTTGCAGGAGAAACCCTGACTCTGGTTTCTCAGTCTGTTTCCTAGTGCCGGTTTGAAGTGCCTGCCGTTTTCACTGTAAAACCGAGTTGGAGCTTGTTCCGCCCCATATATATGTATGGAGTGGAGTTGGCAACTGAAAAGAAACTTTGTGTTCCCTTCAAGCTAGGTGAAGGACGGCTTTCACACACACTTATCTCTCAGAACTGAGCATGTGGAGAGACGTTCGTTCATCCAGCACAAAGGGAACGGGTTGCAGGAGAAACCCTTACTCTGGTTTCTCAGTCTGTTTCCTAGTGCCGGTTTGAAGTGCCTGCCGTTTTCACTGTAAAACCGAGTTGGAGCTTGGACCTTCCCATATATATGTATGGAGTGGAGTTGGCAACTGAAAAGAAACTCTGTGTTCCCTTCAAGCTAGGTGAAGGACGGCTTTCACACACACTTATCTCTCAGAACTGAGCATGTGGAGAGACGTTCGTTCATCCAGCACAAATGGAACGGGTTGCAGGAGAAACCCTTACTCTGGTTTCTCAGTCTGTTTCCTAGTGCCGGTTTGAAGTGCCTGCCGTTTTCACTGTAAAACCGAGTTGGAGCTTGTTCCTCCCCATATATATGTATGGAGTGGAGTTGGCAACTGAAAAGAAACTTTGTGTTCCCTTCAAGCTAGGTGAAGGACGGCTTTCACACACACTTATCTCTCAGAACTGAGCATGTGGAGAGACGTTCGTTCATCCAGCACAAAGGGAACGGGTTGCAGGAGAAACCCTTACTCTGGTTTCTCAGTCTGTTTCCTAGTGCCGGTTTGAAGTGCCTGCCGTTTTCACTGTAAAACCGAGTTGGAGCTTGGACCTCCCCATATATATGTATGGAGTGGATTTGGCAACTGAAAAGAAACTTTGTGTTCCCTTCAAGCTAGGTGAAGGACGGCTTTCACACACACTTATCTCTCAGAACTGAGCATGTGGAGAGACGTTCGTTCATCCAGCACAAATGGAACGGGTTGCAGGAGAAACCCTTACTCTGGTTTCTCAGTCTGTTTCCTAGTGCCGGTTTGAAGTGCCTGCCGTTTTCACTGTAAAACCGAGTTGGAGCTTGGACCTCCCCATATATATGTATGGATTGGTATTTGCAACTGAAAAGAAACTTTGTGTTCCCTTCAAGCTAGGTGAAGGACGGCTTTCACACACACTTATCTCTCAGAACTGAGCATGTGGAGAGACGTTCGTTCATCCAGCACAAAGGGAACGGGTTGCAGGAGAAACCCTTACTCTGGTTTCTCAGTCTGTTTCCTAGTGCTGGTTTGAAGTGCCTGCCGTTTTCACTGTAAAACCGAGTTGGAGCTTGGACCTCCACATATATATGTATGGAGTGGAGTTGGCAACTGAAAAGAAACTTTGTGTTCCCTTCAAGCTAGGTGAAGGACGGCTTTCACACACACTTATCTCTCAGAACTGAGCATGTGGAGAGACGTTCGTTCATCCAGCACAAAGGGAACGGGTTGCAGGAGAAACCCTTACTCTGGTTTCTCTGTCTGTTTCCTAGTGCCGGTTTGAAGTGCCTGCCGTTTTCACTGTAAAACCGAGTTGGAGCTTGTTCCTCCCCATATATATGTATGGAGTGGAGTTTGCAACTGAAAAGAAACTTTGTGTTCCCTTCAAGCTAGGTGAAGGACGCCTTTCACACACACTTATCTCTCAGAACTGAGCATGTGGAGAGACGTTCGTTCATCCAGCACAAAGGGAACGGGTTGCAGGAGAAACCCTTACTCTGGTTTCTCAGTCCGTTTCCTAGTGCCGGTTTCAAGTGCCTGCCGTTTTCACTGTAAACCCGAGTTGGAGCTTGTTCCGCCCCATATATATGTATGGAGTGGAGTTTGTAAATGAAAAGAAACTTTGTGTTCCCTTCAAGCTAGGTGAAGGACGGCTTTCACACACACTTATCTCTCAGAACTGAGCATGTGGAGAGACGTTCGTTCATCCAGCACAAAGGGAACGGGTTGCAGGAGAAACCCTTACTCTGGTTTCTCAGTCTGTTTCCTAGTGTCGGTTTGAAGTGCCTGCCGTTTTCACTGTAAAACCGAGTTGGAGCTTGGACCTCCACATATATATGTATGGAGTGGAGTTGGCAACTGAAAAGAAACTTTGTGTTCCCTTCAAGCTAGGTGAAGGACGGCTTTCACACACACTTATCTCTCAGAACTGAGCATGTGGAGAGACGTTCGTTCATCCAGCACAAAGGGAACGGGTTGCAGGAGAAACCCTTACTCTGGTTTCTCAGTCTGTTTCCTAGTGCCGGTTTGAAGTGCCTGCCGATTTCACTGTGAAACCGAGTTGGAGCTTGTACCTCCCCATATATATATATATGGAGTGTAGTTGGCAACTTAAAAGAAACTTTGTGTTCCCTTCAAGCTAGGTGAAGGACGGCTTTCACACACACTTATCTCTCAGTACTGAGCATGTGGAGAGACGTTCGTTCATCCAGCACAAAGGGAACGGGTTGCAGGAGAAACCCTTACTCTGGTTTCTCAGTCTGTTTCCTAGTGCCGGTTTGAAGTGCCTGCCGTTTTCACTGTAAAACCGAGTTGGAGCTTGTTCCTCCCCATATATATGTATGGAGTGGAGTAGGCAACTGAAAAGAAACTTTGTGTTCCCTTCAAGCTAGGTGAAGGACGGCTTTCACACACACTTATCTCTCAGAACTGAGCATGTGGAGAGACGTTCGTTCATCCAGCACAAAGGGAACGGGTTGCAGGAGAAACCCTTACTCTGGTTTCTCAGTCTGTTTCCTAGTGCCGGTTTGAAGTGCCTGCCGTTTTCACTGTAAAACCGAGTTGGAGCTTGGACCTCCACATATATATGTATGGAGTGGAGTTGGCAACTGAAAAGAAACTTTGTGTTCCCTTCAAGCTAGGTGAAGGACGGCTTTCACACACACTTATCTCTCAGAACTGAGCATGTGGAGAGACGTTCGTTCATCCAGCACAAAGGGAACGGGTTGCAGGAGAAACCGTTTCTCTGGTTTCTCAGTCCGTTTCCTAGTGCCGGTTTGAAGTGCCTGCCGTTTTCACTGTAAAACCGAGTTGGAGCTTGTTCCGCCCCATATATATGTATGGAGTGGAGTTTGCAACTGAAAAGAAACTTTGTGTTCCCTTCAAGCTAGGTGAAGGACGGCTTTCACACACACTTATCTCTCAGAACTGAGCATGTGGAGAGACGTTCGTTCATCCAGCACAAAGGGAACGGGTTGCAGGAGAAACCCTTACTCTGGTTTCTCAGTCTGTTTCCTAGTGCCGGTTTGAAGTGCAAGCCGTTTTCACTGTAAAACCGAGTTGGAGCTTGGACCTCCACATATATATGTATGGAGTGGAGTTGGCAACTGAAAAGAAACTTTGTGTTCCCTTCAAGCTAGGTTAAGGACGGCTTTCACACACACTTATCTCTCAGAACTGAGCATGTGGAGAGACGTTCGTTCATCCAGCACAAATGGAACGGGTTGCAGGAGAAACCCTTACTCTGGCTTCTCAGTCTGTTTCCTAGTGCCGGTTTGAAGTGCCTGCCGTTTTCACTGTAAAACCGAGTTGGAGCTTGTTCCTCCCCATATATATGTATGGAGTGGAGTTGGCAACTGAAAAGAAACTTTGTGTTCCCTTCAAGCTAGGTGAAGGACGGCTTTCACACACACTTATCTCTCAGAACTGAGCATGTGGAGAGACGTTCGTTCATCCAGCACAAAGGGAACGGGTTGCAGGAGAGACCCTTACTCTGGTTTCTCAGTCTGTTTCCTAGTGCCGGTTTGAAGTGCCTGCCGTTTTCACTGTAAAACCGAGTTGGAGCTTGGACCTCCCCATATATATGTATGGAGTGGAGTTGGCAACTGAAAAGAAACTTTGTGTTCCCTTCAAGCTAGGTGAAGGACGGCTTTCACACACACTTATCTCTCAGAACTGAGCATGTGGAGAGACGTTCGTTCATCCAGCACAAAGGGAACGGGTTGCAGGAGAAACCCTGACTCTGGTTTCTCAGTCTGTTTCCTAGTGCCGGTTTGAAGTGCCTGCCGTTTTCACTGTAAAACCGAGTTGGAGCTTGTTCCGCCCCATATATATGTATGGAGTGGAGTTGGCAACTGAAAAGAAACTTTGTGTTACCTTCAAGCTAGGTGAAGGACGGCTTTCACACACACTTATCTCTCAGAACTGAGCATGTGGAGAGACGTTCGTTCATCCAGCACAAAGGGAACGGGTTGCAGGAGAAACCCTTACTCTGGTTTCTCAGTCTGTTTCCTAGTGCCGGTTTGAAGTGCCTGCCGTTTTCACTGTAAAACCGAGTTGGAGCTTGGACCTTCCCATATATATGTATGGAGTGGAGTTGGCAACTGAAAAGAAACTCTGTGTTCCCTTCAAGCTAGGTGAAGGACGGCTTTCACACACACTTATCTCTCAGAACTGAGCATGTGGAGAGACGTTCGTTCATCCAGCACAAAGGGAACGGGTTGCAGGAGAAACCCTTACTCTGGTTTCTCAGTCTGTTTCCTAGTGCCGGTTTGAAGTGCCTGCCGTTTTCACTGTAAAACCGAGTTGGAGCTTGTTCCTCCCCATATATATGTATGGAGTGGAGTTGGCAACTGAAAAGAAACTTTGTGTTCCCTTCAAGCTAGGTGAAGGACGGCTTTCACACACACTTATCTCTCAGAACTGAGCATGTGGAGAGACGTTCGTTCATCCAGCACAAAGGGAACGGGTTGCAGGAGAAACCCTTACTCTGGTTTCTCAGTCTGTTTCCTAGTGCCGGTTTGAAGTGCCTGCCGTTTTCACTGTAAAACCGAGTTGGAGCTTGGACCTCCCCATATATATGTATGGAGTGGAGTTGGCAACTGAAAAGAAACTTTGTGTTCCCTTCAAGCTAGGTGAAGGACGGCTTTCACACACACTTATCTCTCAGAACTGAGCATGTGGAGAGACGTTCGTTCATCCAGCACAAATGGAACGGGTTGCAGGAGAAACCCTTACTCTGGTTTCTCAGTCTGTTTCCTAGTGCCGGTTTGAAGTGCCTGCCGTTTTCACTGTAAAACCGAGTTGGAGCTTGGACCTCCCCATATATATGTATGGATTGGTATTTGCAACTGAAAAGAAACTTTGTGTTCCCTTCAAGCTAGGTGAAGGACGGCTTTCACACACACTTATCTCTCAGAACTGAGCATGTGGAGAGACGTTCGTTCATCCAGCACAAAGGGAACGGGTTGCAGGAGAAACCCTTACTCTGGTTTCTCAGTCTGTTTCCTAGTGCTGGTTTGAAGTGCCTGCCGTTTTCACTGTAAAACCGAGTTGGAGCTTGGACCTCCACATATATATGTATGGAGTGGAGTTGGCAACTGAAAAGAAACTTTGTGTTCCCTTCAAGCTAGGTGAAGGACGGCTTTCACACACACTTATCTCTCAGAACTGAGCATGTGGAGAGACGTTCGTTCATCCAGCACAAAGGGAACGGGTTGCAGGAGAAACCCTTACTCTGGTTTCTCTGTCTGTTTCCTAGTGCCGGTTTCAAGTGCCTGCCGTTTTCACTGTAAAACCGAGTTGGAGCTTGTTCCTCCCCATATATATGTATGGAGTGGAGTTTGCAACTGAAAAGAAACTTTGTGTTCCCTTCAAGCTAGGTGAAGGACGGCTTTCACACACACTTATCTCTCAGAACTGAGCATGTGGAGAGACGTTCGTTCATCCAGCACAAAGGGAACGGGTTGCAGGAGAAACCCTTACTCTGGTTTCTCAGTCCGCTTCCTAGTGCCGGTTTCAAGTGCCTGCCGTTTTCACTGTAAACCCGAGTTGGAGCTTGTTCCGCCCCATATATATGTATGGAGTGGAGTTTGTAAATGAAAAGAAACTTTGTGTTCCCTTCAAGCTAGGTGAAGGACGGCTTTCACACACACTTATCTCTCAGAACTGAGCATGTGGAGAGACGTTCGTTCATCCAGCACAAAGGGAACGGGTTGCAGGAGAAACCCTTACTCTGGTTTCTCAGTCTGTTTCCTAGTGTCGGTTTGAAGTGCCTGCCGTTTTCACTGTAAAACCGAGTTGGAGCTTGGACCTCCACATATATATGTATGGAGTGGAGTTGGCAACTGAAAAGAAACTTTGTGTTCCCTTCAAGCTAGGTGAAGGACGGCTTTCACACACACTTATCTCTCAGAACTGAGCATGTGGAGAGACGTTCGTTCATCCAGCACAAAGGGAACGGGTTGCAGGAGAAACCCTTACTCTGGTTTCTCAGTCTGTTTCCTAGTGCCGGTTTGAAGTGCCTGCCGATTTCACTGTGAAACCGAGTTGGAGCTTGTACCTCCCCATATATATATATATGGAGTGTAGTTGGCAACTTAAAAGAAACTTTGTGTTCCCTTCAAGCTAGGTGAAGGACGGCTTTCACACACACTTATCTCTCAGAACTGAGCATGTGGAGAGACGTTCGTTCATCCAGCACAAAGGGAACGGGTTGCAGGAGAAACCCTTACTCTGGTTTCTCAGTCTGTTTCCTAGTGCCGGTTTGAAGTGCCTGCCGTTTTCACTGTAAAACCGAGTTGGAGCTTGTTCCTCCCCATATATATGTATGGAGTGGAGTAGGCAACTGAAAAGAAACTTTGTGTTCCCTTCAAGCTAGGTGAAGGACGGCTTTCACACACACTTATCTCTCAGAACTGAGCATGTGGAGAGACGTTCGTTCATCCAGCACAAAGGGAACGGGTTGCAGGAGAAACCCTTACTCTGGTTTCTCAGTCTGTTTCCTAGTGCCGGTTTGAAGTGCCTGCCGTTTTCACTGTAAAACCGAGTTGGAGCTTGGACCTCCCCATATATATGTATGGAGTGCAGTTGGCAACTGAAAAGAAACTTTGTGTTCCCTTCAAGCTAGGTGAAGGACGGCTTTCACACACACTTATCTCTCAGAACTGAGCATGTGGAGAGACGTTCGTTCATCCAGCACAAAGGGAACGGGTTGCAGGAGAAACCCTTACTCTGGTTTCTCAGTCTGTTTCCTAGTGCCGGTTTGAAGTGCCTGCCGTTTTCACTGTAAAACCGAGTTGGAGCTTGTTCCGCCCCATATATATGTATGGAGTGGAGTTGGCAACTGAAAAGAAACTTTGTTTTACCTTCAAGCTAGGTGAAGGACGGCTTTCACACACACTTATCTCTCAGAACTGAGCATGTGGAGAGACGTTCGTTCATCCAGCACAAAGGGAACGGGTTGCAGGGGAAACCCTTACTCTGGTTTCTCAGTCTGTTTCCTAGTGCCGGTTTGAAGTGCCTGCCGTTTTCACTGTAAAACCGAGTTGGAGCTTGGACCTCCCCATATATATGTATGGATTGGAGTTTGCAACTGAAAAGAAACTTTGTGTTCCCTTCAAGCTAGGTGAAGGACGGCTTCCACACACACTTATCTCTCAGAACTGAGCATGTGGAGAGACGTTCGTTCACCCAGCACAAAGGGAATGGGTTGCAGGAGAAACCCTTACTCTGGTTTCTCAGTCTGTTTCCTAGTGCCGGTTTGAAGTGCCTGCCGTTTTCACTGTAAAACCGAGTTGGAGCTTGTTCCTCCCCATATATATGTATGGAGTGGAGTTTGCAACTGAAAAGAAACTTTGTTTTCCCTTCAAGCTAGGTGAAGGACGGCTTTCACACACACTTATCTCTCAGAACTGAGCATGTGGAGAGACGTTCGTTCATCCAGCACAAAGGGAACGGGTTGCAGGAGAAACCCTTTCTCTGGTTTCTCAGTCCGTTTCCTAGTGCCGGTTTGAAGTGCCTGCCGTTTTCACTGTAAAACCGAGTTGGAGCTTGTTCCGCCCCATATATATGTATGGAGTGGAGTTTGCAAGTGAAAAGAAACTTTGTGTTCCCTTCAAGGTAGGTGAAGGACGGCTTTCACACACACTTATCTCTCCGAACTGAGCATTTGGAGAGACGTTCGTTCATCCAGCACAAAGGGAACGGGTTGCAGGAGAAACCCTTACTCTGGTTTCTCAGTCTGTTTCCTAGTGCCGGTTTGAAGTGCCTGCCGTTTTCACTGTAAAACCGAGTTGGAGCTTGGACCTCCACATATATATGTATGGAGTGGAGTTGGCAACTGAAAAGAAACTTTGTGTTCCCTTCAAGCTAGGTGAAGGACGGCTTTCACACACACTTATCTCTCAGAACTGAGCATGTGGAGAGACGTTCGTTCATCCAGCACAAATGGAACGGGTTGCAGGAGAAACCCTTACTCTGGTTTCTCAGTCTGTTTCCTAGTGCCGGTTTGAAGTGCCTGCCGTTTTCACTGTAAAACCGAGTTGGAGCTTGTTCCTCCCCATATATATGTATGGAGTGGAGTTGGCAACTGAAAAGAAACTTTGTGTTCCCTTCAAGCTAGGTGAAGGACGGCTTTCACACACACTTATCTCTCAGAACTGAGCATGTGGAGAGACGTTCGTTCTTCCAGCACAAAGGAACGGGATGCAGGAGAAACCCTTACTCTGGTTTCTCAGTCTGTTTCCTAGTGCCGGTTTGAAGTGCCTGCCGTTTTCACTGTAAAACCGAGTTGGAGCTTGGACCTCCCCATATATATGTATGGATTGGAGTTTGCAACTGAAAAGAAACTTTGTGTTCCCTTCAAGCTAGGTGAAGGACGGCTTCCACACACACTTATCTCTCAGAACTGAGCATGTGGAGAGAAGTTCGTTCATCCAGCACAAAGGGAACGGGTTGCAGGAGAAACCCTTACTCTGGTTTCTCATTCTGTTTCCTAGTGCCGGTTTGAAGTGCCTGCCGTTTTCACTGTAAAACCGAGTTGGAGCTTGGACCTCCCCATATATATGTATGGATTGGGATTTGCAACTGAAAAGAAACTTTGTGTTCCCTTCAAGCTAGGTGAAGGACGGCTTTCACACACACTTATCTCTCAGAACTGAGCATGTGGAGAGACTTTCGTTCATCCAGCACAAAGGGAACGGGTTGCAGGAGAAACCCTTACTCTGGTTTCTCAGTCTGTTTCCTAGTGCCGGTTTGAAGTGCCTGCCGTTTTCACTGTAAAACCGAGTTGGAGCTTGTTCCTCCGCATATATATGTATGGAGTGGAGTTGGCAACTGAAAAGAAACTTTGTGTTCCCTTCAAGCTAGGTGAAGGACGGCTTTCACACACACTTGTCTCTCAGAACTGAGCATGTGGAGAGACGTTCGTTCATCCAGCACAAAGGGAACGTGTTGCAGGAGAAACCCTTACTCTGGTTTCTCAGTCTGTTTTCTAGTGCCGGTTTGAAGTGCCTGCCGTTTTCACTGTAAAACCGAGTTGGAGCTTGGACCTCCCCATATATATGTATGGATTGGAATTTGCAACTGAAAAGAAACTTTGTGTTCCCTTCAAGCTAGGTGAAGGCCGGCTTTCACACACACTTATCTCTCAGAACTGAGCATGTGGAGAGACGTTCGTTCATCCAGCACAAAGGGAACGGGTTGCAGGAGAAACCCTTACTCTGGTTTCTCAGTCTGTTTCCTAGTGCCGGTTGGAAGTGCCTGCCGTTTTCACTGTAAAACCGAGTTGGAGCTTGTACCTCCCCATATATATGTATGGAGTGGAGTTGGCAACTGAAAAGAAACTTTGTGTTCCCTTCAAGCTAGGTGAAGGACGGCTTTCACACACACTTATCTCTCAGAACTGAGCATGTGGAGAGACGTTCGTTCATCCAGCACAAAGGGAACGGGTTGCAGGAGAAACCCTTACTCTGGTTTCTCAGTCTGTTTCCTAGTGCCGGTTTGAAGTGCCTGCCGTTTTCACTGTAAAACCGAGTTGGAGCTTGGACCTCCCCATATATATGTATGGAGTGGAGTTGGCAACTGAAAAGAAACTTTGTGTTCCCTTCAAGCTAGGTGAAGGACGGCTTTCACACACACTTATCTCTCAGAACTGAGCATGTGGAGAGACGTTCGTTCATCCAGCACAAAGGGAACGGGTTGCAGGAGAAACCCTGACTCTGGTTTCTCAGTCTGTTTCCTAGTGCCGGTTTGAAGTGCCTGCCGTTTTCACTGTAAAACCGAGTTGGAGCTTGTTCCGCCCCATATATATGTATGGAGTGGAGTTGGCAACTGAAAAGAAACTTTGTGTTTCCTTCAAGCTAGGTGAAGGACGGCTTTCACACACACTTATCTCTCAGAACTGAGCATGTGGAGAGACGTTCGTTCATCCAGCACAAAGGGAACGGGTTGCAGGAGAAACCCTTACTCTGGTTTCTCAGTCTGTTTCCTAGTGCCGGTTTGAAGTGCCTGCCGTTTTCACTGTAAAACCGAGTTGGAGCTTGGACCTTCCCATATATATGTATGGAGTGGAGTTGGCAACTGAAAAGAAACTCTGTGTTACCTTCAAGCTAGGTGAAGGACGGCTTTCACACACACTTATCTCTCAGAACTGAGCATGTGGAGAGACGTTCGTTCATCCAGCACAAAGGGAACGGGTTGCAGGAGAAACCCTTACTCTGGTTTCTCAGTCTGTTTCCTAGTGCCGGTTGGAAGTGCCTGCCGTTTTCACTGTAAAACCGAGTTGGAGCTTGTTCCTCCCCATATATATGTATGGAGTGGAGTTGGCAACTGAAAAGAAACTTTGTGTTCCCTTCAAGCTAGGTGAAGGACGGCTTTCACACACACTTATCTCTCAGAACTGAGCATGTGGAGAGACGTTCGTTCATCCAGCACAAAGGGAACGGGTTGCAGGAGAAACCCTTACTCTGGTTTCTCAGTCTGTTTCCTAGTGCCGGTTTGAAGTGCCTGCCGTTTTCACTGTAAAACCGAGTTGGAGCTTGGACCTCCCCATATATATGTATGGAGTGGAGTTGGCAACTGAAAAGAAACTTTGTGTTCCCTTCAAGCTAGGTGAAGGACGGCTTTCACACACACTTATCTCTCAGAACTGAGCATGTGGAGAGACGTTCGTTCATCCAGCACAAATGGAACGGGTTGCAGGAGAAACCCTTACTCTGGTTTCTCATTCTGTTTCCTAGTGCCGGTTTGAAGTGCCTGCCGTTTTCACTGTAAACCCGAGTTGGAGCTTGGACCTCCCCATATATATGTATGGATTGGTATTTGCAACTGAAAAGAAACTTTGTGTTCCCTTCAAGCTAGGTGAAGGACGGCTTTCACACACACTTATCTCTCAGAACTGAGCATGTGGAGAGACGTTCGTTCATCCAGCACAAAGGGAACGGGTTGCAGGAGAAACCCTTACTCTGGTTTCTCAGTCTGTTTCCTAGTGCTGGTTTGAAGTGCCTGCCGTTTTCACTGTAAATCCGAGTTGGAGCTTGGACCTCCACATATATATGTATGGAGTGGAGTTGGCAACTGAAAAGAAACTTTGTGTTCCCTTCAAGCTAGGTGAAGGACGGCTTTCACACACACTTATCTCTCAGAACTGAGCATGTGGAGAGACGTTCGTTCATCCAGCACAAATGGAACGGGTTGCAGGAGAAACCCTTACTCTGGTTTCTCAGTCTGTTTCCTAGTGCCGGTTTGAAGTGCCTGCCGTTTTCACTGTAAAACCGAGTTGGAGCTTGTTCCTCCCCATATATATGTATGGAGTGGAGTTGGCAACTGAAAAGAAACTTTGTGTTCCCTTCAAGCTAGGTGAAGGACGGCTTTCACACACACTTATCTCTCAGAACTGAGCATGTGGAGAGACGTTCGTTCATCCAGCACAAAGGGAACGGGTTGCAGGAGAAACCCTTACTCTGGTTTCTCAGTCTGTTTCCTAGTGCCGGTTTGAAGTGCCTGCCGTTTTCACTGTAAAACCGAGTTGGAGCTTGGACCACCCCATATATATGTATGGAGTGGAGTTGGCAACTGAAAAGAAACTTTGTGTTCCCTTCAAGCTAGGTGAAGGACGGCTTTCACACACACTTATCTCTCAGTACTGAGCATGTGGAGAGACGTTCGTTCATCCAGCACAAAGGGAACGGGTTGCAGGAGAAACCCTTACTCTGGTTTCTCAGTCTGTTTCCTAGTGCCGGTTTGAAGTGCCTGCCGTTTTCACTGTAAAACCGAGTTGGAGCTTGTACCTCCCCTTATATATGTATCGAGTGGAGTTTGCAACTGAAAAGAAACTTTGTGTTCCCTTCAAGCTAGGTGAAGGACGGCTTTCACACACACTTATCTCTCAGAACTGAGCATGTGGAGAGATGTTCGTTCATCCAGCACAAAGGGAATGGGTTGCAGGAGAAACCCTTACTCTGTATTCTCAGTCTGTTTCCTAGTGCCGGTTTGAAGTGCCTGCCGTTTTCACTGTAAAACCGAGTTGGAGCTTGTTCCTCCCCATATATATGTATGGAGTGGAGTTGGCAACTGAAAAGAAACTTTGTGTTCCCTTCAAGCTAGGTGAAGGACGGCTTTCACACACACTTATCTCTCAGAACTGAGCATGTGGAGAGACGTTCGTTCATCCAGCACAAATGGAACGGGTTGCAGGAGAACCCTTACTCTGGTTTCTCAGTCTGTTTCCTAGTGCCGGTTTGAAGTGCCTGCCGTTTTCTCTGTAAAACCGAGTTGGAGCTTAGACCTCCCCATATATATGTATGGAGTGGAGTTGGCAACTTAAAAGAAACTTTGTGTTCCCTTCAAGCTAGGTGAAGGACGGCTTTCACACACACTTATCTCTCAGAACTGAGCATGTGGAGAGACGTTCGTTCATCCAGCACAAAGGGAACGGGTTGCAGGAGAAACCCTTACTCTGGTTTCTCAGTCTGTTTCCTAGTGCCGGTTTGAAGTGCCTGCCGTTTTCACTGTAAAACCGAGTTGGAGCTTATACCTCCCCATATATATGTATGGATTGGAGTTTGCAACTGAAAAGAAACTTTGTGTTCCCTTCAAGCTAGGTGAAGGACGGCTTTCACACACACTTATCTCTCAGAAATGAGCATGTGGAGAGACGTTCGTTCATCCAGCACAAAGGGAACGGGTTGCAGAAGAAACCCTTACTCTGGTTTCTCAGTCTGTTTCCTAGTGCCGGTTTGAAGTGGCCTGCCGTTTTCACTGTAAAACCGAGTTGGAGCTTGTACCTCCCCATATATATGTATGGAGTGGAGTTGGCAACTGAAAAGAAACTTTGTGTTCCCTTCAAGCTAGGTGAAGGACGGCTTTCACACACACTTATCTCTCAGAACTGAGCATGTGGAGAGACGTTCGTTCATCCAGCACAAAGGGAACGGGTTGCAGGAGAAACCCTTACTCTGGTTTCTCTGTCTGTTTCCTAGTGCCGGTTTGAAGTGCCTGCCGTTTTCACTGTAAAACCGAGTTGGAGCTTGTTCCTCCCCATATATATGTATGGAGTGGAGTTTGCAACTGAAAAGAAACTTTGTGTTCCCTTCAAGCTAGGTGAAGGACGGCTTTCACACACACTTATCTCTCAGAACTGAGCATGTGGAGAGACGTTCGTTCATCCAGCACAAAGGGAACGGGTTGCAGGAGAAACCCTTACTCTGGTTTCTCAGTCCGTTTCCTAGTGCCGGTTTCAAGTGCCTGCCGTTTTCACTGTAAACCCGAGTTGGAGCTTGTTCCGCCCCATATATATGTATGGAGTGGAGTTTGTAAACGAAAAGAAACTTTGTGTTCCCTTCAAGCTAGGTGAAGGACGGCTTTCACACACACTTATCTCTCAGAACTGAGCATGTGGAGAGACGTTCGTTCATCCAGCACAAAGGGAACGGGTTGCAGGAGAAACCCTTACTCTGGTTTCTCAGTCTGTTTCCTAGTGCCGGTTTGAAGTGCCTGCCGTTTTCACTGTAAAACCGAGTTGGAGCTTGTTCCTCCCCATATATATGTATGGAGTGGAGTTGGCAACTGAAAAGAAACTTTGTGTTCCCTTCAAGCTAGGTGAAGGACGGCTTTCACACACACTTATCTCTCAGAACTGAGCATGTGGAGAGACGTTCGTTCATCCAGCACAAAGGGAACGGGTTGCAGGAGAAACCCTTACTCTGGTTTCTCAGTCTGTTTCCTAGTGCCGGTTTGAAGTGCCTGCCGTTTTCACTGTAAAACCGAGTTGGAGCTTGGACCTCCCCATATATATGTATGGATTGGAATTTGCAACTGAAAAGAAACTTTGTGTTCCCTTCAAGCTAGGTGAAGGACGGCTTTCACACACACTTATCTCTCAGAACTGAGCATGTGGAGAGACGTTCGTTCATCCAGCACAAAGGGAACGGGTTGCAGGAGAAACCCTTACTCTGGTTTCTCAGTCTGTTTCCTAGTGCCGGTTGGATGTGCCTGCCGTTTTCACTGTAAAACCGAGTTGGAGCTTGTTCCTCCCCATATATATGTATGGAGTGGAGTTGGCAACTGAAAAGAAACTTTGTGTTCCCTTCAAGCTAGGTGAAGGACGGCTTTCACACACACTTATCTCTCAGAACTGAGCATGTGGAGAGACGTTCGTTCATCCAGCACAAAGGGAACGGGTTGCAGGAGAAACCCTTACTCTGGTTTCTCATTCTGTTTCCTAGTGCCGGTATGAAGTGCCTGCCGTTTTCACTGTAAAACCGAGTTGGAGCTTGGACCTCCCCATATATATGTATGGAGTGGAGTTGGCAACTGAAAAGAAACTTTGTGTTCCCTTCAAGCTAGGTGAAGGACGGCTTTCACACACACTTATCTCTCAGAACTGAGCATGTGGAGAGACGTTCGTTCATCCAGCACAAAGGGAACGGGTTGCAGGAGAAACCCTGACTCTGGTTTCTCAGTCTGTTTCCTAGTGCCGGTTTGAAGTGCCTGCCGTTTTCACTGTAAAACCGAGTTGGAGCTTGTTCCGCCCCATATATATGTATGGAGTGGAGTTGGCAACTGAAAAGAAACTTTGTGTTACCTTCAAGCTAGGTGAAGGACGGCTTTCACACACACTTATCTCTCAGAACTGAGCATGTGGAGAGACGTTCGTTCATCCAGCACAAAGGGAACGGGTTGCAGGAGAAACCCTTACTCTGGTTTCTCAGTCTGTTTCCTAGTGCCGGTTTGAAGTGCCTGCCGTTTTCACTGTAAAACCGAGTTGGAGCTTGGACCTTCCCATATATATGTATGGAGTGGAGTTGGCAACTGAAAAGAAACTCTGTGTTCCCTTCAAGCTAGGTGAAGGACGGCTTTCACACACACTTATCTCTCAGAACTGAGCATGTGGAGAGACGTTCGTTCATCCAGCACAAAGGGAACGGGTTGCAGGAGAAACCCTTACTCTGGTTTCTCAGTCTGTTTCCTAGTGCCGGTTTGAAGTGCCTGCCGTTTTCACTGTAAAACCGAGTTGGAGCTTGTTCCTCCCCATATATATGTATGGAGTGGAGTTGGCAACTGAAAAGAAACTTTGTGTTCCCTTCAAGCTAGGTGAAGGACGGCTTTCACACACACTTATCTCTCAGAACTGAGCATGTGGAGAGACGTTCGTTCATCCAGCACAAAGGGAACGGGTTGCAGGAGAAACCCTTACTCTGGTTTCTCAGTCTGTTTCCTAGTGCCGGTTTGAAGTGCCTGCCGTTTTCACTGTAAAACCGAGTTGGAGCTTGGACCTCCCCATATATATGTATGGAGTGGAGTTGGCAACTGAAAAGAAACTTTGTGTTCCCTTCAAGCTAGGTGAAGGACGGCTTTCACACACACTTATCTCTCAGAACTGAGCATGTGGAGAGACGTTCGTTCATCCAGCACAAATGGAACGGGTTGCAGGAGAAACCCTTACTCTGGTTTCTCATTCTGTTTCCTAGTGCCGGTTTGAAGTGCCTGCCGTTTTCACTGTAAAACCGAGTTGGAGCTTGGACCTCCCCATATATATGTATGGATTGGTATTTGCAACTGAAAAGAAACTTTGTGTTCCCTTCAAGCTAGGTGAAGGACGGCTTTCACACACACTTATCTCTCAGAACTGAGCATGTGGAGAGACGTTCGTTCATCCAGCACAAAGGGAACGGGTTGCAGGAGAAACCCTTACTCTGGTTTCTCAGTCTGTTTCCTAGTGCTGGTTTGAAGTGCCTGCCGTTTTCACTGTAAAACCGAGTTGGAGCTTGGACCTCCACATATATATGTATGGAGTAGAGTTGGCAACTGAAAAGAAACTTTGTGTTCCCTTCAAGCTAGGTGAAGGACGGCTTTCACACACACTTATCTCTCAGAACTGAGCATGTGGAGAGACGTTCGTTCATCCAGCACAAATGGAACGGGTTGCAGGAGAAACCCTTACTCTGGTTTCTCAGTCTGTTTCCTAGTGCCGGTTTGAAGTGCCTGCCGTTTTCACTGTAAAACCGAGTTGGAGCTTGTTCCTCCCCATATATATGTATGGAGTGGAGTTGGCAACTGAAAAGAAACTTTGTGTTCCCTTCAAGCTAGGTGAAGGACGGCTTTCACACACACTTATCTCTCAGAACTGAGCATGTGGAGAGACGTTCGTTCATCCAGCACAAAGGGAACGGGTTGCAGGAGAAACCCTTACTCTGGTTTCTCAGTCTGTTTCCTAGTGCCGGTTTGAAGTGCCAGCCGTTTTCACTGTAAAACCGAGTTGGAGCTTGGACCTCCCCATATATATGTATGGAGTGGAGTTGGCAACTGAAAAGAAACTTTGTGTTCCCTTCAAGCTAGGTGAAGGACGGCTTTCACACACACTTATCTCTCAGTACTGAGCATGTGGAGAGACGTTCGTTCATCCAGCACAAAGGGAACGGGTTGCAGGAGAAACCCTTACTCTGGTTTCTCAGTCTGTTTCCTAGTGCCGGTTTGAAGTGCCTGCCGTTTTCACTGTAAAACCGAGTTGGAGCTTGTACCTCCCCTTATATATGTATCGAGTGGAGTTTGCAACTGAAAAGAAACTTTGTGTTCCCTTCAAGCTAGGTGAAGGACGGCTTTCACACACACTTATCTCTCAGAACTGAGCATGTGGAGAGACGTTCGTTCATCCAGCACAAAGGGAATGGGTTGCAGGAGAAACCCTTACTCTGTTTTCTCAGTCTGTTTCCTAGTGCCGGTTTGAAGTGCCTGCCGTTTTCACTGTAAAACCGAGTTGGAGCTTGTTCCTCCCCATATATATGTATGGAGTGGAGTTGGCAACTGAAAAGAAACTTTGTGTTCCCTTCAAGCTAGGTGAAGGACGGCTTTCACACACACTTATCTCTCAGAACTGAGCATGTGGAGAGACGTTCGTTCATCCAGCACAAATGGAACGGGTTGCAGGAGAACCCTTACTCTGGTTTCTCAGTCTGTTTCCTAGTGCCGGTTTGAAGTGCCTGCCGTTTTCTCTGTAAAACCGAGTTGGAGCTTAGACCTCCCCATATATATGTATGGAGTGGAGTTGGCAACTTAAAAGAAACTTTGTGTTCCCTTCAAGCTAGGTGAAGGACGGCTTTCACACACACTTATCTCTCAGAACTGAGCATGTGGAGAGACGTTCGTTCATCCAGCACAAAGGGAACGGGTTGCAGGAGAAACCCTTACTCTGGTTTCTCAGTCTGTTTCCTAGTGCCGGTTTGAATTGCCTGCCGTTTTCACTGTAAAACCGAGTTGGAGCTTATACCTCCCCATATATATGTATGGAGTGGAGTTGGCAACTGAAAAGAAACTTTGTGTTCCCTTCAAGCTAGGTGAAGGACGGCTTTCACACACACTTATCTCTCAGAAATGAGCATGTGGAGAGACGTTCGTTCATCCAGCACAAAGGGAACGGGTTGCAGAAGAAACCCTTACTCTGGTTTCTCAGTCTGTTTCCTAGTGCCGGTTTGAAGTGGCCTGCCGTTTTCACTGTAAAACAGAGTTGGAGCTTGTACCTCCCCATATATATGTATGGAGTGGAGTTGGCAACTGAAAAGAAACTTTGTGTTCCCTTCAAGCTAGGTGAAGGACGGCTTTCACACACACTTATCTCTCAGAACTGAGCATGTGGAGAGACGTTCGTTCATCCAGCACAAAGGGAACGGGTTGCAGGAGAAACCCTTACTCTGGTTTCTCTGTCTGTTTCCTAGTGCCGGTTTCAAGTGCCTGCCGTTTTCACTGTAAAACCGAGTTGGAGCTTGGACCTTCCCATATATATGTATGGAGTGGAGTTGGCAACTGAAAAGAAACTCTGTGTTCCCTTCAAGCTAGGTGAAGGACGGCTTTCACACACACTTATCTCTCAGAACTGAGCATGTGGAGAGACGTTCGTTCATCCAGCACAAAGGGAACGGGTTGCAGGAGAAACCCTTACTCTGGTTTCTCAGTCTGTTTCCTAGTGCCGGTTTGAAGTGCCTGCCGTTTTCACTGTAAAACCGAGTTGGAGCTTGTTCCTCCCCATATATATGTATGGAGTGGAGTTGGCAACTGAAAAGAAACTTTGTGTTCCCTTCAAGCTAGGTGAAGGACGGCTTTCACACACACTTATCTCTCAGAACTGAGCATGTGGAGAGACGTTCGTTCATCCAGCACAAAGGGAACGGGTTGCAGGAGAAACCCTTACTCTGGTTTCTCAGTCTGTTTCCTAGTGCCGGTTTGAAGTGCCTGCCGTTTTCACTGTAAAACCGAGTTGGAGCTTGGACCTCCCCATATATATGTATGGAGTGGAGTTGGCAACTGAAAAGAAACTTTGTGTTCCCTTCAAGCTAGGTGAAGGACGGCTTTCACACACACTTATCTCTCAGAACTGAGCATGTGGAGAGACGTTCGTTCATCCAGCACAAATGGAACGGGTTGCAGGAGAAACCCTTACTCTGGTTTCTCATTCTGTTTCCTAGTGCCGGTTTGAAGTGCCTGCCGTTTTCACTGTAAAACCGCGTTGGAGCTTGGACCTCCCCATATATATGTATGGATTGGTATTTGCAACTGAAAAGAAACTTTGTGTTCCCTTCAAGCTAGGTGAAGGACGGCTTTCACACACACTTATCTCTCAGAACTGAGCATGTGGAGAGACGTTCGTTCATCCAGCACAAAGGGAACGGGTTGCAGGAGAAACCCTTACTCTGGTTTCTCAGTCTGTTTCCTAGTGCTGGTTTGAAGTGCCTGCCGTTTTCACTGTAAAACCGAGTTGGAGCTTGGACCTCCACATATATATGTATGGAGTAGAGTTGGCAACTGAAAAGAAACTTTGTGTTCCCTTCAAGCTAGGTGAAGGACGGCTTTCACACACACTTATCTCTCAGAACTGAGCATGTGGAGAGACGTTCGTTCATCCAGCACAAATGGAACGGGTTGCAGGAGAAACCCTTACTCTGGTTTCTCAGTCTGTTTCCTAGTGCCGGTTTGAAGTGCCTGCCGTCTTCACTGTAAAACCGAGTTGGATCTTGTTCCTCCCCATATATATGTATGGAGTGGAGTTGGCAACTGAAAAGAAACTTTGTGTTCCCTTCAAGCTAGGTGAAGGACGGCTTTCACACACACTTATCTCTCAGAACTGAGCATGTGGAGAGACGTTCGTTCATCCAGCACAAAGGGAACGGGTTGCAGGAGAAACCCTTACTCTGGTTTCTCAGTCTGTTTCCTAGTGCCGGTTTGAAGTGCCAGCCGTTTTCACTGTAAAACCGAGTTGGAGCTTGGACCTCCCCATATATATGTATGGAGTGGAGTTGGCAACTGAAAAGAAACTTTGTGTTCCCTTCAAGCTAGGTGAAGGACGGCTTTCACACACACTTATCTCTCAGTACTGAGCATGTGGAGAGACGTTCGTTCATCCAGCACAAAGGGAACGGGTTGCAGGTGAAACCCTTACTCTGGTTTCTCAGTCTGTTTCCTAGTGCCGGTTTGAAGTGCCTGCCGTTTTCACTGTAAAACCGAGTTGGAGCTTGTACCTCCCCTTATATATGTATCGAGTGGAGTTTGCAACTGAAAAGAAACTTTGTGTTCCCTTCAAGCTAGGTGAAGGACGGCTTTCACACACACTTATCTCTCAGAACTGAGCATGTGGAGAGACGTTCGTTCATCCAGCACAAAGGGAATGGGTTGCAGGAGAAACCCTTACTCTGTTTTCTCAGTCTGTTTCCTAGTGCCGGTTTGAAGTGCCTGCCGTTTTCACTGTAAAACCGAGTTGGAGCTTGTTCCTCCCCATATATATGTATGGAGTGGAGTTGGCAACTGAAAAGAAACTTTGTGTTCCCTTCAAGCTAGGTGAAGGACGGCTTTCACACACACTTATCTCTCAGAACTGAGCATGTGGAGAGACGTTCGTTCATCCAGCACAAATGGAACGGGTTGCAGGAGAACCCTTACTCTGGTTTCTCAGTCTGTTTCCTAGTGCCGGTTTGAAGTGCCTGCCGTTTTCTCTGTAAAACCGAGTTGGAGCTTAGACCTCCCCATATATATGTATGGAGTGGAGTTGGCAACTTAAAAGAAACTTTGTGTTCCCTTCAAGCTAGGTGAAGGACGGCTTTCACACACACTTATCTCTCAGAACTGAGCATGTGGAGAGACGTTCGTTCATCCAGCACAAAGGGAACGGGTTGCAGGAGAAACCCTTACTCTGGTTTCTCAGTCTGTTTCCTAGTGCCGGTTTGAATTGCCTGCCGTTTTCACTGTAAAACCGAGTTGGAGCTTATACCTCCCCATATATATGTATGGAGTGGAGTTGGCAACTGAAAAGAAACTTTGTGTTCCCTTCAAGCTAGGTGAAGGACGGCTTTCACACACACTTATCTCTCAGAAATGAGCATGTGGAGAGACGTTCGTTCATCCAGCACAAAGGGAACGGGTTGCAGAAGAAACCCTTACTCTGGTTTCTCAGTCTGTTTCCTAGTGCCGGTTTGAAGTGGCCTGCCGTTTTCACTGTAAAACAGAGTTGGAGCTTGTACCTCCCCATATATATGTATGGAGTGGAGTTGGCAACTGAAAAGAAACTATGTGTTCCCTTCAAGCTAGGTGAAGGACGGCTTTCACACACACTTATCTCTCAGAACTGAGCATGTGGAGAGACGTTCGTTCATCCAGCACAAAGGGAACGGGTTGCAGGAGAAACCCTTACTCTGGTTTCTCTGTCTGTTTCCTAGTGCCGGTTTGAAGTGCCTGCCGTTTTCACTGTAAAACCGAGTTGGAGCTTGTTCCTCCCCATATATATGTATGGAGTGTAGTTTGCAACTGAAAAGAAACTTTGTGTTCCCTTCAAGCTAGGTGAAGGACGGCTTTCACACACACTTATCTCTCAGAACTGAGCATGTGGAGAGACGTTCGTTCATCCAGCACAAAGGGAACGGGTTGCAGGAGAAACCCTTACTCTGGTTTCTCAGTCCGTTTCCTAGTGCCGGTTTCAAGTGCCTGCCGTTTTCACTGTAAACCCGAGTTGGAGCTTGTTCCGCCCCATATATATGTATGGAGTGGAGTTTGTAAATGAAAAGAAACTTTGTGTTCCCTTCAAGCTAGGTGAAGGACGGCTTTCACACACACTTATCTCTCAGAACTGAGCATGTGGAGAGACGTTCGTTCACCCAGCACAAAGGGAATGGGTTGCAGGAGAAACCCTTACTCTGGTTTCTCAGTCTGTTTCCTAGTGCCGGTTTGAAGTGCCTGCCGTTTTCACTGTAAAACCGAGTTGGAGCTTGTTCCTCCCCATATATATGTATGGAGTGGAGTTTGCAACTGAAAAGAAACTTTGTTTTCCCTTCAAGCTAGGTGAAGGACGGCTTTCACACACACTTATCTCTCAGAACTGAGCATGTGGAGAGACGTTCGTTCATCCAGCACAAAGGGAACGGGTTGCAGGAGAAACCCTTTCTCTGGTTTCTCAGTCCGTTTCCTAGTGCCGGTTTGAAGTGCCTGCCGTTTTCACTGTAAAACCGAGTTGGAGCTTGTTCCGCCCCATATATATGTATGGAGTGGAGTTTGCAACTGAAAAGAAACTTTGTGTTCCCTTCAAGCTAGGTGAAGGACGGCTTTCACACACACTTATCTCTCAGATCTGAGCATGTGGAGAGACGTTCATTCATCCAGCACAAAGGGAACGGCTTGCAGGAGAAACCCTTACTCTGGTTTCTCAGTCTGTTTCCTAGTGCCGGTTTGAAGTGCCTGCCGTTTTCACTGTAAAACCGAGTTGGAGCTTGGACCTCCACATATATATGTATGGAGTGGAGTTGGCAACTGAAAAGAAACTTTGTGTTCCCTTCAAGCTAGGTGAAGGACGGCTTTCACACACACTTATCTCTCAGTACTGAGCATGTGGAGAGACGTTCGTTCATCCAGCACAAAGGGAACGGGTTGCAGGAGAAACCCTTACTCTGTTTTCTCAGTCTGTTTCCTAGTGCCGGTTTGAAGTGCCTGCCGTTTTCACTGTAAAACCGAGTTGGAGCTTGTTCCTCCCCTTATATATGTATCGAGTGGAGTTTGCAACTGAAAAGAAACTTTGTGTTCCCTTCAAGCTAGGTGAAGGACGGCTTTCACACACACTTATCTCTCAGAACTGAGCATGTGGAGAGACGTTCGTTCATCCAGCACAAAGGGAATGGGTTGCAGGAGAAACCCTTACTCTGTTTTCTCAGTCTGTTTCCTAGTGCCGGTTTGAAGTGCCTGCCGTTTTCACTGTAAAACCGAGTTGGAGCTTGTTCCTCCCCATATATATGTATGGAGTGGAGTTGGCAACTGAAAAGAAACTTTCTGTTCCCTTCAAGCTAGGTGAAGGACGGCTTTCACACACACTTATCTCTCAGAACTGAGCATGTGGAGAGACGTTCGTTCATCCAGCACAAAGGGAACGGGTTGCAGGAGAAACCCTTACTCTGGTTTCTCAGTCTGTTTCCTAGTGCTGGTTTGAAGTGCCTGCCGTTTTCACTGTAAAACCGAGTTGGAGCTTGGACCTCCACATATATATGTATGGAGTAGAGTTGGCAACTGAAAAGAAACTTTGTGTTCCCTTCAAGCTAGGTGAAGGACGGCTTTCACACACACTTATCTCTCAGAACTGAGCATGTGGAGAGACGTTCGTTCATCCAGCACAAATGGAACGGGTTGCAGGAGAAACCCTTACTCTGGTTTCTCAGTCTGTTTCCTAGTGCCGGTTTGAAGTGCCTGCCGTTTTCACTGTAAAACCGAGTTGGAGCTTGTTCCTCCCCATATATATGTATGGAGTGGAGTTGGCAACTGAAAAGAAACTTTGTGTTCCCTTCAAGCTAGGTGAAGGACGGCTTTCACACACACTTATCTCTCAGAACTGAGCATGTGGAGAGACGTTCGTTCATCCAGCACAAAGGGAACGGGTTGCAGGAGAAACCCTTACTCTGGTTTCTCAGTCTGTTTCCTAGTGCCGGTTTGAAGTGCCTGCCGTTTTCACTGTAAAACCGAGTTGGAGCTTGTTCCTCCCCATATATATGTATGGAGTGGAGTTGGCAACTGAAAAGAAACTTTCTGTTCCCTTCAAGCTAGGTGAAGGACGGCTTTCACACACACTTATCTCTCAGAACTGAGCATGTGGAGAGACGTTCGTTCATCCAGCACAAAGGGAACGGGTTGCAGGAGAAACCCTTACTCTGGTTTCTCAGTCTGTTTCCTAGTGCTGGTTTGAAGTGCCTGCCGTTTTCACTGTAAAACCGAGTTGGAGCTTGGACCTCCACATATATATGTATGGAGTAGAGTTGGCAACTGAAAAGAAACTTTGTGTTCCCTTCAAGCTAGGTGAAGGACGGCTTTCACACACACTTATCTCTCAGAACTGAGCATGTGGAGAGACGTTCGTTCATCCAGCACAAATGGAACGGGTTGCAGGAGAAACCCTTACTCTGGTTTCTCAGTCTGTTTCCTAGTGCCGGTTTGAAGTGCCTGCCGTTTTCACTGTAAAACCGAGTTGGAGCTTGTTCCTCCCCATATATATGTATGGAGTGGAGTTGGCAACTGAAAAGAAACTTTGTGTTCCCTTCAAGCTAGGTGAAGGACGGCTTTCACACACACTTATCTCTCAGAACTGAGCATGTGGAGAGACGTTCGTTCATCCAGCACAAAGGGAACGGGTTGCAGGAGAAACCCTTACTCTGGTTTCTCAGTCTGTTTCCTAGTGCCGGTTTGAAGTGCCAGCCGTTTTCACTGTAAAACCGAGTTGGAGCTTGGACCTCCCCATATATATGTATGGAGTGGAGTTGGCAACTGAAAAGAAACTTTGTGTTCCCTTCAAGCTAGGTGAAGGACGGCTTTCACACACACTTATCTCTCAGTACTGAGCATGTGGAGAGACGTTCGTTCATCCAGCACAAAGGGAACGGGTTGCAGGAGAAACCCTTACTCTGGTTTCTCAGTCTGTTTCCTAGTGCCGGTTTGAAGTGCCTGCCGTTTTCACTGTAAAACCGAGTTGGAGCTTGTACCTCCCCTTATATATGTATCGAGTGGAGTTTGCAACTGAAAAGAAACTTTGTGTTCCCTTCAAGCTAGGTGAAGGACGGCTTTCACACACACTTATCTCTCAGAACTGAGCATGTGGAGAGACGTTCGTTCATCCAGCACAAAGGGAATGGGTTGCAGGAGAAACCCTTACTCTGTTTTCTCAGTCTGTTTCCTAGTGCCGGTTTGAAGTGCCTGCCGTTTTCACTGTAAAACCGAGTTGGAGCTTGTTCCTCCCCATATATATGTATGGAGTGGAGTTGGCAACTGAAAAGAAACTTTGTGTTCCCTTCAAGCTAGGTGAAGGACGGCTTTCACACACACTTATCTCTCAGAACTGAGCATGTGGAGAGACGTTCGTTCATCCAGCACAAATGGAACGGGTTGCAGGAGAACCCTTACTCTGGTTTCTCAGTCTGTTTCCTAGTGCCGGTTTGAAGTGCCTGCCGTTTTCTCTGTAAAACCGAGTTGGAGCTTAGACCTCCCCATATATATGTATGGAGTGGAGTTGGCAACTTAAAAGAAACTTTGTGTTCCCTTCAAGCTAGGTGAAGGACGGCTTTCACACACACTTATCTCTCAGAACTGAGCATGTGGAGAGACGTTCGTTCATCCAGCACAAAGGGAACGGGTTGCAGGAGAAACCCTTACTCTGGTTTCTCAGTCTGTTTCCTAGTGCCGGTTTGAAGTGCCTGCCGTTTTCACTGTAAAACCGAGTTGGAGCTTATACCTCCCCATATATATGTATGGAGTGGAGTTGGCAACTGAAAAGAAACTTTGTGTTCCCTTCAAGCTAGGTGAAGGACGGCTTTCACACACACTTATCTCTCAGAAATGAGCATGTGGAGAGACGTTCGTTCATCCAGCACAAAGGGAACGGGTTGCAGAAGAAACCCTTACTCTGGTTTCTCAGTCTGTTTCCTAGTGCCGGTTTGAAGTGGCCTGCCGTTTTCACTGTAAAACAGAGTTGGAGCTTGTACCTCCCCATATATATGTATGGAGTGGAGTTGGCAACTGAAAAGAAACTTTGTGTTCCCTTCAAGCTAGGTGAAGGACGGCTTTCACACACACTTATCTCTCAGAACTGAGCATGTGGAGAGACGTTCGTTCATCCAGCACAAAGGGAACGGGTTGCAGGAGAAACCCTTACTCTGGTTTCTCTGTCTGTTTCCTAGTGCCGGTTTGAAGTGCCTGCCGTTTTCACTGTAAAACCGAGTTGGAGCTTGTTCCTCCCCATATATATGTATGGAGTGGAGTTTGCAACTGAAAAGAAACTTTGTGTTCCCTTCAAGCTAGGTGAAGGACGGCTTTCACACACACTTATCTCTCAGAACTGAGCATGTGGAGAGACGTTCGTTCATCCAGCACAAAGGGAACGGGTTGCAGGAGAAACCCTTACTCTGGTTTCTCAGTCCGTTTCCTAGTGCCGGTTTCAAGTGCCTGCCGTTTTCACTGTAAACCCGAGTTGGAGCTTGTTCGGCCCCATATATATGTATGGAGTGGAGTTTGTAAATGAAAAGAAACTTTGTGTTCCCTTCAAGCTAGGTGAAGGACGGCTTTCACACACACTTATCTCTCAGAACTGAGCATGTGGAGAGACGTTCGTTCATCCAGCACAAAGGGAACGGGTTGCAGGAGAAACCCTTACTCTGGTTTCTCAGTCTGTTTCCTAGTGTCGGTTTGAAGTGCCTGCCGTTTTCACTGTAAAACCGAGTTGGAGCTTGGACCTCCACATATATATGTATGGAGTGGAGTTGGCAACTGAAAAGAAACTTTGTGTTCCCTTCAAGCTAGGTGAAGGACGGCTTTCACACACACTTATCTCTCAGAACTGAGCATGTGGAGAGACGTTCGTTGATCCAGCACAAAGGGAACGGGTTGCAGGAGAAACCCTTACTCTGGTTTCTCAGTCTGTTTTCGAGTGCCGGTTTGAAGTGCCTGCCGTTTTCACTGTAAAACCGAGTTGGAGCTTGTACCTCCCCATATATATGTATGGATTGGAATTTGCAACTGAAAAGAAACTTTGTGTTCCCTTCAAGCTAGGTGAAGGACGGCTTTCACACACACTTATCTCTCAGAACTGAGCATGTGGAGAGACGTTCGTTCATCCAGCACAAATGGAACGGGTTGCAGGAGAAACCCTTACTCTGGTTTCTCAGTCTGTTTCCTAGTGCCGGTTTGAAGTGCCTGCCGTTTTCACTGTAAAACCGAGTTGGAGCTTGTTCCTCCCCATATATATGTATGGAGTGGAGTTGGCAACTGAAAAGAAACTTTGTGTTCCCTTCAAGCTAGGTGAAGGACGGCTTTCACACACACTTATCTCTCAGAACTGAGCATGTGGAGAGACGTTCGTTCATCCAGCACAAAGGGAACGGGTTGCAGGAGAAACCCTTACTCTGGTTTCTCAGTCTGTTTCCTAGTGCCGGTTTGAAGTGCCTGCCGTTTTCACTGTAAAACCGAGTTGGAGCTTGGACCTCCCCATATATATGTATGGAGTGGAGTTGGCAACTGAAAAGAAACTTTGTGTTCCCTTCAAGCTAGGTGAAGGACGGCTTTCACACACACTTATCTCTCAGAACTGAGCATGTGGAGAGACGTTCGTTCATCCAGCACAAATGGAACGGGTTGCAGGAGAAACCCTTACTCTGGTTTCTCATTCTGTTTCCTAGTGCCGGTTTGAAGTGCCTGCCGTTTTCACTGTAAAACCGAGTTGGAGCTTGGACCTCCCCATATATATGTATGGATTGGTATTTGTAACTGAAAAGAAACTTTGTGTTCCCTTCAAGCTAGGTGAAGGACGGCTTTCACACACACTTATCTCTCAGAACTGAGCATGTGGAGAGACGTTCGTTCACCCAGCACAAAGGGAATGGGTTGCAGGAGAAACCCTTACTCTGGTTTCTCAGTCTGTTTCCTAGTGCCGGTTTGAAGTGCCTGCCGTTTTCACTGTAAAACCGAGTTGGAGCTTGTTCCTCCCCATATATATGTATGGAGTGGAGTTTGCAACTGAAAAGAAACTTTGTTTTCCCTTCAAGCTAGGTGAAGGACGGCTTTCACACACACTTATCTCTCAGAACTGAGCATGTGGAGAGACGTTCGTTCATCCAGCACAAAGGGAACGGGTTGCAGGAGAAACCCTTTCTCTGGTTTCTCAGTCCGTTTCCTAGTGCCGGTTTGAAGTGCCTGCCGTTTTCACTGTTAAACCGAGTTGGAGCTTGTTCCGCCCCATATATATGTATGGAGTGGAGTTTGCAACTGAAAAGAAACTTTGTGTTCCCTTCAAGCTAGGTGAAGGACGGCTTTCACACACACTTATCTCTCAGAACTGAGCATGTGGAGAGACGTTCATTCATCCAGCACAAAGGGAACGGGTTGCAGGAGAAACCCTTACTCTGGTTTCTCAGTCTGTTTCCTAGTGCCGGTTTGAAGTGCCTGCCGTTTTCACTGTAAAACCGAGTTGGAGCTTGGACCTCCACATATATATGTATGGAGTGGAGTTGGCAACTGAAAAGAAACTTTGTGTTCCCTTCAAGCTAGGTGAAGGACGGCTTTCACACACACTTATCTCTCAGTACTGAGCATGTGGAGAGACGTTCGTTCATCCAGCACAAAGGGAACGGGTTGCAGGAGAAACCCTTACTCTGTTTTCTCAGTCTGTTTCCTAGTGCCGGTTTGAAGTGCCTGCCGTTTTCACTGTAAAACCGAGTTGGAGCTTGTTCCTCCCCTTATATATGTATCGAGTGGAGTTTGCAACTGAAAAGAAACTTTGTGTTCCCTTCAAGCTAGGTGAAGGACGGCTTTCACACACACTTATCTCTCAGAACTGAGCATGTGGAGAGACGTTCGTTCATCCAGCACAAAGGGAATGGGTTGCAGGAGAAACCCTTACTCTGTTTTCTCAGTCTGTTTCCTAGTGCCGGTTTGAAGTGCCTGCCGTTTTCACTGTAAAACCGAGTTGGAGCTTGTTCCTCCCCATATATATGTATGGAGTGGAGTTGGCAACTGAAAAGAAACTTTGTGTTCCCTTCAAGCTAGGTGAAGGACGGCTTTCACACACACTTATCTCTCAGAACTGAGCATGTGGAGAGACGTTCGTTCATCCAGCACAAAGGGAACGGGTTGCAGGAGAACCCTTACTCTGGTTTCTCAGTCTGTTTCCTAGTGCCGGTTTGAAGTGCCTGCCGTTTTCTCTGTAAAACCGAGTTGGAGCTTAGACCTCCCCATATATATGTATGGAGTGGAGTTGGCAACTTAAAAGAAACTTTGTGTTCCCTTCAAGCTAGGTGAAGGACGGCTTTCACACACACTTATCTCTCAGAACTGAGCATGTGGAGAGACGTTCGTTCATCCAGCACAAAGGGAATGGGTTGCAGGAGAAACCCTTACTCTGGTTTCTCAGTCTGTTTCCTAGTGCCGGTTTGAAGTGCCTGCCGTTTTCACTGTAAAACCGAGTTGGAGCTTATACCTCCCCATATATATGTATGGATTGGAGTTTGCAACTGAAAAGAAACTTTGTGTTCCCTTCAAGCTAGGTGAAGGACGGCTTTCACACACACTTATCTCTCAGAAATGAGCATGTGGAGAGACGTTCGTTCATCCAGCACAAAGGGAACGGGTTGCAGGAGAAACCCTTACTCTGGTTTCTCAGTCTGTTTCCTAGTGCCGGTTTGAAGTGGCCTGCCGTTTTCACTGTAAAACAGAGTTGGAGCTTGTACCTCCCCATATATATGTATGGAGTGGAGTTGGCAACTGAAAAGAAACTTTGTGTTCCCTTCAAGCTAGGTGAAGGACGGCTTTCACACACACTTATCTCTCAGAACTGAGCATGTGGAGAGACGTTCGTTCATCCAGCACAAAGGGAACGGGTTGCAGGAGAAACCCTTACTCTGATTTCTCAGTCTGTTTCCTAGTGCCGGTTTGAAGTGCCTGCCGTTTTCACTGTAAAACCGAGTTGGAGCTTGTCCCTCCCCATATATATGTATGGAGTGGAGTTTGCAACTGAAAAGAAACTTTGTGTTCCCTTCAAGCTAGGTGAAGGACGGCTTTCACACACACTTATCTCTCAGAACTGAGCATGTGGAGAGACGTTCGTTCATCCAGCACAAAGGGAACGGTTTGCAGGAGAAACCCTTACTCTGGTTTCTCCGTCCGTTTCCTAGTGCCGGTTTGAAGTGCCTGCCGTTTTCACTGTAAACCCGAGTTGGAGCTTGTTCCGCCCCATATATATGTATGGAGTGGAGTTTGTAAATGAAAAGAAACTTTGTGTTCCCTTCAAGCTAGGTGAAGGACGGCTTTCACACACACTTATCTCTCAGAACTGAGCATGTGGAGAGACGTTCGTTCATCCAGCACAAAGGGAACGGGTTGCAGGAGAAACCCTTACTCTAGTTTCTCAGTCTGTTTCCTAGTGTCGGTTTGAAGTGCCTGCCGTTTTCACTGTAAAACCGAGTTGGAGCTTGTTCCTCCCCATATATATGTATGGAGTGGAGTTGGCAACTGAAAAGAAACTTTGTGTTCCCTTCAAGCTAGGTGAAGGACGGCTTTCACACACACTTATCTCTCAGAACTGAGCATGTGGAGAGACGTTCGTTCATCCAGCACAAAGGGAACGGGTTGCAGGAGAAACCCTTACTCTGGTTTCTCAGTCTGTTTCCGAGTGCCGGTTTGAAGTGCCTGACGTTTTCACTGTAAAACCGAGTTGGAGCTTGTACCTCCCCATATATATGTATGGATTGGAATTTGCAACTGAAAAGAAACTTTGTGTTCCCTTCAAGCTAGGTGAAGGACGGCTTTCACACACACTTATCTCTCAGAACTGAGCATGTGGAGAGACGTTCGTTCATCCAGCACAAATGGAACGGGTTGCAGGAGAAACCCTTACTCTGGATTCTCAGTCTGTTTCCTAGTGCCGGTTTGAAGTGCCTGCCGTTTTCACTGTAAAACCGAGTTGGAGCTTGTTCCTCCCCATATATATGTATGGAGTGGAGTTGGCAACTGAAAAGAAACTTTGTGTTCCCTTCAAGCTAGGTGAAGGACGGCTTTCACACACACTTATCTCTCAGAACTGAGCATGTGGAGAGACGTTCGTTCATCCAGCACAAAGGGAACGGGTTGCAGGAGAAACCCTTACTCTGGTTTCTCAGTCTGTTTCCTAGTGCCGGTTTGAAGTGCCTGCCGTTTTCACTGTAAAACCGAGTTGGAGCTTGGACCTCCCCATATATATGTATGGAGTGGAGTTGGCAACTGAAAAGAAACTTTGTGTTCCCTTCAAGCTAGGTGAAGGACGGCTTTCACACACACTTATCTCTCAGAACTGAGCATGTGGAGAGACGTTCGTTCATCCAGCACAAATGGAACGGGTTGCAGGAGAAACCCTTACTCTGGTTTCTCATTCTGTTTCCTAGTGCCGGTTTGAAGTGCCTGCCGTTTTCACTGTAAAACCGAGTTGGAGCTTGGACCTCCCCATATATATGTATGCATTGGTATTTGCAACTGAAAAGAAACTTTGTGTTCCCTTCAAGCTAGGTGAAGGACGGCTTTCACACACACTTATCTCTCAGAACTGAGCATGTGGAGAGACTTTCGTTCATCCAGCACAAAGGGAATGGGTTGCAGGAGAAACCCTTACTCTGGTTTCTCAGTCTGTTTCCTAGTGCCGGTTTGAAGTGCCTGCCGTTTTCACTGTAAAACCGAGTTGGAGCTTTTTCCTCCCCATATATATGTATGGAGTGGAGTTGGCAACTGAAAAGAAACTTTGTGTTCCCTTCAAGCTAGGTGAAGGACGGCTTTCACACACACTTATCTCTCAGAACTGAGCATGTGGAGAGACGTTCGTTCATCCAGCACAAAGGGAACGGGTTGCAGGAGAAACCCTTATTCTGGTTTCTCAGTCTGTTTCCTAGTGCCGGTTTGAAGTGCCTGCCGTTTTCACTGTAAAACCGAGTTGGAGCTTGGACCTCCCCATATATATGTATGGAGTGGAGTTGGCAACTGAAAAGAAACTTTGTGTTCCCTTCAAGCTAGGTGAAGGACGGCTTTCACACACACTTATCTCTCAGAACTGAGCATGTGGAGAGACGTTCGTTCATCCAGCACAAAGGGAACGGGTTGCAGGAGAAACCCTTACTCTGGTTTCTCAGTCTGTTTCCTAGTGCCGGTTTGAAGTGCCTGCCGATTTCACTGTGAAACCGAGTTGGAGCTTGTTCCTCCCCATATATATATATGGAGTGTAGTTGGCAACTTAAAAGAAAATTTGTGTTCCCTTCAAGCTAGGTGAAGGACGGCTTTCACACACACTTATCTCTCAGAACTGAGCATGTGGAGAGACGTTCGTTCATCCAGCACAAAGGGAACGGGTTGCAGGAGAAACCCTTACTCTGGTTTCTCAGTCTGTTTCCTAGTGCCGGTTTGAAGTGCCTGCCGTTTTCACTGTAAAACCGAGTTGGAGCTTGTTCCTCCCCATATATATGTATGGAGTGGAGTTGGCAACTGAAAAGAAACTTTGTGTTCCCTTCAAGCTAGGTGAAGGACGGCTTTCACACACACTTATCTCTCAGAACTGAGCATGTGGAGAGACGTTCGTTCATCCAGCACAAAGGGAACGGGTTGCAGGAGAAACCCTTACTCTGGTTTCTCAGTCTGTTTCCTAGTGCCGGTTTGAAGTGCCTGCCGTTTTCACTGTAAAACCGAGTTGGAGCTTGGACCTCCCCATATATATGTATGGAGTGGAGTTGGCAACTGAAAAGAAACTTTGTGTTCCCTTCAAGCTAGGTGAAGGACGGCTTTCACACACACTTATCTCTCAGAACTGAGCATGTGGAGAGACGTTCGTTCATCCAGCACAAAGGGAACGGGTTGCAGGAGAAACCCTTACTCTGGTTTCTCAGTCTGTTTCCTAGTGCCGGTTTGAAGTGCCTGCCGTTTTCAGTGTAAAACCGAGTTGTAGCTTGTTCCGCCCCATATATATGTATGGAGTGGGGTTGGCAACTGAAAAGAAACTTTGTGTTACCTTCAAGCTAGGTGAAGGACGGCTTTCACACACACTTATCTCTCAGAACTGAGCATGTGGAGAGACGTTCGTTCATCCAGCACAAAGGGAACGGGTTGCAGGGGAAACCCTTACTCTGGTTTCTCAGTCTGTTTCCTAGTGCCGGTTTGAAGTGCCTGCCGTTTTCACTGTAAAACCGAGTTGGAGCTTGGAACTCCCCATATATATGTATGGAGTGGAGTTGGCAACTGAAAAGAAACTTTGTGTTCCCTTCAAGCTAGGTGAAGGACGGCTTTCACACACACTTATCTCTCAGAACTGAGCATGTGGAGAGACGTTCGTTCATCCAGCACAAAGGGAACGGGTTGCAGGAGAAACCCTGACTCTGGTTTCTCAGTCTGTTTCCTAGTGCCGGTTTGAAGTGCCTGCCGTTTTCACTGTAAAACCGAGTTGGAGCTTGGACCTCCCCATATATATGTATGGATTGGAGTTTGCAACTGAAAAGAAACTTTGTGTTCCCTTCAAGCTAGGTGAAGGACGGCTTCCACACACACTTATCTCTCAGAACTGAGCATGTGGAGAGACGTTCGTTCATCCAGCACAAAGGGAACGGGTTGCAGGAGAAACCCTTACTCTGGTTTCTCAGTCTGTTTCCTAGTGCCGGTTTGAAGTGCCTGCCGTTTTCACTGTAAAACCGAGTTGGAGCTTGTTCCTCCCCATATATATGTATGGAGTGGAGTTTGCAACTGAAAAGAAACTTTGTTTTCCCTTCAAGCTAGGTGAAGGACGGCTTTCACACACACTTATCTCTCAGAACTGAGCATGTGGAGAGACGTTCGTTCATCCAGCACAAAGGGAACTGGTTGCAGGAGAAACCCTTTCTCTGGTTTCTCAGTCCGTTTCCTAGTGCCGGTTTGAAGTGCCTGCCGTTTTCACTGTAAAACCGAGTTGGAGCTTGTTCCGCCCCATATATATGTATGGAGTGGAGTTTGCAACTGAAAAGAAACTTTGTGTTCCCTTCAAGCTAGGTGAAGGACGGCTTTCACACACACTTATCTCTCAGAACTGAGCATGTGGAGAGACGTTCGTTCATCCAGCACAAAGGGAACGGGTTGCAGGAGAAATCCTTACTCTGGTTTCTCAGTCTGTTTCCTAGTGCCGGTTTGAAGTGCCTGCCGTTTTCACTGTAAAACCGAGTTGGAGCTTGGACCTCCACATATATATGTATGGAGTGGAGTTGGCAACTGAAAAGAAACTTTGTGTTCCCTTCAAGCTAGGTGAAGGACGGCTTTCACACACACTTATCTCTCAGAACTGAGCATGTGGAGAGACGTTCGTTCATCCAGCACAAATGGAACGGGTTGCAGGAGAAACCCTTACTCTGGTTTCTCAGTCTGTTTCCTAGTGCCGGTTTGAAGTGCCTGCCGTTTTCACTGTAAAACCGAGTTGGAGCTTGTTCCTCCCCATATATATGTATGGAGTGGAGTTGGCAACTGAAAAGAAACTTTGTGTTCCCTTCAAGCTAGGTGAAGGACGGCTTTCACACACACTTATCTCTCAGAACTGAGCATGTGGAGAGACGTTCGTTCTTCCAGCACAAAGGAACGGGTTGCAGGAGAAACCCTTACTCTGGTTTCTCAGTCTGTTTCCTAGTGCCGGTTTGAAGTGCCTGCCGTTTTCACTGTAAAACCGAGTTGGAGCTTGGACCTCCCCATATATATGTATGGATTGGAGTTTGCAACTGAAAAGAAACTTTGTGTTCCCTTCAAGCTAGGTGAAGGACGGCTTCCACACACACTTATCTCTCAGAACTGAGCATGTGGAGAGACGTTCGTTCATCCAGCACAAAGGGAACGGGTTGCAGGAGAAACCGTTTCTCTGGTTTCTCAGTCCGTTTCCTAGTGCCGGTTTGAAGTGCCTGCCGTTTTCACTGTAAAACCGAGTTGGAGCTTGTTCCGCCCCATATATATGTATGGAGTGGAGTTTGCAACTGAAAAGAAACTTTGTGTTCCCTTCAAGCTAGGTGAAGGACGGCTTTCACACACACTTATCTCTCAGAACTGAGCATGTGGAGAGACGTTCGTTCATCCAGCACAAATGGAACGGGTTGCAGGAGAAACCCTTACTCTGGCTTCTCAGTCTGTTTCCTAGTGCCGGTTTGAAGTGCCTGCCGTTTTCACTGTAAAACCGAGTTGGAGCTTGTTCCTCCCCATATATATGTATGGAGTGGAGTTGGCAACTGAAAAGAAACTTTGTGTTCCCTTCAAGCTAGGTGAAGGACGGCTTTCACACACACTTATCTCTCAGAACTGAGCATGTGGAGAGACGTTCGTTCTTCCAGCACAAAGGAACGGGTTGCAGTAGAAACCCTTACTCTGGTTTCTCAGTCTGTTTCCTAGTGCCGGTTTGAAGTGCCTGCCGTTTTCACTGTAAAACCGAGTTGGAGCTTGGACCTCCCCATATATATGTATGGAGTGGAGTTGGCAACTGAAAAGAAACTTTGTGTTCCCTTCAAGCTAGGTGAAGGACGGCTTTCACACACACTTATCTCTCAGAACTGAGCATGTGGAGAGACGTTCGTTCATCCAGCACAAATGGAACGGGTTGCAGGAGAAACCCTTACTCTGGTTTCTCATTCTGTTTCCTAGTGCCGGTTTGAAGTGCCTGCCGTTTTCACTGTAAAACCGAGTTGGAGCTTTTTCCTCCCCATATATATGTATGGAGTGGAGTTGGCAACTGAAAAGAAACTTTGTGTTCCCTTCAAGCTAGGTGAAGGACGGCTTTCACACACACTTATCTCTCAGAACTGAGCATGTGGAGAGACTTTCGTTCATCCAGCACAAAGGGAATGGGTTGCAGGAGAAACCCTTACTCTGGTTTCTCAGTCTGTTTCCTAGTGCCGGTTTGAAGTGCCTGCCGTTTTCACTGTAAAACCGAGTTGGAGCTTGTTCCTCCCCATATATATGTATGGAGTGGAGTTGGCAACTGAAAAGAAACTTTGTGTTCCCTTCAAGCTAGGTGAAGGACGGCTTTCACACACACTTATCTCTCAGAACTGAGCATGTGGAGAGACGTTCGTTCATCCAGCACAAAGGGAACGGGTTGCAGGAGAAACCCTTATTCTGGTTTCTCAGTCTGTTTCCTAGTGCCGGTTTGAAGTGCCTGCCGTTTTCACTGTAAAACCGAGTTGGAGCTTGGACCTCCCCATATATATGTATGGAGTGGAGTTGGCAACTGAAAAGAAACTTTGTGTTCCCTTCAAGCTAGGTGAAGGACGGCTTTCACACACACTTATCTCTCAGAACTGAGCATGTGGAGAGACGTTCGTTCATCCAGCACAAAGGGAACGGGTTGCAGGAGAAACCCTTACTCTGGTTTCTCAGTCTGTTTCCTAGTGCCGGTTTGAAGTGCCTGCCGATTTCACTGTGAAACCGAGTTGGAGCTTGTTCCTCCCCATATATATATATGGAGTGTAGTTGGCAACTTAAAAGAAAATTTGTGTTCCCTTCAAGCTAGGTGAAGGACGGCTTTCACACACACTTATCTCTCAGAACTGAGCATGTGGAGAGACGTTCGTTCATCCAGCACAAAGGGAACGGGTTGCAGGAGAAACCCTTACTCTGGTTTCTCAGTCTGTTTCCTAGTGCCGGTTTGAAGTGCCTGCCGTTTTCACTGTAAAACCGAGTTGGAGCTTGTTCCGCCCCATATATATGTATGGAGTGGTGTAGGCAACTGAAAAGAAACTTTGTGTTCCCTTCAAGCTAGGTGAAGGACGGCTTTCACACACACTTATCTCTCAGAACTGAGCATGTGGAGAGACGTTCGTTCATCCAGCACAAAGGGAACGGGTTGCAGGAGAAACCCTTACTCTGGTTTCTCAGTCTGTTTCCTAGTGCCGGTTTGAAGTGCCTGCCGTTTTCACTGTAAAACCGAGTTGGAGCTTGGACCTCCCCATATATATGTATGGAGTGGAGTTGGCAACTGAAAAGAAACTTTGTGTTCCCTTCAAGCTAGGTGAAGGACGGCTTTCACACACACTTATCTCTCAGAACTGAGCATGTGGAGAGACGTTCGTTCATCCAGCACAAAGGGAACGGGTTGCAGGAGAAACCCTTACTCTGGTTTCTCAGTCTGTTTCCTAGTGCCGGTTTGAAGTGCCTGCCGTTTTCACTGTAAAACCGAGTTGGAGCTTGTTCCTCCCCATATATATGTATGGAGTGGAGTTGGCAACTGAAAAGAAACTTTGTGTTACCTTCAAGCTAGGTGAAGGACGGCTTTCACACACACTTATCTCTCAGAACTGAGCATGTGGAGAGACGTTCGTTCATCCAGCACAAAGGGAACGGGTTGCAGGGGAAACCCTTACTCTGGTTTCTCAGTCTGTTTCCTAGTGCCGGTTTGAAGTGCCTGCCGTTTTCACTGTAAAACCGAGTTGGAGCTTGGAACTCCCCATATATATGTATGGAGTGGAGTTGGCAACTGAAAAGAAACTTTGTGTTCCCTTCAAGCTAGGTGAAGGACGGCTTTCACACACACTTATCTCTCAGAACTGAGCATGTGGAGAGACGTTCGTTCATCCAGCACAAAGGGAACGGGTTGCAGGAGAAACCCTTACTCTGGTTTCTCAGTCTGTTTCCTAGTGCCGGTTTGAAGTGCCTGCCGTTTTCACTGTAAAACCGAGTTGGAGCTTGGACCTCCCCATATATATGTATGGATTGGAGTTTGCAACTGAAAAGAAACTTTGTGTTCCCTTCAAGCTAGGTGAAGGACGGCTTTCACACACACTTATCTCTCAGAACTGAGCATGTGGAGAGACGTTCGTTCATCCAGCACAAATGGAACGGGTTGCAGGAGAAACCCTTACTCTGGCTTCTCAGTCTGTTTCCTAGTGCCGGTTTGAAGTGCCTGCCGTTTTCACTGTAAAACCGAGTTGGAGCTTGTTCCTCCCCATATATATGTATGGAGTGGAGTTGGCAACTGAAAAGGGACTTTGTGTTCCCTTCAAGCTAGGTGAAGGACGGCTTTCACACACACTTATCTCTCAGAACTGAGCATGTGGAGAGACGTTCGTTCTTCCAGCACAAAGGAACGGGTTGCAGGAGAAAACCTTACTCTGGTTTCTCAGTCTGTTTCCTAGTGCCGGTTTGAAGTGCCTGCCGTTTTCACTGTAAAACCGAGTTGGAGCTTGGACCTCCCCATATATATGTATGGAGTGGAGTTGGCAACTGAAAAGAAACTTTGTGTTCCCTTCAAGCTAGGTGAAGGACGGCTTTCACACACACTTATCTCTCAGAACTGAGCATGTGGAGAGACGTTCGTTCATCCAGCACAAAGGGAACGGGTTGCAGGAGAAACCCTTACTCTGGTTTCTCATTCTGTTTCCTAGTGCCGGTTTGAAGTGCCTGCCGTTTTCACTGTAAAACCGAGTTGGAGCTTGGACCTCCCCATATATATGTATGGATTGGGATATGCAACTGAAAAGAAACTTTGTGTTCCCTTCAAGCTAGGTGAAGGACGGCTTTCACACACACTTATCTCTCAGAACTGAGCATGTGGAGAGACGTTCGTTCATCCAGCACAAAGGGAACGGGTTGCAGGAGAAACCCTTACTCTGGTTTCTCAGTCTGTTTCCTAGTGCCGGTTTGAAGTGCCTGCCGATTTCACTGTGAAACCGAGTTGGAGCTTGTTCCTCCCCATATATATATATGGAGTGTAGTTGGCAACTTAAAAGAAAATTTGTGTTCCCTTCAAGCTAGGTGAAGGACGGCTTTCACACACACTTATCTCTCAGAACTGAGCATGTGGAGAGACGTTCGTTCATCCAGCACAAAGGGAACGGGTTGCAGGAGAAACCCTTACTCTGGTTTCTCAGTCTGTTTCCTAGTGCCGGTTTGAAGTGCCTGCCGTTTTCACTGTAAAACCGAGTTGGAGCTTGTTCCTCCCCATATATATGTATGGAGTGGAGTAGGCAACTGAAAAGAAACTTTGTGTTCCCTTCAAGCTAGGTGAAGGACGGCTTTCACACACACTTATCTCTCAGAACTGAGCATGTGGAGAGACGTTCGTTCATCCAGCACAAAGGGAACGGGTTGCAGGAGAAACCCTTACTGTGGTTTCTCAGTCTGTTTCCTAGTGCCGGTTTGAAGTGCCTGCCGTTTTCACTGTAAAACCGAGTTGGAGCTTGGACCTCCCCATATATATGTATGGAGTGGAGTTGGCAACTGAAAAGAAACTTTGTGTTCCCTTCAAGCTAGGTGAAGGACGGCTTTCACACACACTTATCTCTCAGAACTGAGCATGTGGAGAGACGTTCGTTCATCCAGCACAAAGGGAACGGGTTGCAGGAGAAACCCTTACTCTGGTTTCTCAGTCTGTTTCCTAGTGCCGGTTTGAAGTGCCTGCCGTTTTCACTGTAAAACCGAGTTGGAGCTTGTTCCGCCCCATATATATGTATGGAGTGGTGTTGGCAACTGAAAAGAAACTTTGTGTTACCTTCAAGCTAGGTGAAGGACGGCTTTCACACACACTTATCTCTCAGAACTGAGCATGTGGAGAGACGTTCGTTCATCCAGCACAAAGGGAACGGGTTGCAGGGGAAACCCTTACTCTGGTTTCTCAGTCTGTTTCCTAGTGCCGGTTTGAAGTGCCTGCCGTTTTCACTGTAAAACCGAGTTGGAGCTTGGAACTCCCCATATATATGTATGGAGTGGAGTTGGCAACTGAAAAGAAACTTTGTGTTCCCTTCAAGCTAGGTGAAGGACGGCTTTCACACACACTTATCTCTCAGAACTGAGCATGTGGAGAGACGTTCGTTCATCCAGCACAAATGGAACGGGTTGCAGGAGAAACCCTTACTCTGGCTTCTCAGTCTGTTTCCTAGTGCCGGTTTGAAGTGCCTGCCGTTTTCACTGTAAAACCGAGTTGGAGCTTGTTCCTCCCCATATATATGTATGGAGTGGAGTTGGCAACTGAAAAGAAACTTTGTGTTCCCTTCAAGCTAGGTGAAGGACGGCTTTCACACACACTTATCTCTCAGAACTGAGCATGTGGAGAGACGTTCGTTCATCCAGCACAAAGGGAACGGGTTGCAGGGGAAACCCTTACTCTGGTTTCTCAGTCTGTTTCCTAGTGCCGGTTTGAAGTGCCTGCCGTTTTCACTGTAAAACCGAGTTGGAGCTTGGAACTCCCCATATATATGTATGGAGTGGAGTTGGCAACTGAAAAGAAACTTTGTGTTCCCTTCAAGCTAGGTGAAGGACGGCTTTCACACACACTTATCTCTCAGAACTGAGCATGTGGAGAGACGTTCGTTCATCCAGCACAAATGGAACGGGTTGCAGGAGAAACCCTTACTCTGGCTTCTCAGTCTGTTTCCTAGTGCCGGTTTGAAGTGCCTGCCGTTTTCACTGTAAAACCGAGTTGGAGCTTGTTCCTCCCCATATATATGTATGGAGTGGAGTTGGCAACTGAAAAGAAACTTTGTGTTCCCTTCAAGCTAGGTGAAGGACGGCTTTCACACACACTTATCTCTCAGAACTGAGCATGTGGAGAGACGTTCGTTCTTCCAGCACAAAGGAACGGGTTGCAGTAGAAACCCTTACTCTGGTTTCTCAGTCTGTTTCCTAGTGCCGGTTTGAAGTGCCTGCCGTTTTCACTGTAAAACCGAGTTGGAGCTTGGACCTCCCCATATATATGTATGGAGTGGAGTTGGCAACTGAAAAGAAACTTTGTGTTCCCTTCAAGCTAGGTGAAGGACGGCTTTCACACACACTTATCTCTCAGAACTGAGCATGTGGAGAGACGTTCGTTCATCCAGCACAAATGGAACGGGTTGCAGGAGAAACCCTTACTCTGGTTTCTCATTCTGTTTCCTAGTGCCGGTTTGAAGTGCCTGCCGTTTTCACTGTAAAACCGAGTTGGAGCTTTTTCCTCCCCATATATATGTATGGAGTGGAGTTGGCAACTGAAAAGAAACTTTGTGTTCCCTTCAAGCTAGGTGAAGGACGGCTTTCACACACACTTATCTCTCAGAACTGAGCATGTGGAGAGACTTTCGTTCATCCAGCACAAAGGGAATGGGTTGCAGGAGAAACCCTTACTCTGGTTTCTCAGTCTGTTTCCTAGTGCCGGTTTGAAGTGCCTGCCGTTTTCACTGTAAAACCGAGTTGGAGCTTGTTCCTCCCCATATATATGTATGGAGTGGAGTTGGCAACTGAAAAGAAACTTTGTGTTCCCTTCAAGCTAGGTGAAGGACGGCTTTCACACACACTTATCTCTCAGAACTGAGCATGTGGAGAGACGTTCGTTCATCCAGCACAAAGGGAACGGGTTGCAGGAGAAACCCTTATTCTGGTTTCTCAGTCTGTTTCCTAGTGCCGGTTTGAAGTGCCTGCCGTTTTCACTGTAAAACCGAGTTGGAGCTTGGACCTCCCCATATATATGTATGGAGTGGAGTTGGCAACTGAAAAGAAACTTTGTGTTCCCTTCAAGCTAGGTGAAGGACGGCTTTCACACACACTTATCTCTCAGAACTGAGCATGTGGAGAGACGTTCGTTCATCCAGCACAAAGGGAACGGGTTGCAGGAGAAACCCTTACTCTGGTTTCTCAGTCTGTTTCCTAGTGCCGGTTTGAAGTGCCTGCCGATTTCACTGTGAAACCGAGTTGGAGCTTGTTCCTCCCCATATATATATATGGAGTGTAGTTGGCAACTTAAAAGAAAATTTGTGTTCCCTTCAAGCTAGGTGAAGGACGGCTTTCACACACACTTATCTCTCAGAACTGAGCATGTGGAGAGACGTTCGTTCATCCAGCACAAAGGGAACGGGTTGCAGGAGAAACCCTTACTCTGGTTTCTCAGTCTGTTTCCTAGTGCCGGTTTGAAGTGCCTGCCGTTTTCACTGTAAAACCGAGTTGGAGCTTGTTCCTCCCCATATATATGTATGGAGTGGTGTAGGCAACTGAAAAGAAACTTTGTGTTCCCTTCAAGCTAGGTGAAGGACGGCTTTCACACACACTTATCTCTCAGAACTGAGCATGTGGAGAGACGTTCGTTCATCCAGCACAAAGGGAACGGGTTGCAGGAGAAACCCTTACTCTGGTTTCTCAGTCTGTTTCCTAGTGCCGGTTTGAAGTGCCTGCCGTTTTCACTGTAAAACCGAGTTGGAGCTTGGACCTCCCCATATATATGTATGGAGTGGAGTTGGCAACTGAAAAGAAACTTTGTGTTCCCTTCAAGCTAGGTGAAGGACGGCTTTCACACACACTTATCTCTCAGAACTGAGCATGTGGAGAGACGTTCGTTCATCCAGCACAAAGGGAACGGGTTGCAGGAGAAACCCTTACTCTGGTTTCTCAGTCTGTTTCCTAGTGCCGGTTTGAAGTGCCTGCCGTTTTCACTGTAAAACCGAGTTGGAGCTTGTTCCGCCCCATATATATGTATGGAGTGGAGTTGGCAACTGAAAAGAAACTTTGTGTTACCTTCAAGCTAGGTGAAGGACGGCTTTCACACACACTTATCTCTCAGAACTGAGCATGTGGAGAGACGTTCGTTCATCCAGCACAAAGGGAACGGGTTGCAGGGGAAACCCTTACTCTGGTTTCTCAGTCTGTTTCCTAGTGCCGGTTTGAAGTGCCTGCCGTTTTCACTGTAAAACCGAGTTGGAGCTTGGAACTCCCCATATATATGTATGGAGTGGAGTTGGCAACTGAAAAGAAACTTTGTGTTCCCTTCAAGCTAGGTGAAGGACGGCTTTCACACACACTTATCTCTCAGAACTGAGCATGTGGAGAGACGTTCGTTCATCCAGCACAAAGGGAACGGGTTGCAGGAGAAACCCTTACTCTGGTTTCTCAGTCTGTTTCCTAGTGCCGGTTTGAAGTGCCTGCCGTTTTCACTGTAAAACCGAGTTGGAGCTTGGACCTCCCCATATATATGTATGGATTGGAGTTTGCAACTGAAAAGAAACTTTGTGTTCCCTTCAAGCTAGGTGAAGGATGGCTTTCACACACACTTATCTCTCAGAACTGAGCATGTGGAGAGACGTTCGTTCATCCAGCACAAATGGAACGGGTTGCAGGAGAAACCCTTACTCTGGCTTCTCAGTCTGTTTCCTAGTGCCGGTTTGAAGTGCCTGCCGTTTTCACTGTAAAACCGAGTTGGAGCTTGTTCCTCCCCATATATATGTATGGAGTGGAGTTGGCAACTGAAAAGAAACTTTGTGTTCCCTTCAAGCTAGGTGAAGGACGGCTTTCACACACACTTATCTCTCAGAACTGAGCATGTGGAGAGACGTTCGTTCTTCCAGCACAAAGGAACGGGTTGCAGGAGAAACCCTTACTCTGGTTTCTCAGTCTGTTTCCTAGTGCCGGTTTGAAGTGCCTGCCGTTTTCACTGTAAAACCGAGTTGGAGCTTGGACCTCCCCATATATATGTATGGAGTGGAGTTGGCAACTGAAAAGAAACTTTGTGTTCCCTTCAAGCTAGGTGAAGGACGGCTTTCACACACACTTATCTCTCAGAACTGAGCATGTGGAGAGACGTTCGTTCATCCAGCACAAAGGGAACGGGTTGCAGGAGAAACCCTTACTCTGGTTTCTCATTCTGTTTCCTAGTGCCGGTTTGAAGTGCCTGCCGTTTTCACTGTAAAACCGAGTTGGAGCTTGGACCTCCCCATATATATGTATGGATTGGGATATGCAACTGAAAAGAAACTTTGTGTTCCCTTCAAGCTAGGTGAAGGACGGCTTTCACACACACTTATCTCTCAGAACTGAGCATGTGGAGAGACGTTCGTTCATCCAGCACAAAGGGAACGGGTTGCAGGAGAAACCCTTACTCTGGTTTCTCAGTCTGTTTCCTAGTGCCGGTTTGAAGTGCCTGCCGATTTCACTGTGAAACCGAGTTGGAGCTTGTTCCTCCCCATATATATATATGGAGTGTAGTTGGCAACTTAAAAGAAAATTTGTGTTCCCTTCAAGCTAGGTGAAGGACGGCTTTCACACACACTTATCTCTCAGAACTGAGCATGTGGAGAGACGTTCGTTCATCCAGCACAAAGGGAACGGGTTGCAGGAGAAACCCTTACTCTGGTTTCTCAGTCTGTTTCCTAGTGCCGGTTTGAAGTGCCTGCCGTTTTCACTGTAAAACCGAGTTGGAGCTTGTTCCTCCCCATATATATGTATGGAGTGGAGTAGGCAACTGAAAAGAAACTTTGTGTTCCCTTCAAGCTAGGTGAAGGACGGCTTTCACACACACTTATCTCTCAGAACTGAGCATGTGGAGAGACGTTCGTTCATCCAGCACAAAGGGAACGGGTTGCAGGAGAAACCCTTACTGTGGTTTCTCAGTCTGTTTCCTAGTGCCGGTTTGAAGTGCCTGCCGTTTTCACTGTAAAACCGAGTTGGAGCTTGGACCTCCCCATATATATGTATGGAGTGGAGTTGGCAACTGAAAAGAAACTTTGTGTTCCCTTCAAGCTAGGTGAAGGACGGCTTTCACACACACTTATCTCTCAGAACTGAGCATGTGGAGAGACGTTCGTTCATCCAGCACAAAGGGAACGGGTTGCAGGAGAAACCCTTACTCTGGTTTCTCAGTCTGTTTCCTAGTGCCGGTTTGAAGTGCCTGCCGTTTTCACTGTAAAACCGAGTTGGAGCTTGTTCCGCCCCATATATATGTATGGAGTGGTGTTGGCAACTGAAAAGAAACTTTGTGTTACCTTCAAGCTAGGTGAAGGACGGCTTTCACACACACTTATCTCTCAGAACTGAGCATGTGGAGAGACGTTCGTTCATCCAGCACAAAGGGAACGGGTTGCAGGGGAAACCCTTACTCTGGTTTCTCAGTCTGTTTCCTAGTGCCGGTTTGAAGTGCCTGCCGTTTTCACTGTAAAACCGAGTTGGAGCTTGGAACTCCCCATATATATGTATGGAGTGGAGTTGGCAACTGAAAAGAAACTTTGTGTTCCCTTCAAGCTAGGTGAAGGACGGCTTTCACACACACTTATCTCTCAGAACTGAGCATGTGGAGAGACGTTCGTTCATCCAGCACAAAGGGAACGGGTTGCAGGAGAAACCCTTACTCTGGTTTCTCAGTCTGTTTCCTAGTGCCGGTTTGAAGTGCCTGCCGTTTTCACTGTAAAACCGAGTTGGAGCTTGGACCTCCCCATATATATGTATGGATTGGAGTTTGCAACTGAAAAGAAACTTTGTGTTCCCTTCAAGCTAGGTGAAGGACGGCTTCCACACACACTTATCTCTCAGAACTGAGCATGTGGAGAGACGTTCGTTCATCCAGCACAAAGGGAACGGGTTGCAGGAGAAACCCTTACTCTGGTTTCTCAGTCTGTTTCCTAGTGCCGGTTTGAAGTGCCTGCCGTTTTCACTGTAAAACCGAGTTGGAGCTTGTTCCTCCCCATATATATGTATGGAGTGGAGTTTGCAACTGAAAAGAAACTTTGTTTTCCCTTCAAGCTAGGTGAAGGACGGCTTTCACACACACTTATCTCTCAGAACTGAACATGTGGAGAGACGTTCGTTCATCCAGCACAAAGGGAACGGGTTGCAGGAGAAACCCTTTCTCTGGTTTCTCAGTCCGTTTCCTAGTGCCGGTTTGAAGTGCCTGCCGTTTTCACTGTAAAACCGAGTTGGAGCTTGTTCCGCCCCATATATATGTATGGAGTGGAGTTTGCAACTGAAAAGAAACTTTGTGTTCCCTTCAAGCTAGGTGAAGGACGGCTTTCACACACACTTATCTCTCAGAACTGAGCATGTGGAGAGACGTTCGTTCATCCAGCACAAAGGGAACGGGTTGCAGGAGAAACCCTTACTCTGGTTTCTCAGTCTGTTTCCTAGTGCCGGTTTGAAGTGCCTGCCGTTTTCACTGTAAAACCGAGTTGGAGCTTGGACCTCCACATATATATGTATGGAGTGGAGTTGGCAACTGAAAAGAAACTTTGTGTTCCCTTCAAGCTAGGTGAAGGACGGCTTTCACACACACTTATCTCTCAGAACTGAGCATGTGGAGAGACGTTCGTTCATCCAGCACAAATGGAACGGGTTGCAGGAGAAACCCTTACTCTGGTTTCTCAGTCTGTTTCCTAGTGCCGGTTTGAAGTGCCTGCCGTTTTCACTGTAAAACCGAGTTGGAGCTTGTTCCTCCCCATATATATGTATGGAGTGGAGTTGGCAACTGAAAAGAAACTTTGTGTTCCCTTCAAGCTAGGTGAAGGACGGCTTTCACACACACTTATCTCTCAGAACTGAGCATGTGGAGAGACGTTCGTTCATCCAGCACAAAGGGAACGGGTTGCAGGAGAAACCCTTACTCTGGTTTCTCAGTCTGTTTCCTAGTGCCGGTTTGAAGTGCCTGCCGTTTTCACTGTAAAACCGAGTTGGAGCTTGGACCTCCCCATATATATGTATGGATTGGAGTTTGCAACTGAAAAGAAACTTTGTGTTCCCTTCAAGCTAGGTGAAGGACGGCTTTCACACACACTTATCTCTCAGAACTGAGCATGTGGAGAGACGTTCGTTCATCCAGCACAAACGGAACGGGTTGCAGGAGAAACCCTTACTCTGGCTTCTCAGTCTGTTTCCTAGTGCCGGTTTGAAGTGCCTGCCGTTTTCACTGTAAAACCGAGTTGGAGCTTGTTCCTCCCCATATATATGTATGGAGTGGAGTTGGCAACTGAAAAGAAACTTTGTGTTCCCTTCAAGCTAGGTGAAGGACGGCTTTCACACACACTTATCTCTCAGAACTGAGCATGTGGAGAGACGTTCGTTCTTCCAGCACAAAGGAACGGGTTGCAGGAGAAACCCTTACTCTGGTTTCTCAGTCTGTTTCCTAGTGCCGGTTTGAAGTGCCTGCCGTTTTCACTGTAAAACCGAGTTGGAGCTTGGACCTCCCCATATATATGTATGGAGTGGAGTTGGCAACTGAAAAGAAACTTTGTGTTCCCTTCAAGCTAGGTGAAGGACGGCTTTCACACACACTTATCTCTCAGAACTGAGCATGTGGAGAGACGTTCGTTCATCCAGCACAAAGGGAACGGGTTGCAGGAGAAACCCTTACTCTGGTTTCTCATTCTGTTTCCTAGTGCCGGTTTGAAGTGCCTGCCGTTTTCACTGTAAAACCGAGTTGGAGCTTGGACCTCCCCATATATATGTATGGATTGGGATATGCAACTGAAAAGAAACTTTGTGTTCCCTTCAAGCTAGGTGAAGGACGGCTTTCACACACACTTATCTCTCAGAACTGAGCATGTGGAGAGACGTTCGTTCATCCAGCACAAAGGGAACGGGTTGCAGGAGAAACCCTTACTCTGGTTTCTCAGTCTGTTTCCTAGTGCCGGTTTGAAGTGCCTGCCGATTTCACTGTGAAACCGAGTTGGAGCTTGTTCCTCCCCATATATATATACGGAGTGTAGTTGGCAACTTAAAAGAAAATTTGTGTTCCCTTCAAGCTAGGTGAAGGACGGCTTTCACACACACTTATCTCTCAGAACTGAGCATGTGGAGAGACGTTCGTTCATCCAGCACAAAGGGAACGGGTTGCAGGAGAAACCCTTACTCTGGTTTCTCAGTCTGTTTCCTAGTGCCGGTTTGAAGTGCCTGCCGTTTTCACTGTAAAACCGAGTTGGAGCTTGTTCCTCCCCATATATATGTATGGAGTGGAGTAGGCAACTGAAAAGAAACTTTGTGTTCCCTTCAAGCTAGGTGAAGGACGGCTTTCACACACACTTATCTCTCAGAACTGAGCATGTGGAGAGACGTTCGTTCATCCAGCACAAAGGGAACGGGTTGCAGGAGAAACCCTTACTGTGGTTTCTCAGTCTGTTTCCTAGTGCCGGTTTGAAGTGCCTGCCGTTTTCACTGTAAAACCGAGTTGGAGCTTGGACCTCCCCATATATATGTATGGATTGGAGTGTGCAACTGAAAAGAAACTTTGTGTTCCCTTCAAGCTAGGTGAAGGACGGCTTCCACACACACTTATCTCTCAGAACTGAGCATGTGGAGAGACGTTCGTTCATCCAGCACAAAGGGAACGGGTTGCAGGAGAAACCGTTTCTCTGGTTTCTCAGTCCGTTTCCTAGTGCCGGTTTGAAGTGCCTGCCGTTTTCACTGTAAACCCGAGTTGGAGCTTGTTCCGCCCCATATATATGTATGGAGTGGAGTTTGCAACTGAAAAGAAACTTTGTGTTCCCTTCAAGCTAGGTGAAGGACGGCTTTCACACACACTTATCTCTCAGAACTGAGCATGTGGAGAGACGTTCGTTCATCCAGCACAAATGGAACGGGTTGCAGGAGAAACCCTTACTCTGGCTTCTCAGTCTGTTTCCTAGTGCCGGTTTGAAGTGCCTGCCGTTTTCACTGTAAAACCGAGTTGGAGCTTGTTCCTCCCCATATATATGTATGGAGTGGAGTTGGCAACTGAAAAGAAACTTTGTGTTCCCTTCAAGCTAGGTGAAGGACGGCTTTCACACACACTTATCTCTCAGAACTGAGCATGTGGAGAGACGTTCGTTCTTCCAGCACAAAGGAACGGGTTGCAGGAGAAACCCTTACTCTGGTTTCTCAGTCTGTTTCCTAGTGCCGGTTTGAAGTGCCTGCCGTTTTCACTGTAAAACCGAGTTGGAGCTTGGACCTCCCCATATATATGTATGGAGTGGAGTTGGCAACTGAAAAGAAACTTTGTGTTCCCTTCAAGCTAGGTGAAGGACGGCTTTCACACACACTTATCTCTCAGAACTGAGCATGTGGAGAGACGTTCGTTCATCCAGCACAAAGGGAACGGGTTGCAGGAGAAACCCTTACTCTGGTTTCTCATTCTGTTTCCTAGTGCCGGTTTGAAGTGCCTGCCGTTTTCACTGTAAAACCGAGTTGGAGCTTGGACCTCCCCATATATATGTATGGATTGGGATTTGCAACTGAAAAGAAACTTTGTGTTCCCTTCAAGCTAGGTGAAGGACGGCTTTCACACACACTTATCTCTCAGAACTGAGCATGTGGAGAGACGTTCGTTCATCCAGCACAAAGGGAACGGGTTGCAGGAGAAACCCTTACTCTGGTTTCTCAGTCTGTTTCCTAGTGCCGGTTTGAAGTGCCTGCCGTTTTGACTGTAAAACCGAGTTGGAGCTTGTTCCTCCCCATATATATGTATGGAGTGGAGTTGGCAACTGAAAAGAAACTTTGTGTTCCCTTCAAGCTAGGTGAAGGACGGCTTTCACACACACTTATCTCTCAGAACTGAGCATGTGGAGAGACGTTCGTTCATCCAGCACAAAGGGAACGGGTTGCAGGAGAAACCCTTATTCTGGTTTCTTAGTCTGTTTCCTAGTGCCGGTTTGAAGTGCCTGCCGTTTTCACTGTAAAACCGAGTTGGAGCTTGGACCTCCCCATATATATGTATGGAGTGGAGTTGGCAACTGAAAAGAAACTTTGTGTTCCCTTCAAGCTAGGTGAAGGACGGCTTTCACACACACTTATCTCTCAGAACTGAGCATGTGGAGAGACGTTCGTTCATCCAGCACAAAGGGAACGGGTTGCAGGAGAAACCCTTACTCTGGTTTCTCAGTCTGTTTCCTAGTGCCGGTTTGAACTGCTGCCGTTTTCACTGTAAAACCGAGTTGGAGCTTGTACCTCCCCATATATATGTATGGATTGGAGTTGGCAACTGAAAAGAAACTTTGTTTTCCCTTCAAGCTAGGTGAAGGACGGCTTCCACACACACTTATCTCTCAGAACTGAGCATGTGGAGAGACGTTCGTTCACCCAGCACAAAGGGAACGGGTTGCAGGAGAAACCCTTACTCTGGTTTCTCAGTCTGTTTCCTAGTGCCGGTTTGAAGTGCCTGCCGTTTTCATGGTAGAACCGAGTTGGAGCTTGTTCCTCCCCATATATATGTATGGAGTGGAGTTTGCAACTGAAAAGAAACTTTGTGTTCCCTTCAAGCTAGGTGAAGGACGGCTTTCACACACACTTATCTCTCAGAACTGAGCATGTGGAGAGACGTTCGTTCATCCAGCACAAAGGGAACGGGTTGCAGGAGAAACCCTTTCTCTGGTTTCTCAGTCTGTTTCCTAGTGCCGGTTTGAAGTGCCTGCCGTTTTCACTGTAAAACCGAGTTGGAGCTTGTTCCGCCCCATATATATGTATGGAGTGGAGTTGGCAACTGAAAAGAAACTTTGTGTTCCCTTCAAGCTAGGTGAAGGACGGCTTTCACACACACTTATCTCTCAGAACTGAGCATGTGGAGAGACGTTCGTTCATCCAGCACAAAGGGAACGGGTTGCAGGAGAAACCCTTACTCTGGTTTCTCAGTCTGTTTCCTAGTGCCGGTTTGAAGTGCCTGCCGTTTTCACTGTAAAACCGAGTTGGAGCTTGGACCTCCCCATATATATGTATGGAGTGGAGTTGGCAAATGAAAAGAAACTTTGTGTTCCCTTCAACCTAGGTGAAGGACGGCTTTCACACACACTTATCTCTCAGAACTGAGCATGTGGAGAGACGTTCGTTCACCCAGCACAAAGGGAACGGGTTGCAGGAGAAACCCTAACTCTGGTTTCTCAGTCTGTTTCCTAGTGCCGGTTTGAAGTGCCTGCCGTTTTCACTGTAGAACCGAGTTGGAGCTTGTTCCTCCCCATATATATGTATGGAGTGGAGTTTGCAACTTAAAAGAAACTTTGTGTTCCCTTCAAGCTAGGTGAAGGACGGCTTTCACACACACTTATCTCTCAGAACTGAGCATGTGGAGAGACGTTCGTTCACCCAGCACAAAGGGAACGGGTTGCAGGAGAAACCCTTACTCTGGTTTCTCAGTCTGTTTCCTAGTGCCGGTTTGAAGTGCCTGCCGTTTTCACTGTAAAACCGAGTTGGAGCTTGTTCCGCCCCATATATATGTATGGAGTGGAGTTGGCAACTGAAAAGAAACTTTGTGTTCCCTTCAAGCTAGGTGAAGGACGGCTTTCACACACACTTATCTCTCAGAACTGAGCATGTGGAGAGACGTTCGTTCATCCAGCACAAAGGGAACGGGTTGCAGGAGAAACCCTTTCTCTGGTTTCTCAGTCTGTTTCCTAGTGCCGGTTTGAAGTGCCTGCCGTTTTCACTGTAAAACCGAGTTGGAGCTTGTTCCGCCCCATATATATGTATGGAGTGGAGTTGGCAACTGAAAAGAAACTTTGTGTTCCCTTCAAGCTAGGTGAAGGACGGCTTTCACACACACTTATCTCTCAGAACTGAGCATGTGGAGAGACGTTCGTTCATCCAGCACAAAGGGAACGGGTTGCAGGAGAAACCCTTACTCTGGTTTCTCAGTCTGTTTCCTAGTGCCGGTTTGAAGTGCCTGCCGTTTTCACTGTAAAACCGAGTTGGAGCTTGGACCTCCCCATATATATGTATGGAGTGGAGTTGGCAAATGAAAAGAAACTTTGTGTTCCCTTCAACCTAGGTGAAGGACGGCTTTCACACACACTTATCTCTCAGAACTGAGCATGTGGAGAGACGTTCGTTCACCCAGCACAAAGGGAACGGGTTGCAGGAGAAACCCTAACTCTGGTTTCTCAGTCTGTTTCCTAGTGCCGGTTTGAAGTGCCTGCCGTTTTCACTGTAGAACCGAGTTGGAGCTTGTTCCTCCCCATATATATGTATGGAGTGGAGTTTGCAACTTAAAAGAAACTTTGTGTTCCCTTCAAGCTAGGTGAAGGACGGCTTTCACACACACTTATCTCTCAGAACTGAGCATGTGGAGAGACGTTCGTTCACCCAGCACAAAGGGAACGGGTTGCAGGAGAAACCCTTACTCTGGTTTCTCAGTCTGTTTCCTAGTGCCGGTTTGAAGTGCCTGCCGTTTTCACTGTAAAACCGAGTTGGAGCTTGTTCCGCCCCATATATATGTATGGAGTGGAGTTGGCAACTGAAAAGAAACTTTGTGTTCCCTTCAAGCTAGGTGAAGGACGGCTTTCACACACACTTATCTCTCAGAACTGAGCATGTGGAGAGACGTTCGTTCATCCAGCACAAAGGGAACGGGTTGTAGGAGAAACCCTTACTCTGGTTTCTCAGTCTGTTTCCTAGTGCCGGTTTGAAGTGCCTGCCGTTTTCACTGTAAAACCGAGTTGGAGCTTGGACCTCCCCATATATATGTATGGAGTGGAGTTGGCAAATGAAAAGAAACTTTGTGTTCCCTTCAAGCTAGGTGAAGGACGGCTTTCACACACACTTATCTCTCAGAACTGAGCATGTGGAGAGACGTTCGTTCATCCAGCACAAATGGAACGGGTTGCAGGAGAAACCCTTACTCTGGTTTCTCAGTCTGTTTCCTAGTGCCGGTTTGAAGTGCCTGCCGTTTTCACTGTAAAACCGAGTTGGAGCTTGTTCCTCCCCATATATATGTATGGAGTGGAGTTGGCAACTGAAAAGAAACTTTGTGTTCCCTTCAAGCTAGGTGAAGGACGGCTTTCACACACACTTATCTCTCAGAACTGAGCATGTGGAGAGACGTTCGTTCTTCCAGCACAAAGGAACGGGTTGCAGGAGAAACCCTTACTCTGGTTTCTCAGTCTGTTTCCTAGTGCCGGTTTGAAGTGCCTGCCGTTTTCACTGTAAAACCGAGTTGGAGCTTGGACCTACCCATATATATGTATGGATTGGAGTTTGCAACTGAAAAGAAACTTTGTGTTCCCTTCAAGCTAGGTGAAGGACGGCTTCCACACACACTTATCTCTCAGAACTGAGCATGTGGAGAGACGTTCGTTCACCCAGCACAAAGGGAATGGGTTGCAGGAGAAACCCTTACTCTGGTTTCTCAGTCTGTTTCCTAGTGCCGGTTTGAAGTGCCTGCCGTTTTCACTGTAAAACCGAGTTGGAGCTTGGACCTCCACATATATATGTATGGAGTGGAGTTGGCAACTGAAAAGAAACTTTGTGTTCCCTTCAAGCTAGGTGAAGGACGGCTTTCACACACACTTATCTCTCAGAACTGAGCATGTGGAGAGACGTTCGTTCATCCAGCACAAATGGAACGGGTTGCAGGAGAAACCCTTACTCTGGCTTCTCAGTCGGTTTCCTAGTGCCGGTTTGAAGTGCCTGCCGTTTTCACTGTAAAACCGAGTTGGAGCTTGTTCCTCCCCATATATATGTATGGAGTGGAGTTGGCAACTGAAAAGAAACTTTGTGTTCCCTTCAAGCTAGGTGAAGGACGGCTTTCACACACACTTATCTCTCAGAACTGAGCATGTGGAGAGACGTTCGTTCTTCCAGCACAAAGGAACGGGTTGCAGGAGAAACCCTTACTCTGGTTTCTCAGTCTGTTTCCTAGTGCCGGTTTGAAGTGCCTGCCGTTTTCACTGTAAAACCGAGTTGGAGCTTGTACCTCCCCATATATATGTATGGAGTGGAGTTGGCAACTAAAAAGAAACTTTGTGTTCCCTTCAAGCTAGGTGAAGGACGGCTTTCACACACACTTATCTCTCAGAACTGAGCATGTGGAGAGACGTTCGTTCATCCAGCACAAAGGGAACGGGTTGCAGGAGAAACCCTTACTCTGGTTTCTCATTCTGTTTCCTAGTGCCGGTTTGAAGTGCCTGCCGTTTTCACTGTAAAACCGAGTTGGAGCTTGGACCTCCCCATATATATGTATGGATTGGGATTTGCAACTGAAAAGAAACTTTGTGTTCCCTTCAAGCTAGGTGAAGGACGGCTTTCACACACACTTATCTCTCAGAACTGAGCATGTGGAGAGACGTTCGTTCATCCAGCACAAAGGGAACGGGTTGCAGGAGAAACCCTTACTCTGGTTTCTCAGTCTGTTTCCTAGTGCCGGTTTGAAGTGCCTGCCATTTTGACTGTAAAACCGAGTTGGAGCTTGTTCCTCCCCATATATATGTATGGAGTGGAGTTGGCAACTGAAAAGAAACTTTGTGTTCCCTTCAAGCTAGGTGAAGGACGGCTTTCACACACACTTATCTCTCAGAACTGAGCATGTGGAGAGACGTTCGTTCATCCAGCACAAAGGGAACGGGTTGCAGGAGAAACCCTTATTCTGGTTTCTCAGTCTGTTTCCTAGTGCCGGTTTGAAGTGCCTGCCGTTTTCACTGTAAAACCGAGTTGGAGCTTGGACCTCCCCATATATATGTATGGAGTGGAGTTGGCAACTGAAAAGAAACTTTGTGTTCCCTTCAAGCTAGGTGAAGGACGGCTTTCACACACACTTATCTCTCAGAACTGAGCATGTGGAGAGACGTTCGTTCATCCAGCACAAAGGGAACGGGTTGCAGGGGAAACCCTTACTCTGGTTTCTCAGTCTGTTTCCTAGTGCCGGTTTGAACTGCTGCCGTTTTCACTGTAAAACCGAGTTGGAGCTTGTAACTCCCCATATATATGTATGGATTGGAGTTGGCAACTGAAAAGAAACTTTGTTTTCCCTTCAAGCTAGGTGAAGGACGGCTTCCACACACACTTATCTCTCAGAACTGAGCATGTGGAGAGACGTTCGTTCACCCAGCACAAAGGGAACGGGTTGCAGGAGAAACCCTTACTCTGGTTTCTCAGTCTGTTTCCTAGTGCCGGTTTGAAGTGCCTGCCGTTTTCACTGTAGAACCGAGTTGGAGCTTGTTCCTCCCCATATATATGTATGGAGTGGAGTTTGCAACTTAAAAGAAACTTTGTGTTCCCTTCAAGCTAGGTGAAGGACGGCTTTCACACACACTTATCTCTCAGAACTGAGCATGTGGAGAGACGTTCGTTCATCCAGCACAAAGGGAACGGGTTGCAGGAGAAACCCTTTCTCTGGTTTCTCAGTCTGTTTCCTAGTGCCGGTTTGAAGTGCCTGCCGTTTTCACTGTAAAACCGAGTTGGAACTTGTTCCGCCCCATATATATGTATGGAGTGGAGTTGGCAACTGAAAAGAAACTTTGTGTTCCCTTCAAGCTAGGTGAAGGACGGCTTTCACACACACTTATCTCTCAGAACTGAGCATGTGGAGAGACGTTCGTTCATCCAGCACAAAGGGAACGGGTTGCAGGAGAAACCCTTACTCTGGTTTCTCAGTCTGTTTCCTAGTGCCGGTTTGAAGTGCCTGCCGTTTTCACTGTAAAACCGAGTTGGAGCTTGGACCTCCCCATATATATGTATGGAGTGGAGTTGGCAAATGAAAAGAAACTTTGTGTTCCCTTCAAGCTAGGTGAAGGACGGCTTTCACACACACTTATCTCTCAGAACTGAGCATGTGGAGAGACGTTCGTTCATCCAGCACAAAGGGAACGGGTTGCAGGAGAAACCCTTACTCTGGTTTCTCAGTCTGTTTCCTAGTGCCGGTTTGAAGTGCCTGCCGTTTTCACTGTAAAACCGAGTTAGAGCTTGGACCTCCCCATATATATGTATGGATTGGAGTTTGCAACTGAAAAGAAACTTTGTTTTCCCTTCAAGCTAGGTGAAGGACGGCTTCCACACACACTTATCTCTCAGAACTGAGCATGTGGAGAGACGTTCGTTCACCCAGCACAAAGGGAACGGGTTGCAGGAGAAACCCTTTCTCTGGTTTCTCAGTCCGTTTCCTAGTGCCGGTTTGAAGTGCCTGCCGTTTTCACTGTAAAACCGAGTTGGAGCTTGTTCCGCCCCATATATATGTATGGAGTGGAGTTGGCAACTGAAAAGAAACTTTGTGTTCCCTTCAAGCTAGGTGAAGGACGGCTTTCACACACACTTATCTCTCAGAACTGAGCATGAGGAGAGACGTTTGTTCATCCAGCACAAAGGGAACGGGTTGCAGGAGAAACCCTTACTCTGGTTTCTCAGTCTGTTTCCTAGTGCCGGTTTGAAGTGCCTGCCGTTTTCACTGTAAAACCGAGTTGGAGCTTGGACCTCCCCATATATATGTATGGATTGGAGTTGGCAACTGAAAAGAAACTTTGTGTTCCCTTCAAGCTAGGTGAAGGACGGCTTTCACACACACTTATCTTTCAGAACTGAGCATGTGGAGAGACGTTCGTTCATCCAGCACAAAGGGAACGGGTTGCAGGAGAAACCCTTACTCTGGTTTCTCAGTCTGTTTCCTAGTGCCGGTTTGAAGTGCCTGCCGTTTTCACTGTAAAACCGAGTTGGAGCTTGTTCCACCCCATATATATGTATGGAGTGGAGTTGGCAACTGAAAAGAAACTTTGTGTTCCCTTCAAGCTAGGTGAAGGACGGCTTTCACACACACTTATCTCTCAGAACTGAGCATGTGGAGAGACGTTCGTTCATCCAGCACAAAGGGAACGGGTTGCAGGAGAAACCCTTATTCTGGTTTCTCAGTCTGTTTCCTAGTGCCGGTTTGAAGTGCCTGCCGTTTTCACTGTAATACCGAGTTGGAGCTTGGACCTCCCCATATATATGTATGGAGTGGAGTTTGCAACTGAAAAGAAACTTTGTGTTCCCTTCAAGCTAGGTGAAGGACGGCTTTCACACACACGTATCTCTCAGAACTGAGCATGTGGAGAGACGTTCGTTCATACAACACAAAGGGAACGGGTTGCAGGAGAAACCCTTACTCTGGTTTCTCAGTCTGTTTCCTAGTGCCGGTTTGAAGTGCCTGCCGATTTCACTGTGAAACCGAGTTGGAGCTTGTACCTCCCCATATATATATATGGAGTGTAGTTGGCAACTTAAAAGAAAATTTGTGTTCCCTTCAAGCTAGGTGAAGGACGGCTTTCACACACACTTATCTCTCAGAACTGAGCATGTGGAGAGACGTTCGTTCATCCAGCACAAAGGGAACGGGTTGCAGGAGAAACCCTTACTCTGGTTTCTCAGTCTGTTTCCTAGTGCCGGTTTGAAGTGCCTGCCGTTTTCACTGTAAAACCGAGTTGGAGCTTGTTCCTCCCCATATATATGTATGGAGTGGAGTAGGCAACTGAAAAGAAACTTTGTGTTCCCTTCAAGCTAGGTGAAGGACGGCTTTCACACACACTTATCTCTCAGAACTGAGCATGTGGAGAGACGTTCGTTCATCCAGCACAAAGGGAACGGGTTGCAGGAGAAACCCTTACTCTGGTTTCTCAGTCTGTTTCCTAGTGCCGGTTTGAAGTGCCTGCCGTTTTCACTGTAAAACCGAGTTGGAGCTTGGACCTCCCCATATATATGTATGGAGTGGAGTTGGCAACTGAAAAGAAACTTTGTGTTTCCTTCAAGCTAGGTGAAGGACGGCTTTCACACACACTTATCTCTCAGAACTGAGCATGTGGAGAGACGTTCGTTCATCCAGCACAAAGGGAACGGGTTGCAGGAGAAACCCTTACTCTGGTTTCTCAGTCTGTTTCCTAGTGCCGGTTTGAAGTGCCTGCCGTTTTCACTGTAAAACCGAGTTGGAGCTTGTTCCGCCCCATATATATGTATGGAGTGGAGTTGGCAACTGAAAAGAAACTTTGTGTTACCTTCAAGCTAGGTGAAGGACGGCTTTCACACACACTTATCTCTCAGAACTGAGCATGTGGAGAGACGTTCGTTCATCCAGCACAAAGGGAACGGGTTGCAGGAGAAACCCTTACTCTGGTTTCTCAGTCTGTTTCCTAGTGCCGGTTTGAAGTGCCTGCCGTTTTCACTGTAAAACCGAGTTGGAGCTTGTTCCTCCCCATATATATGTATGGAGTGGAGTTTGCAACTGAAAAGAAACTTTGTGTTCCCTTCAAGCTAGGTGAAGGACGGCTTTCACACACACTTATCTCTCAGAACTGAGCATGTGGAGAGACGTTCGTTCATCCAGCACAAAGGGAACGGGTTGCAGGAGAAACCCTTACTCTGGTTTCTCAGTCTGTTTCCTAGTGCCGGTTTGAAGTGCCTGCCGTTTTCACTGTAAAACCGAGTTGGAGCTTGGACCTCCACATATATATGTATGGAGTGGAGTTGGCAACTGAAAAGAAACTTTGTGTTCCCTTCAAGCTAGGTGAAGGACGGCTTTCACACACACTTATCTCTCAGAACTGAGCATGTGGAGAGACGTTCGTTCATCCAGCACAAATGGAACGGGTTGCAGGAGAAACCCTTACTCTGGCTTCTCAGTCTGTTTCCTAGTGCCGGTTTGAAGTGCCTGCCGTTTTCACTGTAAAACCGAGTTGGAGCTTGTTCCTCCCCATATATATGTATGGAGTGGAGTTGGCAACTGAAAAGAAACTTTGTGTTCCCTTCAAGCTAGGTGAAGGACGGCTTTCACACACACTTATCTCTCAGAACTGAGCATGTGGAGAGACGTTCGTTCTTCCAGCACAAAGGAACGGGTTGCAGGAGAAACCCTTACTCTGGTTTCTCAGTCTGTTTCCTAGTGCCGGTTTGAAGTGCCTGCCGTTTTCACTGTAAAACCGAGTTGGAGCTTGGACCTCCCCATATATATGTATGGAGTGGAGTTGGCAACTGAAAAGAAACTTTGTGTTCCCTTCAAGCTAGGTGAAGGACGGCTTTCACACACACTTATCTCTCAGAACTGAGCATGTGGAGAGACCTTCGTTCATCCAGCACAAAGGGAACGGGTTGCAGGAGAAACCCTTACTCTGGTTTCTCATTCTGTTTCCTAGTGCCGGTTTGAAGTGCCTGCCGTTTTCACTGTAAAACCGAGTTGGAGCTTGGACCTCCCCATATATATGTATGGATTGGGATTTGCAACTGAAAAGAAACTTTGTGTTCCCTTCAAGCTAGGTGAAGGACGGCTTTCACACACACTTATCTCTCAGAACTGAGCATGTGGAGAGACGTTCGTTCATCCAGCACAAAGGGAACGGGTTGCAGGAGAAACCCTTACTCTGGTTTCTCAGTCTGTTTCCTAGTTCCGGTTTGAAGTGCCTGCCATTTTGATTGTAAAACCGAGTTGGAGCTTGTTCCTCCCCATATATATGTATGGAGTGGAGTTGGCAACTGAAAAGAAACTTTGTGTTCCCTTCAAGCTAGGTGAAGGACGGCTTTCACACACACTTATCTCTCAGAACTGAGCATGTGGAGAGACGTTCGTTCATCCAGCACAAAGGGAACGGGTTGCCGGAGAAACCCTTATTCTGGTTTCTCAGTCTGTTTCCTAGTGCCGGTTTGAAGTGCCTGCCGTTTTCACTGTAAAACCGAGTTGGAGCATGTTCCTCCCCATATATATGTATGGAGTGGAGTTTGCAACTTAAAAGAAACTTTGTGTTCCCTTCAAGCTAAGTGAAGGACGGCTTTCACACACACTTATCTCTCAGAACTGAGCATGTGGAGAGACGTTCGTTCATCCAGCACAAAGGGAACGGGTTGCAGGAGAAACCCTTTCTCTGGTTTCTCAGTCTGTTTCCTAGTGCCGGTTTGAAGTGCCTGCCGTTTTCACTGTAAAACCGACTTGAAGCTTGTTCCGCCCCATATATATTTATGGAGTGGAGTTGGCAACTGAAAAGAAACTTTGTGTTCCCTTCAAGCTAGGTGAAGGACGGCTTTCACACACACTTATCTCTCAGAACTGAGCATGTGGAGAGACGTTCGTTCATCCAGCACAAAGGGAACGGGTTGCAGGAGAAACCCTTACTCTGGTTTCTCAGTCTGTTTCCTAGTGCCGGTTTGAAGTGCCTGCCGTTTTCACTGTAAAACCGAGTTGGAGCTTGGACCTCCCCATATATATGTATGGAGTGGAGTTGGCAAATGAAAAGAAACTTTGTGTTCCCTTCAAGCTAGGTGAAGGACGGCTTTCACACACACTTATCTCTCAGAACTGAGCATGTGGAGAGACGTTCGTTCATCCAGCACAAAGGGAACGGGTTGCAGGAGAAACCCTTACTCTGGTTTCTCAGTCTGTTTCCTAGTGCCGGTTTGAAGTGCCTGCCGTTTTCACTGTAAAACCGAGTTGGAGCTTGGACCTCCCCATATATATGTATGGATTGGAGTTTGCAACTGAAAAGAAACTTTGTTTTCCCTTCAAGCTAGGTGAAGGACGGCTTCCACACACACTTATCTCTCAGAACTGAGCATGTGGAGAGACGTTCGTTCACCCAGCACAAAGGGAACGGGTTGCAGGAGAAACCCGTTCTCTGGTTTCTCAGTCCGTTTCCTAGTGCCGGTTTGAAGTGCCTGCCGTTTTCACTGTAAAACCGAGTTGGAGCTTGTTCCGCCCCATATATATGTATGGAGTGGAGTTTGCAACTGAAAAGAAACTTTGTGTTCCCTTCAAGCTAGGTGAAGGACGGCTTTCACACACACTTATCTCTCAGAACTGAGCATGTGGAGAGACGTTTGTTCATCCAGCACAAAGGGAAGGGGTTGCAGGAGAAACCCTTACTCTGGTTTCTCAGTCTGTTTCCTAGTGCCGGTTTGAAGTGCCTGCCGTTTTCACTGTAAAACCGAGTTGGAGCTTGGACCTCCCCATATATATGTATGGGTTGGAGTTGGCAACTGAAAAGAAACTTTGTGTTCCCTTCAAGCTAGGTGAAGGACGGCTTTCACACACACTTATCTCTCAGAACTGAGCATGTGGAGAGACGTTCGTTCATCCAGCACAAAGGGAACGGGTTGCAGGAGAAACCCTTACTCTGGTTTCTCAGTCTGTTTCCTAGTGCCGGTTTGAAGTGCCTGCCGTTTTCACTGTAAAACCGAGTTGGAGCTTGTTCCTCCCCATATATATGTATGGAGTGGAGTTGGCAACTGAAAAGAAACTTTGTGTTCCCTTCAAGCTAGGTGAAGGACGGCTTTCACACACACTTATCTCTCAGAACTGAGCATGTGGAGAGACGTTCGTTCATCCAGCACAAAGGGAACGGGTTGCAGGAGAAACCCTTATTCTGGTTTCTCAGTCTGTTTCCTAGTGCCGGTTTGAAGTGCCTGCCGTTTTCACTGTAAAACCGAGTTGGAGCTTGGACCTCCCCATATATATGTATGGAGTGGAGTTGGCAACTGAAAAGAAACTTTGTGTTCCCTTCAAGCTAGGTGAAGGACGGCTTTCACACACACGTATCTCTCAGAACTGAGCATGTGGAGAGACGTTCGTTCATCCAGCACAAAGGGAACGGGTTGCAGGAGAAACCCTTACTCTGGTTTCTCAGTCTGTTTCCTAGTGCCGGTTTGAAGTGCCTGCCGATTTCACTGTGTAACCGAGTTGGAGCTTGTACCTCCCCATATATATATATGGAGTGTAGTTGGCAACTTAAAAGAAAATTTGTGTTCCCTTCAAGCTAGGTGAAGGACGGCTTTCACACACACTTATCTCTCAGAACTGAGCATGTGGAGAGACGTTCGTTCATCCAGCACAAAGGGAACGGGTTGCAGGAGAAACCCTTACTCTGGTTTCTCAGTCTGTTTCCTAGTGCCGGTTTGAAGTGCCTGCCGTTTTCACTGTAAAACCGAGTTGGAGCTTGTTCCTCCCCATATATATGTATGGAGTGGAGTTGGCAACTGAAAAGAAACTTTGTGTTCCCTTCAAGCTAGGTGAAGGACGGCTTTCACACACACTTATCTCTCAGAACTGAGCATGTGGAGAGACGTTCGTTCATCCAGCACAAAGGGAACGGGTTGCAGGAGAAACCCTTACTCTGGTTTCTCAGTCTGTTTCCTAGTGCCGGTTTGAAGTGCCTGCCGTTTTCACTGTAAAACCGAGTTGGAGCTTGGACCTCCCCATATATATGTATGGAGTTGAGTTGGCAACTGAAAAGAAACTTTGTGTTCCCTTCAAGCTAGGTGAAGGACGGCTTTCACACACACTTATCTCTCAGAACTGAGCATGTGGAGAGACGTTCGTTCATCCAGCACAAAGGGAACGGGTTGCAGGAGAAACCCTTACTCTGGTTTCTCAGTCTGTTTCCTAGTGCCGGTTTGAAGTGCCTGCCGTTTTCACTGTAAAACCGAGTTGGAGCTTGGACCTCCACATATATATGTATGGAGTGGAGTTGGCAACTGAAAAGAAACTTTGTGTTCCCTTCAAGCTAGGTGAAGGACGGCTTTCACACACACTTATCTCTCAGAACTGAGCATGTGGAGAGACGTTCGTTCATCCAGCACAAATGGAACGGGTTGCAGGAGAAACCCTTACTCTGGCTTCTCAGTCTGTTTCCTAGTGCCGGTTTGAAGTGCCTGCCGTTTTCACTGTAAAACCGAGTTGGAGCTTGTTCCTCCCCATATATATGTATGGAGTGGAGTTGGCAACTGAAAAGAAACTTTGTGTTCCCTTCAAGCTAGGTGAAGGACGGCTTTCACACACACTTATCTCTCAGAACTGAGCATGTGGAGAGACGTTCGTTCTTCCAGCACAAAGGAACGGGTTGCAGGAGAAACCCTTACTCTGGTTTCTCAGTCTGTTTCCTAGTGCCGGTTTGAAGTGCCTGCCGTTTTCACTGTAAAACCGAGTTGGAGCTTGGACCTCCCCATATATATGTATGGAGTGGAGTTGGCAACTGAAAAGAAACTTTGTGTTCCCTTCAAGCTAGGTGAAGGACGGCTTTCACACACACTTATCTCTCAGAACTGAGCATGTGGAGAGACCTTCGTTCATCCAGCACAAAGGGAACGGGTTGCAGGAGAAACCCTTACTCTGGTTTCTCATTCTGTTTCCTAGTGCCGGTTTGAAGTGCCTGCCGTTTTCACTGTAAAACCGAGTTGGAGCTTGGACCTCCCCATATATATGTATGGATTGGGATTTGCAACTGAAAAGAAACTTTGTGTTCCCTTCAAGCTAGGTGAAGGACGGCTTTCACACACACTTATCTCTCAGAACTGAGCATGTGGAGAGACGTTCGTTCATCCAGCACAAAGGGAACGGGTTGCAGGAGAAACCCTTACTCTGGTTTCTCAGTCTGTTTCCTAGTTCCGGTTTGAAGTGCCTGCCATTTTGATTGTAAAACCGAGTTGGAGCTTGTTCCTCCCCATATATATGTATGGAGTGGAGTTGGCAACTGAAAAGAAACTTTGTGTTCCCTTCAAGCTAGGTGAAGGACGGCTTTCACACACACTTATCTCTCAGAACTGAGCATGTGGAGAGACGTTCGTTCATCCAGCACAAAGGGAACGGGTTGCCGGAGAAACCCTTATTCTGGTTTCTCAGTCTGTTTCCTAGTGCCGGTTTGAAGTGCCTGCCGTTTTCACTGTAAAACCGAGTTGGAGCATGTTCCTCCCCATATATATGTATGGAGTGGAGTTTGCAACTTAAAAGAAACTTTGTGTTCCCTTCAAGCTAAGTGAAGGACGGCTTTCACACACACTTATCTCTCAGAACTGAGCATGTGGAGAGACGTTCGTTCATCCAGCACAAAGGGAACGGGTTGCAGGAGAAACCCTTTCTCTGGTTTCTCAGTCTGTTTCCTAGTGCCGGTTTGAAGTGCCTGCCGTTTTCACTGTAAAACCGACTTGAAGCTTGTTCCGCCCCATATATATTTATGGAGTGGAGTTGGCAACTGAAAAGAAACTTTGTGTTCCCTTCAAGCTAGGTGAAGGACGGCTTTCACACACACTTATCTCTCAGAACTGAGCATGTGGAGAGACGTTCGTTCATCCAGCACAAAGGGAACGGGTTGCAGGAGAAACCCTTACTCTGGTTTCTCAGTCTGTTTCCTAGTGCCGGTTTGAAGTGCCTGCCGTTTTCACTGTAAAACCGAGTTGGAGCTTGGACCTCCCCATATATATGTATGGAGTGGAGTTGGCAAATGAAAAGAAACTTTGTGTTCCCTTCAAGCTAGGTGAAGGACGGCTTTCACACACACTTATCTCTCAGAACTGAGCATGTGGAGAGACGTTCGTTCATCCAGCACAAAGGGAACGGGTTGCAGGAGAAACCCTTACTCTGGTTTCTCAGTCTGTTTCCTAGTGCCGGTTTGAAGTGCCTGCCGTTTTCACTGTAAAACCGAGTTGGAGCTTGGACCTCCCCATATATATGTATGGATTGGAGTTTGCAACTGAAAAGAAACTTTGTTTTCCCTTCAAGCTAGGTGAAGGACGGCTTCCACACACACTTATCTCTCAGAACTGAGCATGTGGAGAGACGTTCGTTCACCCAGCACAAAGGGAACGGGTTGCAGGAGAAACCCTTTCTCTGGTTTCTCAGTCCGTTTCCTAGTGCCGGTTTGAAGTGCCTGCCGTTTTCACTGTAAAACCGAGTTGGAGCTTGTTCCGCCCCATATATATGTATGGAGTGGAGTTTGCAACTGAAAAGAAACTTTGTGTTCCCTTCAAGCTAGGTGAAGGACGGCTTTCACACACACTTATCTCTCAGAACTGAGCATGTGGAGAGACGTTTGTTCATCCAGCACAAAGGGAAGGGGTTGCAGGAGAAACCCTTACTCTGGTTTCTCAGTCTGTTTCCTAGTGCCGGTTTGAAGTGCCTGCCGTTTTCACTGTAAAACCGAGTTGGAGCTTGGACCTCCACATATATATGTATGGGTTGGAGTTGGCAACTGAAAAGAAACTTTGTGTTCCCTTCAAGCTAGGTGAAGGACGGCTTTCACACACACTTATCTCTCAGAACTGAGCATGTGGAGAGACGTTCGTTCATCCAGCACAAAGGGAACGGGTTGCAGGAGAAACCCTTACTCTGGTTTCTCAGTCTGTTTCCTAGTGCCGGTTTGAAGTGCCTGCCGTTTTCACTGTAAAACCGAGTTGGAGCTTGTTCCTCCCCATATATATGTATGGAGTGGAGTTGGCAACTGAAAAGAAACTTTGTGTTCCCTTCAAGCTAGGTGAAGGACGGCTTTCACACACACTTATCTCTCAGAACTGAGCATGTGGAGAGACGTTCGTTCATCCAGCACAAAGGGAACGGGTTGCAGGAGAAACCCTTATTCTGGTTTCTCAGTCTGTTTCCTAGTGCCGGTTTGAAGTGCCTGCCGTTTTCACTGTAAAACCGAGTTGGAGCTTGGACCTCCCCATATATATGTATGGAGTGGAGTTGGCAACTGAAAAGAAACTTTGTGTTCCCTTCAAGCTAGGTGAAGGACGGCTTTCACACACACGTATCTCTCAGAACTGAGCATGTGGAGAGACGTTCGTTCATCCAGCACAAAGGGAACGGGTTGCAGGAGAAACCCTTACTCTGGTTTCTCAGTCTGTTTCCTAGTGCCGGTTTGAAGTGCCTGCCGATTTCACTGTGTAACCGAGTTGGAGCTTGTACCTCCCCATATATATATATGGAGTGTAGTTGGCAACTTAAAAGAAAATTTGTGTTCCCTTCAAGCTAGGTGAAGGACGGCTTTCACACACACTTATCTCTCAGAACTGAGCATGTGGAGAGACGTTCGTTCATCCAGCACAAAGGGAACGGGTTGCAGGAGAAACCCTTACTCTGGTTTCTCAGTCTGTTTCCTAGTGCCGGTTTGAAGTGCCTGCCGTTTTCACTGTAAAACCGAGTTGGAGCTTGTTCCTCCCCATATATATGTATGGAGTGGAGTTGGCAACTGAAAAGAAACTTTGTGTTCCCTTCAAGCTAGGTGAAGGACGGCTTTCACACACACTTATCTCTCAGAACTGAGCATGTGGAGAGACGTTCGTTCATCCAGCACAAAGGGAACGGGTTGCAGGAGAAACCCTTACTCTGGTTTCTCAGTCTGTTTCCTAGTGCCGGTTTGAAGTGCCTGCCGTTTTCACTGTAAAACCGAGTTGGAGCTTGGACCTCCCCATATATATGTATGGAGTGGAGTTGGCAACTGAAAAGAAACTTTGTGTTCCCTTCAAGCTAGGTGAAGGACGGCTTTCACACACACTTATCTCTCAGAACTGAGCATGTGGAGAGACGTTCGTTCATCCAGCACAAAGGGAACGGGTTGCAGGAGAAACCCTTACTCTGGTTTCTCAGTCTGTTTCCTAGTGCCGGTTTGAAGTGCCTGCCGTTTTCACTGTAAAACCGAGTTGGAGCTTGTTCCTCCCCATATATATGTATGGAGTGGAGTTTGCAACTGAAAAGAAACTTTGTTTTCCCTTCAAGCTAGGTGAAGGACGGCTTTCACACACACTTATCTCTCAGAACTGAGCATGTGGAGAGACGTTCGTTCACCCAGCACAAAGGGAATGGGTTGCAGGAGAAACCCTTACTCTGGTTTCTCAGTCTGTTTCCTAGTGCCGGTTTGAAGTGCCTACCGTTTTGACTGTAAAACCGAGTTGGAGCTTGTTCCTCCCCATATATATGTATGGAGTGGAGTTTGCAACTGAAAAGAAACTTTGTTTTCCCTTCAAGCTAGGTGAAGGACGGCTTTCACACACACTTATCTCTCAGAACTGAGCATGTGGAGAGACGTTCGTTCATCCAGCACAAAGGGAACGGGTTGCAGGAGAAACCGTTTCTCTGGTTTCTCAGTCCGTTTCCTAGTGCCGGTTTGAAGTGCCTGCCGTTTTCACTGTAAAACCGAGTTGGAGCTTGTTCCGCCCCATATATATGTATGGAGTGGAGTTTGCAACTGAAAAGAAACTTTGTGTTCCCTTAAAGCTAGGTGAAGGACGGCTTTCACACACACTTATCTCTCAGAACTGAGCATGTGGAGAGACGTTCGTTCATCCAGCACAAAGGGAACGGGTTGCAGGAGAAACCCTTACTCTGGTTTCTCAGTCTGTTTCCTAGTGCCGGTTTGAAGTGCCTGCCGTTTTCACTGTAAAACCGAGTTGGAGCTTGGACCTCCACATATATATGTATGGAGTGGAGTTGGCAACTGAAAAGAAACTTTGTGTTCCCTTCAAGCTAGGTGAAGGACGGCTTTCACACACACTTATCTCTCAGAACTGAGCATGTGGAGAGACGTTCGTTCATCCAGCACAAATGGAACGGGTTGCAGGAGAAACCCTTACTCTGGCTTCTCAGTCTGTTTCCTAGTGCCGGTTTGAAGTGCCTGCCGTTTTCACTGTAAAACCGAGTTGGAGCTTGTTCCTCCCCATATATATGTATGGAGTGGAGTTGGCAACTGAAAAGAAACTTTGTGTTCCCTTCAAGCTAGGTGAAGGACGGCTTTCACACACACTTATCTCTCAGAACTGAGCATGTGGAGAGACGTTCGTTCTTCCAGCACAAAGGAACGGGTTGCAGGAGAAACCCTTACTCTGGTTTCTCAGTCTGTTTCCTAGTGCCGGTTTGAAGTGCCTGCCGTTTTCACTGTAAAACCGAGTTGGAGCTTGGACCTCCCCATATATATGTATGGAGTGGAGTTGGCAACTGAAAAGAAACTTTGTGTTCCCTTCAAGCTAGGTGAAGGACGGCTTTCACACACACTTATCTCTCAGAACTGAGCATGTGGAGAGACGTTCGTTCATCCAGCACAAAGGGAACGGGTTGCAGGAGAAACCCTTACTCTGGTTTCTCATTCTGTTTCCTAGTGCCGGTTTGAAGTGCCTGCCGTTTTCACTGTAAAACCGAGTTGGAGCTTGGACCTCCCCATATATATGTATGGATTGGGATTTGCAACTGAAAAGAAACTTTGTGTTCCCTTCAAGCTAGGTGAAGGACGGCTTTCACACACACTTATCTCTCAGAACTGAGCATGTGGAGAGACGTTCGTTCATCCAGCACAAAGGGAACGGGTTGCAGGAGAAACCCTTACTCTGGTTTCTCAGTCTGTTTCCTAGTGCCGGTTTGAAGTGCCTGCCGTTTTGACTGTAAAACCGAGTTGGAGCTTGTTCCTCCCCATATATATGTATGGAGTGGAGTTGGCAACTGAAAAGAATCTTTGTGTTCCCTTCAAGCTAGGTGAAGGACGGCTTTCACACACACTTATCTCTCAGAACTGAGCATGTGGAGAGACGTTCGTTCATCCAGCACAAAGGGAACGGGTTGCAGGAGAAACCCTTACTCTGGTTTCTCAGTCTGTTTCCTTGTGCCGGTTTGAACTGCTGCCGTTTTCACTGTAAAACCGAGTTGGAGCTTGTACCTCCCCATATATATGTATGGATTGGAGTTGGCAACTGAAAAGAAACTTTGTTTTCCCTTCAAGCTAGGTGAAGGACGGCTTCCACACACACTTATCTCTCAGAAATGAGCATGTGGAGAGACGTTCGTTCACCCAGCACAAAGGGAACGGGTTGCAGGAGAAACCCTTACTCTGGTTTCTCAGTCTGTTTCCTAGTGCCGGTTTGAAGTGCCTGCCGTTTTCACTGTAAAACCGAGTTGGAGCTTGTTCCTCCCCATATATATGTATGGAGTGGAGTTTGCAACTTAAAAGAAACTTTGTGTTCCCTTCAAGCTAGGTGAAGGACGGCTTTCACACACACTTATCTCTCAGAACTGAGCATGTGGAGAGACGTTCGTTCATCCAGCACAAAGGGAACGGGTTGCAGGAGAAACCCTTTCTCTGGTTTCTCATTCTGTTTCCTAGTGCCGGTTTGAAGTGCCTGCCGTTTTCACTGTAAAACCGAGTTGGAGCTTTTTCCGCCCCATATATATGTATGGAGTGGAGTTGGCAACTGAAAAGAAACTTTGTGTTCCCTTCAAGCTAGGTGAAGGACGGCTTTCACACACACTTATCTCTCAGAACTGAGCATGTGGAGAGACGTTCGTTCATCCAGCACAAAGGGAACGGGTTGCAGGAGAAACCCTTACTCTGGTTTCTCAGTCTGTTTCCTAGTGCCGGTTTGAAGTGCCTGCCGTTTTCACTGTAAAACCGAGTTGGAGCTTGGACCTCCCCATATATATGTATGGAGTGGAGTTGGCAAATGAAAAGAAACTTTGTGTTCCCTTCAAGCTAGGTGAAGGACGGCTTTCACACACACTTATCTCTCAGAACTGAGCATGTGGAGAGACGTTCGTTCATCCAGCACAAAGGGAACGGGTTGCAGGAGAAACCCTTACTCTGGTTTCTCAGTCTGTTTCCTAGTGCCGGTTTGAAGTGCCTGCCGTTTTCACTGTAAAACCGAGTTGGAGCTTGGACCTCCCCATATATATGTATGGATTGGAGTTTGCAACTGAAAAGAAACTTTGTTTTCCCTTCAAGCTAGGTGAAGGACGGCTTCCACACACACTTATCTCTCAGAACTGAGCATGTGGAGAGACGTTCGTTCACCCAGCACAAAGGGAACGGGTTGCAGGAGAAACCCTTTCTCTGGTTTCTCAGTCCGTTTCCTAGTGCCGGTTTGAAGTGCCTGCCGTTTTCACTGTAAAACCGAGTTGGAGCTTGTTCCGCCCCATATATATGTATGGAGTGGAGTTTGCAACTGAAAAGAAACTTTGTGTTCCCTTCAAGCTAGGTGAAGGACGGCTTTCACACACACTTATCTCTCAGAACTGAGCATGTGGAGAGACGTTTGTTCATCCAGCACAAAGGGAACGGGTTGCAGGAGAAACCCTTACTCTGGTTTCTCAGTCTGTTTCCTAGTGCCGGTTTGAAGTGCCTGCCGTTTTCACTGTAAAACCGAGTTGGAGCTTGTTCCTCCCCATATATATGTATGGAGTGGAGTTGGCAACTGAAAAGAAACTTTGTGTTCCCTTCAAGCTAGGTGAAGGACGGCTTTCACACACACTTATCTCTCAGAACTGAGCATGTGGAGAGACGTTCGTTCTTCCAGCACAAAGGAACGGGTTGCAGGAGAAACCCTTACTCTGGTTTCTCAGTCTGTTTCCTAGTGCCGGTTTGAAGTGCCTGCCGTTTTCACTGTAAAACCGAGTTGGAGCTTGGACCTCCCCATATATATGTATGGAGTGGAGTTGGCAACTGAAAAGAAACTTTGTGTTCCCTTCAAGCTAGGTGAAGGACGGCTTTCACACACACTTATCTCTCAGAACTGAGCATGTGGAGAGACGTTCGTTCATCCAGCACAAAGGGAACGGGTTGCAGGAGAAACCCTTACTCTGGTTTCTCATTCTGTTTCCTAGTGCCGGTTTGAAGTGCCTGCCGTTTTCACTGTAAAACCGAGTTGGAGCTTGGACCTCCCCATATATATGTATGGATTGGGATTTGCAACTGAAAAGAAACTTTGTGTTCCCTTCAAGCTAGGTGAAGGACGGCTTTCACACACACTTATCTCTCAGAACTGAGCATGTGGAGAGACGTTCGTTCATCCAGCACAAAGGGAACGGGTTGCAGGAGAAACCCTTACTCTGGTTTCTCAGTCTGTTTCCTAGTGCCGGTTTGAAGTGCCTGCCGTTTTGACTGTAAAACCGAGTTGGAGCTTGTTCCTCCCCATATATATGTATGGAGTGGAGTTGGCAACTGAAAAGAATCTTTGTGTTCCCTTCAAGCTAGGTGAAGGACGGCTTTCACACACACTTATCTCTCAGAACTGAGCATGTGGAGAGACGTTCGTTCATCCAGCACAAAGGGAACGGGTTGCAGGAGAAACCCTTACTCTGGTTTCTCAGTCTGTTTCCTTGTGCCGGTTTGAACTGCTGCCGTTTTCACTGTAAAACCGAGTTGGAGCTTGTACCTCCCCATATATATGTATGGATTGGAGTTGGCAACTGAAAAGAAACTTTGTTTTCCCTTCAAGCTAGGTGAAGGACGGCTTCCACACACACTTATCTCTCAGAAATGAGCATGTGGAGAGACGTTCGTTCACCCAGCACAAAGGGAACGGGTTGCAGGAGAAACCCTTACTCTGGTTTCTCAGTCTGTTTCCTAGTGCCGGTTTGAAGTGCCTGCCGTTTTCACTGTAAAACCGAGTTGGAGCTTGTTCCTCCCCATATATATGTATGGAGTGGAGTTTGCAACTTAAAAGAAACTTTGTGTTCCCTTCAAGCTAGGTGAAGGACGGCTTTCACACACACTTATCTCTCAGAACTGAGCATGTGGAGAGACGTTCGTTCATCCAGCACAAAGGGAACGGGTTGCAGGAGAAACCCTTTCTCTGGTTTCTCATTCTGTTTCCTAGTGCCGGTTTGAAGTGCCTGCCGTTTTCACTGTAAAACCGAGTTGGAGCTTTTTCCGCCCCATATATATGTATGGAGTGGAGTTGGCAACTGAAAAGAAACTTTGTGTTCCCTTCAAGCTAGGTGAAGGACGGCTTTCACACACACTTATCTCTCAGAACTGAGCATGTGGAGAGACGTTCGTTCATCCAGCACAAAGGGAACGGGTTGCAGGAGAAACCCTTACTCTGGTTTCTCAGTCTGTTTCCTAGTGCCGGTTTGAAGTGCCTGCCGTTTTCACTGTAAAACCGAGTTGGAGCTTGGACCTCCCCATATATATGTATGGAGTGGAGTTGGCAAATGAAAAGAAACTTTGTGTTCCCTTCAAGCTAGGTGAAGGACGGCTTTCACACACACTTATCTCTCAGAACTGAGCATGTGGAGAGACGTTCGTTCATCCAGCACAAAGGGAACGGGTTGCAGGAGAAACCCTTACTCTGGTTTCTCAGTCTGTTTCCTAGTGCCGGTTTGAAGTGCCTGCCGTTTTCACTGTAAAACCGAGTTGGAGCTTGGACCTCCCCATATATATGTATGGATTGGAGTTTGCAACTGAAAAGAAACTTTGTTTTCCCTTCAAGCTAGGTGAAGGACGGCTTCCACACACACTTATCTCTCAGAACTGAGCATGTGGAGAGACGTTCGTTCACCCAGCACAAAGGGAACGGGTTGCAGGAGAAACCCTTTCTCTGGTTTCTCAGTCCGTTTCCTAGTGCCGGTTTGAAGTGCCTGCCGTTTTCACTGTAAAACCGAGTTGGAGCTTGTTCCGCCCCATATATATGTATGGAGTGGAGTTTGCAACTGAAAAGAAACTTTGTGTTCCCTTCAAGCTAGGTGAAGGACGGCTTTCACACACACTTATCTCTCAGAACTGAGCATGTGGAGAGACGTTTGTTCATCCAGCACAAAGGGAACGGGTTGAAGGAGAAACCCTTACTCTGGTTTCTCAGTCTGTTTCCTAGTGCCGGTTTGAAGTGCCTGCCGTTTTCACTGTAAAACCGAGTTGGAGCTTGGACCTCCCCATATATATGTATGGATTGGAGTTGGCAACTGAAAAGAAACTTTGTGTTCCCTTCAAGCTAGGTGAAGGACGGCTTTCACACACACTTATCTCTCAGAACTGAGCATGTGGAGAGACGTTCGTTCATCCAGCACAAAGGGAACGGGTTGCAGGAGAAACCCTTACTCTGGTTTCTCAGTCTGTTTCCTAGTGCCGGTTTGAAGTGCCTGCCGTTTTCACTGTAAAACCGAGTTGGTGCTTGGACCTCCCCATATATATGTATGGATTGGAGTTTGCAACTGAAAAGAAACTTTGTGTTCCCTTCAAGCTAGGTGAAGGACGGCTTTCACACACACTTATCTCTCAGAACTGAGCATGTGGAGAGACGTTCGTTCATCCAGCACAAAGGGAAAGGGTTGCAGGAGAAACACTTATTCTGGTTTCTCAGTCTGTTTCCTAGTGCCGGTTTGAAGTGCCTGCCGTTTTCACTGTAAAACCGAGTTGGAGCTTGTTCCGCCCCATATATATGAATGGAGTGGAGTTTGCAACTGAAAAGAAACTTTGTGTTCCCTTCAAGCTAGGTGAAGGACGGCTTTCACACACACTTATCTCTCAGAACTGAGCATGTGGAGAGACGTTCGTTCATCCAGCACAATGGGAATGGGTTGCAGCAGAAACCCTTACTCTGGTTTCTCAGTCTGTTTCCTAGTGCCGGTTTGAAGTGCCTGCCGTTTTCACTGTAAAACCGAGTTGGAGCTTGGACCTCCCCATATATATGTATGGAGTGGAGTTGGCAACTGAAAAGAAACTTTGTGTTCCCTTCAAGCTAGGTGAAGGACGGCTTTCACACACACTTATCTCTCAGAACTGAGCATGTGGAGAGACGTTCGTTGATCCAGCACAAAAGGAACGGGTTGCAGGAGAAACCCTTACTCTGGTTTCTCAGTCTGTTTCCTAGTGCCGGTTTGAAGTGCCTGCCGTTTTCACTGTGAAACCGAGTTGGAGCTTGTACCTCCCCATATATATTTATAGAGTGTAGTTGGCAACTGAAAAGAAACTTTGTGTTCCCTTCAAGCTAGGTGAAGGACGGCTTTCACACACACTTATCTCTTAGAACTTAGCATGTGGAGAGACGATCGTTCATCCAGCACAAAGGGAACGGGTTGCAGGAGAAACCCTTACTCTGGTTTCTCAGTCTGTTTCCTAGTGCCGGTTTGAAGTGCCTGCCGTTTTCACTGTAAAACCGAGTTGGAGCTTGGACCTCCCCATATATATGTATGGATTGGAGTTTGCAACTGAAAAGAAACTTTGTGTTCCCTTCAAGCTAGGTGAAGGACGGCTTTCACACACACTTATCTCTCAGAACTGAGCATGTGGAGAGACGTTCGTTCATCCAGCACAAATGGAACGGGTTGCAGGAGAAACCCTTACTCTGGTTTCTCAGTCTGTTTCCTAGTGCCGGTTTGAAGTGCCTGCCGTTTTCACTGTAAAACCGAGTTGGAGCTTGTTCCGCCCCATATATATGTATGGAGTGGAGTTTGCAACTGAAAAGAAACTTTGTGTTCCCTTCAAGCTAGGTGAAGGACGGCTTTCACACACACTTATCTCTCAGAACTGAGCATGTGGAGAGACGTTCGTTCATCCAGCACAAAGGGAACGGGTTGCAGGAGAAACCCTTACTCTGGTTTCTCAGTCTGTTTCCTAGTGCCGGTTTGAAGTGCCTGCCGTTTTCACTGTAAAACCGAGTTGGAGCTTGGACCTCCCCATATATATGTATGGAGTGGAGTTGGCAACTGAAAAGAAACTTTGTGTTCCCTTCAAGCTAGGTGAAGGACGGCTTTCACACACACTTATCTCTCAGAACTGAGCATGTGGAGAGACGTTCGTTCATTCAGCACAAAGGGAACGGGTTGCAGGAGAAACCCTTACTCTGGTTTCTCAGTCTGTTTCCTAGTGCCGGTTTGAAGTGCCTGCCGTTTTCACTGTAAAACCAAGTTGGAGCTTGTACCTCCCCATATATATGTATGGAGTGGAGTTGGCAACTGAAAAGAAACTTTGTGTTCCCTTCAAGCTAGGTGAAGGACGGCTTTCACACACACTTATCTCTCAGAACTGAGCATGTGGAGAGACGTTCGTTCATCCAGCACAAAGGGAACGGGTTGCAGGAGAAACCCTGACTCTGGTTTCTCAGTCTGTTTCCTAGTGCCGGTTTGAAGTGCCTGCCGTTTTCACTGTAAAACCGAGTTGGAGCTTGGACCTCCCCATATATATGTATGGAGTGGAGTTGGCAACTGAAAAGGAACTTTGTGTTCCCTTCAAGCTAGGTGAAGGTCGGCTTTCACACACACTTATCTCTCAGAACTGAGCATGTGGAGAGACGTTCGTTCATCCAGCACAAAGGAAACGGGTTGCAGGAGAAACCCTTACACTGGTTTCTCAGTCTGTTTCCTAGTGCCGGTTTGAAGTGCCTGCCGTTTTCACTGTAAAACCGAGTTGGAGCTTGTTTCTCCCCATATATATGTATGGAGTGGGGTTGGCAACTGAAAAGAAACTTTGTGTTCCGTTCAAGCTAGGTGAAGGACGGCTTTCACACCCACTTATCTCTCAGAACTGAGCATGTGGAGAGACGTTCGTTCATCCAGCACAAAGGGAACGGGTTGCAGGAGAACCCTTACTCTGGTTTCTCATTCTGTTTCCTAGTGCCGGTTTGAAGTGCCTGCCGTTTTCACTGTAAAACCGAGTTGGAGCTTGGACCTCCACATATATATGTATGCAGTGGAGTTGGCAACTGAAATGGAACTTTGTGTTCCTTTCAAGCTAGGTGAAGGTCGGCTTTCACACACACTTATCTCTCAGAACTGAGCATGTGGAGAGACGTTCGTTCATCCAGCACAAAGGGAACGGGTTGCAGGAGAAACCCTTACTCTGGTTTCTCAGTCTGTTTCCTAGTGCCGGTTTGAAGTGCCTGCCGATTTCACTGTGAAACCGAGTTGGAGCTTGTACCTCCCCATATATATATATGGAGTGTAGTTGGCAACTTAAAAGAAAATTTGTGTTCCCTTCAAGCTAGGTGAAGGACGGCTTTCACACACACTTATCTCTCAGAACTGAGCATGTGGAGAGACGTTCGTTCATCCAGCACAAAGGGAACGGGTTGCAGGAGAAACCCTTACTCTGGTTTCTCAGTCTGTTTCCTAGTGCCGGTTTGAAGTGCCTGCCGTTTTCACTGTAAAACCGAGTTGGAGCTTGTTCCTCCCCATATATATGTATGGAGTGGAGTAGGCAACTGAAAAGAAACTTTGTGTTCCCTTCAAGCTAGGTGAAGGACGGCTTTCACACACACTTATCTCTCAGAACTGAGCATGTGGAGAGACGTTCGTTCATCCAGCACAAAGGGAACGGGTTGCAGGAGAAACCCTTACTCTGGTTTCTCAGTCTGTTTCCTAGTGCCGGTTTGAAGTGCCTGCCGTTTTCACTGTAAAACCGAGTTGGAGCTTGGACCTCCCCATATATATGTATGGAGTGGAGTTGGCAACTGAAAAGAAACTTTGTGTTCCCTTCAAGCTAGGTGAATGACGGCTTTCACACACACTTATCTCTCAGAACTGAGCATGTGGAGAGACGTTCGTTCATCCAGCACAAAGGGAACGGGTTGCAGGAGAAACCCTTACTCTGGTTTCTCAGTCTGTTTCCTAGTGCCGGTTTGAAGTGCCTGCCGTTTTCACTGTAAAACCGAGTTGGAGCTTGTTCCGCCCCATATATATGTATGGAGTGGAGTTGGCAACTGAAAAGAAACTTTGTGTTACCTTCAAGCTAGGTGAAGGACGGCTTTCACACACACTTATCTCTCAGAACTGAGCATGTGGAGAGACGTTCGTTCATCCAGCACAAAGGGAACGGGTTGCAGGAGAAACCCTTACTCTGGTTTCTCAGTCTATTTCCTAGTGCCGGTTTGAAGTGCCTGCCGTTTTCACTGTAAAACCGAGTTGGAGCTTGTTCCTCCCCATATATATGTATGGAGTGGAGTTTGCAACTGAAAAGAAACTTTGTGTTCCCTTCAAGCTAGGTGAAGGACGGCTTTCACACACACTTATCTCTCAGAACTGAGCATGTGGAGAGACGTTCGTTCATCCAGCACAAAGGGAACGGGTTGCAGGAGAAACCCTTACTCTGGTTTCTCAGTCTGTTTCCTAGTGCCGGTTTGAAGTGCCTGCCGTTTTCACTGTAAAACCGAGTTGGAGCTTGGACCTCCACATATATATGTATGGAGTGGAGTTGGCAACTGAAAAGAAACTTTGTGTTCCCTTCAAGCTAGGTGAAGGACGGCTTTCACACACACTTATCTCTCAGAACTGAGCATGTGGAGAGACGTTCGTTCATCCAGCACAAATGGAACGGGTTGCAGGAGAAACCCTTACTCTGGCTTCTCAGTCTGTTTCCTAGTGCCGGTTTGAAGTGCCTGCCGTTTTCACTGTAAAACCGAGTTGGAGCTTGTTCCTCCCCATATATATGTATGGAGTGGAGTTGGCAACTGAAAAGAAACTTTGTGTTCCCTTCAAGCTAGGTGAAGGACGGCTTTCACACACACTTATCTCTCAGAACTGAGCATGTGGAGAGACGTTCGTTCTTCCAGCACAAAGGAACGGGTTGCAGGAGAAACCCTTACTCTGGTTTCTCAGTCTGTTTCCTAGTGCCGGTTTGAAGTGCCTGCCGTTTTCACTGTAAAACCGAGTTGGAGCTTGGACCTCCCCATATATATGTATGGAGTGGAGTTGGCAACTGAAAAGAAACTTTGTGTTCCCTTCAAGCTAGGTGAAGGACGGCTTTCACACACACTTATCTCTCAGAACTGAGCATGTGGAGAGACCTTCGTTCATCCAGCACAAAGGGAACGGGTTGCAGGAGAAACCCTTACTCTGGTTTCTCATTCTGTTTCCTAGTGCCGGTTTGAAGTGCCTGCCGTTTTCACTGTAAAACCGAGTTGGAGCTTGGACCTCCCCATATATATGTATGGATTGGGATTTGCAACTGAAAAGAAACTTTGTGTTCCCTTCAAGCTAGGTGAAGGACGGCTTTCACACACACTTATCTCTCAGAACTGAGCATGTGGAGAGACGTTCGTTCATCCAGCACAAAGGGAACGGGTTGCAGGAGAAACCCTTTCTCTGGTTTCTCAGTCTGTTTCCTAGTGCCGGTTTGAAGTGCCTGCCGTTTTCACTGTAAAACCGACTTGAAGCTTGTTCCGCCCCATATATATTTATGGAGTGGAGTTGGCAACTGAAAAGAAACTTTGTGTTCCCTTCAAGCTAGGTGAAGGACGGCTTTCACACACACTTATCTCTCAGAACTGAGCATGTGGAGAGACGTTCGTTCATCCAGCACAAAGGGAACGGGTTGCAGGAGAAACCCTTACTCTGGTTTCTCAGTCTGTTTCCTAGTGCCGGTTTGAAGTGCCTGCCGTTTTCACTGTAAAACCGAGTTGGAGCTTGGACCTCCCCATATATATGTATGGAGTGGAGTTGGCAAATGAAAAGAAACTTTGTGTTCCCTTCAAGCTAGGTGAAGGACGGCTTTCACACACACTTATCTCTCAGAACTGAGCATGTGGAGAGACGTTCGTTCATCCAGCACAAAGGGAACGGGTTGCAGGAGAAACCCTTACTCTGGTTTCTCAGTCTGTTTCCTAGTGCCGGTTTGAAGTGCCTGCCGTTTTCACTGTAAAACCGAGTTGGAGCTTGGACCTCCCCATATATATGTATGGATTGGAGTTTGCAACTGAAAAGAAACTTTGTTTTCCCTTCAAGCTAGGTGAAGGACGGCTTCCACACACACTTATCTCTCAGAACTGAGCATGTGGAGAGACGTTCGTTCACCCAGCACAAAGGGAACGGGTTGCAGGAGAAACCCTTTCTCTGGTTTCTCAGTCCGTTTCCTAGTGCCGGTTTGAAGTGCCTGCCGTTTTCACTGTAAAACCGAGTTGGAGCTTGTTCCGCCCCATATATATGTATGGAGTGGAGTTTGCAACTGAAAAGAAACTTTGTGTTCCCTTCAAGCTAGGTGAAGGACGGCTTTCACACACACTTATCTCTCAGAACTGAGCATGTGGAGAGACGTTTGTTCATCCAGCACAAAGGGAAAGGGTTGCAGGAGAAACCCTTACTCTGGTTTCTCAGTCTGTTTCCTAGTGCCGGTTTGAAGTGCCTGCCGTTTTCACTGTAAAACCGAGTTGGAGCTTGGACCTCCCCATATATATGTATGGATTGGAGTTGGCAACTGAAAAGAAACTTTGTGTTCCCTTCAAGCTAGGTGAAGGACGGCTTTCACACACACTTATCTCTCAGAACTGAGCATGTGGAGAGACGTTCGTTCATCCAGCACAAAGGGAACGGGTTGCAGGAGAAACCCTTACTCTGGTTTCTCAGTCTGTTTCCTAGTGCCGGTTTGAAGTGCCTGCCGTTTTCACTGTAAAACCGAGTTGGATCTTGTTCCTCCCCATATATATGTATGGAGTGGAGTTGGCAACTGAAAAGAAACTTTGTGTTCCCTTCAAGCTAGGTGAAGGACGGCTTTCACACACACTTATCTCTCAGAACTGAGCATGTGGAGAGACGTTCGTTCATCCAGCACAAAGGGAACGGGTTGCAGGAGAAACCCTTACTCTGGTTTCTCAGTCTGTTTCCTAGTGCCGGTTTGAAGTGCCTGCCGTTTTCACTGTAAAACCGAGTTGGAGCTTGTTCCTCCCCATATATATGTATGGAGTGGAGTAGGCAATTGAAAAGAAACTTTGTGTTCCCTTCAAGCTAGGTGAAGGACGGCTTTCACACACACTTATCTCTCAGAACTGAGCATGTGGAGAGACGTTCGTTCATCCAGCACAAAGGGAACGGGTTGCAGGAGAAACCCTTACTCTGGTTTCTCAGTCTGTTTCCTAGTGCCGGTTTGAAGTGCCTGCCGTTTTCACTGTAAAACCGAGTTGGAGCTTGGACCTCCCCATATATATGTATGGAGTGGAGTTGGCAACTGAAAAGAAACTTTGTGTTCCCTTCAAGCTAGGTGAAGGACGGCTTTCACACACACTTATCTCTCAGAACTGAGCATGTGGAGAGACGTTCGTTCATCCAGCACAAAGGGAACGGGTTGCAGGAGAAACCCTTACTCTGGTTTCTCAGTCTGTTTCCTAGTGCCGGTTTGAAGTGCCTGCCGTTTTCACTGTAAAACCGAGTTGGAGCTTGTTCCTCCCCATATATATGTATGGAGTGGAGTTTGCAACTGAAAAGAAACTTTGTTTTCCCTTCAAGCTAGGTGAAGGACGGCTTTCACACACACTTATCTCTCAGAACTGAGCATGTGGAGAGACGTTCGTTCATCCAGCACAAAGGGAACGGGTTGCAGGAGAAACCCTTTCTCTGGTTTCTCAGTCCGTTTCCTAGTGCCGGTTTGAAGTGCCTGCCGTTTTCACTGTAAAACCGAGTTGGAGCTTGTTCCGCCCCATATATATGTATGGAGTGGAGTTTGCAACTGAAAAGAAACTTTGTGTTCCCTTCAAGCTAGGTGAAGGACGGCTTTCACACACACTTATCTCTCAGAACTGAGCATGTGGAGAGACGTTCGTTCATCCAGCACAAAGGGAACGGGTTGCAGGAGAAACCCTTACTCTGGTTTCTCAGTCTGTTTCCTAGTGCCGGTTTGAAGTGCCTGCCGTTTTCACTGTAAAACCGAGTTGGAGCTTGTACCTCCCCATATATATGTATGGAGAGGAGTTGGCAACTGAAAAGAAACTTTGTGTTCCCTTCAAGCTAGGTGAAGGACGGCTTTCACACACACTTATCTCTCAGAACTGAGCATGTGGAGAGACGTTCGTTCATCCAGCACAAATGGAACGGGTTGCAGGAGAAACCCTTACTCTGGTTTCTCAGTCTGTTTCCTAGTGCCGGTTTGAAGTGCCTGCCGTTTTCACTGTAAAACCGAGTTGGAGCTTGGACCTCCCCATATATATGTATGGATTGGAGTTTGCAACTGAAAAGAAACTTTGTGTTCCCTTCAAGCTAGGTGAAGGACGGCTTCCACACACACTTATCTCTCAGAACTGAGCATGTGGAGAGACGTTCGATCACCCAGCACAAAGGGAATGGGTTGCAGGAGAAACCCTTACTCTGGTTTCTCAGTCTGTTTCCTAGTGCCGGTTTGAAGTGCCTGCCGTTTTGACTGTAAAACCGAGTTGGAGCTTGTTCCTCCCCATATATATGTATGGAGTGGAGTTTGCAACTGAAAAGAAACTTTGTTTTCCCTTCAAGCTAGGTGAAGGACGGCTTTCACACACACTTATCTCTCAGAACTGAGCATGTGGAGAGACGTTCGTTCATCCAGCCCAAAGGGAACAGGTTGCAGGAGAAACCGTTTCTCTGGTTTCTCAGTCCGTTTCCTAGTGCCGGTTTGAAGTGCCTGCCGTTTTCACTGTAAAACCGAGTTGGAGCTTGTTCCGCCCCATATATATGTATGGAGTGGAGTTGGCAACTGAAAAGAAACTTTGTGTTCCCTTCAAGCTAGGTGAAGGACGGCTTTCACACACACTTATCTCTCAGAACTGAGCATGTGGAGAGACGTTCGTTCATCCAGCACAAAGGGAACGGGTTGCAGGAGAAACCCTTACTCTGGTTTCTCAGTCTGTTTCCTAGTGCCGGTTTGAAGTGCCTGCCGTTTACACTGTAAAACCGAGTTGGAGCTTGGACCTCCACATATATATGTATGGAGTGGAGATGGCAACTGAAAAGAAACTTTGTGTTCCCTTCAAGCTAGGTGAAGGACGGCTTTCACACACACTTATCTCTCAGAACTGAGCATGTGGAGAGACGTTCGTTCATCCAGCATAAAGGGAACGGGTTGCAGGAGAAACCCTTACTCTGGCTTCTCAGTCTGTTTCCTAGTGCCGGTTTGAAGTGCCTGCCGTTTTCACTGTAAAACCGAGTTGGAGCTTGTTCCTCCCCATATATATGTATGGAGTGGAGTTGGCAACTGAAAAGAAACTTTGTGTTCCCTTCAAGCTAGGTGAAGGACGGCTTTCACACACACTTATCTCTCAGAACTGAGCATGTGGAGAGACGTTCGTTCTTCCAGCACAAAGGAACGGGTTGCAGGAGAAACCCTTACTCTGGTTTCTCAGTCTGTTTCCTAGTGCCGGTTTGAAGTGCCTGCCGTTTTCACTGTAAAACCGAGTTGGAGCTTGGACCTCCCCATATATATGTATGGAGTGGAGTTGGCAACTGAAAAGAAACTTTGTGTTCCCTTCAAGCTAGGTGAAGGACGGCTTTCACACACACTTATCTCTCAGAACTGAGCATGTGGAGAGACGTTCGTTCATCCAGCACAAAGGGAACGGGTTGCAGGAGAAACCCTTACTCTGGTTTCTCATTCTGTTTCCTAGTGCCGGTTTGAAGTGCCTGCCGTTTTCACTGTAAAACCGAGTTGGAGCTTGGACCTCCCCATATATATGTATGGATTGGGATTTGCAACTGAAAAGAAACTTTGTGTTCCCTTCAAGCTAGGTGAAGGACGGCTTTCACACACACTTATCTCTCAGAACTGAGCATGTGGAGAGATGTTCGTTCATCCAGCACAAAGGGAACGGGTTGCAGGAGAAACCCTTACTCTGGTTTCTCAGTCTGTTTCCTAGTGCCGGTTTGAAGTGCCTGCCGTTTTGACTGTAAAACCGAGTTGGAGCTTGTTCCTCCCCATATATATGTATGGAGTGGAGTTGGCAACTGAAAAGAAACTTTGTGTTCCCTTCAAGCTAGGTGAAGGACGGCTTTCACACACACTTATCTCTCAGAACTGAGCATGTGGAGAGACGTTCGTTCATCCAGCACAAAGGGAACGGGTTGCAGGAGAAACCCTTATTCTGGTTTCTCATTCTGTTTCCTAGTGCCGGTTTGAAGTGCCTGCCGTTTTCACTGTAAAACCGAGTTGGAGCTTGGACCTCCCCATATATATGTATGGAGTGGAGTTGGCAACTGAAAAGAAACTTTGTGTTCCCTTCAAGCTAGGTGAAGGACGGCTTTCACACACACTTATCTCTCAGAACTGAGCATGTGGAGAGACGTTCGTTCATCCAGCACAAAGGGAACGGGTTGAAGGAGAAACCCTTACTCTGGTTTCTCAGTCTGTTTCCTAGTGCCGGTTTGAACTGCTGCCGTTTTCACTGTAAAACCGAGTTGGAGCTTGTACCTCCCCATATATATGTATGGATTGGAGTTGGCAACTGAAAAGAAACTTTGTTTTCCCTTCAAGCTAGGTGAAGGACGGCTTCCACACACACTTATCTCTCAGAACTGAGCATGTGGAGAGACGTTCGTTCACCCAGCACAAAGGGAACGGGTTGCAGGAGAAACCCTTACTCTGGTTTCTCAGTCTGTTTCCTAGTGCCGGTTTGAAGTGCCTGCCGTTTTCACTGTAGAACCGAGTTGGAGCTTGTTCCTCCCCATATATATGTATGGAGTGGAGTTTGCAACTTAAAAGAAACTTTGTGTTCCCTTCAAGCTAGGTGAAGGACGGCTTTCACACACACTTATCTCTCAGAACTGAGCATGTGGAGAGACGTTCGTTCATCCAGCACAAAGGGAACGGGTTGCAGGAGAAACCCTTTCTCTGGTTTCTCAGTCTGTTTCCTAGTGCCGGTTTGAAGTGCCTGCCGTTTTCACTGTAAAACCGAGTTGGAGCTTGTTCCGCCCCATATATATGTATGGAATGGAGTTGGCAACGGAAAAGAAACTTTGTGTTCCCTTCAAGCTAGGTGAAGGACGGCTTTCACACACACTTATCTCTCAGAACTGAGCATGTGGAGAGACGTTCGTTCATCCAGCACAAAGGGAACAGGTTGCAGGAGAAACCCTTACTCTGGTTTCTCAGTCTGTTTCCTAGTGCCGGTTTGAAGTGCCTGCCGTTTTCACTGTAAAACCGAGTTGGAGCTTGGACCTACCCATATATATGTATGGAGTGGAGTTGGCAAATGCAAAGAAACTTTGTGTTCCCTTCAAGCTAGGTGAAGGACGGCTTTCACACACACTTATCTCTCAGAACTGAGCATGTGGAGAGACGTTCGTTCATCCAGCACAAATGGAACGGGTTGCAGGAGAAACCCTTACTCTGGTTTCTCAGTCTGTTTCCTAGTGCCGGTTTGAAGTGCCTGCCGTTTTCACTGTAAAACCGAGTTGGAGCTTGTTCCTCCCCATATATATGTATGGAGTGGAGTTGGCAACTGAAAAGAAACTTTGTGTTCCCTTCAAGCTAGGTGAAGGACGGCTTTCACACACACTTATCTCTCAGAACTGAGCATGTGGAGAGACGTTCGTTCTTCCAGCACAAAGGAACGGGTTGCAGGAGAAACCCTTACTCTGGTTTCTCAGTCTGTTTCCTAGTGCCGGTTTGAAGTGCCTGCCGTTTTCACTATAAAACCGAGTTGGAGCTTGGACCTCCCCATATATATGTATGGATTGGAGTTTGCAACTGAAAAGAAACTTTGTGTTCCCTTCAAGCTAGGTGAAGGACGGCTTCCACACACACTTATCTCTCAGAACTGAGCATGTGGAGAGACGTTCGTTCACCCAGCACAAAGGGAATGGGTTGCAGGAGAAACCCTTACTCTGGTTTCTCAGTCTGTTTCCTAGTGCCGGTTTGAAGTGCCTACCGTTTTGACTGTAAAACCGAGTTGGAGCTTGTTCCTCCCCATATATATGTATGGAGTGGAGTTTGCAACTGAAAAGAAACTTTGTTTTCCCTTCAAGCTAGGTGAAGGACGGCTTTCACACACACTTATCTCTCAGAACTGAGCATGTGGAGAGACGTTCGTTCATCCAGCACAAAGGGAACGGGTTGCAGGAGAAACCGTTTCTCTGGTTTCTCAGTCCGTTTCCTAGTGCCGGTTTGAAGTGCCTGCCGTTTTCAATGTAAAACCGAGTTGGAGCTTGTTCCGCCCCATATATATGTATGGAGTGGAGTTTGCAACTGAAAAGAAACTTTGTGTTCCCTTAAAGCTAGGTGAAGGACGGCTTTCACACACACTTATCTCTCAGAACTGAGCATGTGGAGAGACGTTCGTTCATCCAGCACAAAGGGAACGGGTTGCAGGAGAAACCCTTACTCTGGCTTCTCAGTCTGTTTCCTAGTGCCGGTTTGAAGTGCCTGCCGTTTTCACTGTAAAACCGAGTTGGAGCTTGTTCCTCCCCATATATATGTATGGAGTGGAGTTGGCAACTGAAAAGAAACTTTGTGTTCCCTTCAAGCTAGGTGAAGGACGGCTTTCACACACACTTATCTCTCAGAACTGAGCATGTGGAGAGACGTTCGTTCTTCCAGCACAAAGGAACGGGTTGCAGGAGAAACCCTTACTCTGGTTTCTCAGTCTGTTTCCTAGTGCCGGTTTGAAGTGCCTGCCGTTTTGACTGTAAAACCGAGTTGGAGCTTTTTCCGCCCCATATATATGTATGGAGTGGAGTTGGCAACTGAAAAGAAACTTTGTGTTCCCTTCAAGCTAGGTGAAGGACGGCTTTCACACACACTTATCTCTCAGAACTGAGCATGTGGAGAGACGTTCGTTCATCCAGCACAAAGGGAACGGGTTGCAGGAGAAACCCTTATTCTGGTTTCTCAGTCTGTTTCCTAGTGCCGGTTTGAAGTGCCTGCCGTTTTCACTGTAAAACCGAGTTGGAGCTTGGACCTCCCCATATATATGTATGGAGTGGAGTTGGCAACTGAAAAGAAACTTTGTGTTCCCTTCAAGCTAGGTGAAGGACGGCTTTCACACACACTTATCTCTCAGAACTGAGCATGTGGAGAGACGTTCGTTCATCCAGCACAAAGGGAACGGGTTGAAGGAGAAACCCTTACTCTGGTTTCTCAGTCTGTTTCCTAGTGCCGGTTTGAACTGCTGCCGTTTTCACTGTAAAACCGAGTTGGAGCTTGTACCTCCCCATATATATGTATGGATTGGAGTTGGCAACTGAAAAGAAACTTTGTTTTCCCTTCAAGCTAGGTGAAGGACGGCTTCCACACACACTTATCTCTCAGAACTGAGCATGTGGATAGACGTTCGTTCACCCAGCACAAAGGGAACGGGTTGCAGGAGAAACCCTTACTCTGGTTTCTCAGTCTGTTTCCTAGTGCCGGTTTGAAGTGCCTGCCGTTTTCACTGTAGAACCGAGTTGGAGCTTGTTCCTCCCCATATATATGTATGGAGTGGAGTTTGCAACTTAAAAGAAACTTTGTGTTCCCTTCAAGCTAGGTGAAGGACGGCTTTCACACACACTTATCTCTCAGAACTGAGCATGTGGAGAGACGTTCGTTCATCCAGCACAAAGGGAACGGGTTGCAGGAGAAACCCTTTCTCTGGTTTCTCAGTCTGTTTCCTAGTGCCGGTTTGAAGTGCCTGCCGTTTTCACTGTAAAACCGAGTTGGAGCTTGTTCCGCCCCATATATATGTATGGAATGGAGTTGGCAACGGAAAAGAAACTTTGTGTTCCCTTCAAGCTAGGTGAAGGACGGCTTTCACACACACTTATCTCTCAGAACTGAGCATGTGGAGAGACGTTCGTTCATCCAGCACAAAGGGAACAGGTTGCAGGAGAAACCCTTACTCTGGTTTCTCAGTCTGTTTCCTAGTGCCGGTTTGAAGTGCCTGCCGTTTTCACTGTAAAACCGAGTTGGAGCTTGGACCTACCCATATATATGTATGGAGTGGAGTTGGCAAATGCAAAGAAACTTTGTGTTCCCTTCAAGCTAGGTGAAGGACGGCTTTCACACACACTTATCTCTCAGAACTGAGCATGTGGAGAGACGTTCGTTCATCCAGCACAAATGGAACGGGTTGCAGGAGAAACCCTTACTCTGGTTTCTCAGTCTGTTTCCTAGTGCCGGTTTGAAGTGCCTGCCGTTTTCACTGTAAAACCGAGTTGGAGCTTGTTCCTCCCCATATATATGTATGGAGTGGAGTTGGCAACTGAAAAGAAACTTTGTGTTCCCTTCAAGCTAGGTGAAGGACGGCTTTCACACACACTTATCTCTCAGAACTGAGCATGTGGAGAGACGTTCGTTCTTCCAGCACAAAGGAACGGGTTGCAGGAGAAACCCTTACTCTGGTTTCTCAGTCTGTTTCCTAGTGCCGGTTTGAAGTGCCTGCCGTTTTCACTATAAAACCGAGTTGGAGCTTGGACCTCCCCATATATATGTATGGATTGGAGTTTGCAACTGAAAAGAAACTTTGTGTTCCCTTCAAGCTAGGTGAAGGACGGCTTCCACACACACTTATCTCTCAGAACTGAGCATGTGGAGAGACGTTCGTTCACCCAGCACAAAGGGAATGGGTTGCAGGAGAAACCCTTACTCTGGTTTCTCAGTCTGTTTCCTAGTGCCGGTTTGAAGTGCCTACCGTTTTGACTGTAAAACCGAGTTGGAGCTTGTTCCTCCCCATATATATGTATGGAGTGGAGTTTGCAACTGAAAAGAAACTTTGTTTTCCCTTCAAGCTAGGTGAAGGACGGCTTTCACACACACTTATCTCTCAGAACTGAGCATGTGGAGAGACGTTCGTTCATCCAGCACAAAGGGAACGGGTTGCAGGAGAAACCGTTTCTCTGGTTTCTCAGTCCGTTTCCTAGTGCCGGTTTGAAGTGCCTGCCGTTTTCACTGTAAAACCGAGTTGGAGCTTGTTCCGCCCCATATATATGTATGGAGTGGAGTTTGCAACTGAAAAGAAACTTTGTGTTCCCTTAAAGCTAGGTGAAGGACGGCTTTCACACACACTTATCTCTCAGAACTGAGCATGTGGAGAGACGTTCGTTCATCCAGCACAAATGGAACGGGTTGCAGGAGAAACCCTTACTCTGGCTTCTCAGTCTGTTTCCTAGTGCCGGTTTGAAGTGCCTGCCGTTTTCACTGTAAAACCGAGTTGGAGCTTGTTCCTCCCCATATATATGTATGGAGTGGAGTTGGCAACTGAAAAGAAACTTTGTGTTCCCTTCAAGCTAGGTGAAGGACGGCCTTCACACACACTTATCTCTCAGAACTGAGCATGTGGAGAGACGTTCGTTCTTCCAGCACAAAGGAACGGGTTGCAGGAGAAACCCTTACTCTGGTTTCTCAGTCTGTTTCCTAGTGCCGGTTTGAAGTGCCTGCCGTTTTCACTGTAAAACCGAGTTGGAGCTTTTTCCGCCCCATATATATGTATGGAGTGGAGTTGGCAACTGAAAAGAAACTTTGTGTTCCCTTCAAGCTAGGTGAAGGACGGCTTTCACACACACTTATCTCTCAGAACTGAGCATGTGGAGAGACGTTCGTTCATCCAGCACAAAGGGAACGGGTTGCAGGAGAAACCCTTACTCTGGTTTCTCAGTCTGTTTCCTAGTGCCGGTTTGAAGTGCCTGCCGTTTTCACTGTAAAACCGAGTTGGAGCTTGGACCTCCCCATATATATGTATGGAGTGGAGTTGGCAAATGAAAAGAAACTTTGTGTTCCCTTCAAGCTAGGTGAAGGACGGCTTTCACACACACTTATCTCTCAGAACTGAGCATGTGGAGAGACGTTCGTTCATCCAGCACAAAGGGAACGGGTTGCAGGAGAAACCCTTACTCTGGTTTCTCAGTCTGTTTCCTAGTGCCGGTTTGAAGTGCCTGCCGTTTTCACTGTAAAACCGAGTTGGAGCTTGGACCTCCCCATATATATGTATGGATTGGAGTTTGCAACTGAAAAGAAACTTTGTTTTCCCTTCAAGCTAGGTGAAGGACGGCTTCCACACACACTTATCTCTCAGAACTGAGCATGTGGAGAGACGTTCGTTCACCCAGCACAAAGGGAACGGGTTGCAGGAGAAACCCTTTCTCTGGTTTCTCAGTCCGTTTCCTAGTGCCGGTTTGAAGTGCCTGCCGTTTTCACTGTAAAACCGAGTTGGAGCTTGTTCCGCCCCATATATATGTATGGAGTGGAGTTTGCAACTGAAAAGAAACTTTGTGTTCCCTTCAAGCTAGGTGAAGGACGGCTTTCACACACACTTATCTCTCAGAACTGAGCATGTGGAGAGACGTTTGTTCATCCAGCACAAAGGGAACGGGTTGCAGGAGAAACCCTTACTCTGGTTTCTCAGTCTGTTTCCTAGTGCCGGTTTGAAGTGCCTGCCGTTTTCACTGTAAAACCGAGTTGGAGCTTGGACCTCCCCATATATATGTATGGATTGGAGTTGGCAACTGAAAAGAAACTTTGTGTTCCCTTCAAGCTAGGTGAAGGACGGCTTTCACACACACTTATCTCTCAGAACTGAGCATGTGGAGAGACGTTCGTTCATCCAGCACAAAGGGAACGGGTTGCAGGAGAAACCCTTACTCTGGTTTCTCAGTCTGTTTCCTAGTGCCGGTTTGAAGTGCCTGCCGTTTTCACTGTAAAACCGAGTTGGTGCTTGGACCTCCCCATATATATGTATGGATTGGAGTTGGCAACTGAAAAGAAACTTTGTGTTCCCTTCAAGCTAGGTGAAGGACGGCTTTCACACACACTTATCTCTCAGAACTGAGCATGTGGAGAGACGTTCGTTCATCCAGCACAAAGGGAAAGGGTTGCAGGAGAAACACTTATTCTGGTTTCTCAGTCTGTTTCCTAGTGCCGGTTTGAAGTGCCTGCCGTTTTCACTGTAAAACCGAGTTGGAGCTTGTTCCGCCCCATATATATGAATGGAGTGGAGTTTGCAACTGAAAAGAAACTTTGTGTTCCCTTCAAGCTAGGTGAAGGACGGCTTTCACACACACTTATCTCTCAGAACTGAGCATGTGGAGAGACGTTCGTTCATCCAGCACAATGGGAATGGGTTGCAGCAGAAACCCTTACTCTGGTTTCTCAGTCTGTTTCCTAGTGCCGGTTTGAAGTGCCTGCCGTTTTCACTGTAAAACCGAGTTGGAGCTTGGACCTCCCCATATATATGTATGGAGTGGAGTTGGCAACTGAAAAGAAACTTTGTGTTCCCTTCAAGCTAGGTGAAGGACGGCTTTCACACACACTTATCTCTCAGAACTGAGCATGTGGAGAGACGTTCGTTGATCCAGCACAAAAGGAACGGGTTGCAGGAGAAACCCTTACTCTGGTTTCTCAGTCTGTTTCCTAGTGCCGGTTTGAAGTGCCTGCCGTTTTCACTGTGAAACCGAGTTGGAGCTTGTACCTCCCCATATATATTTATAGAGTGTAGTTGGCAACTGAAAAGAAACTTTGTGTTCCCTTCAAGCTAGGTGAAGGACGGCTTTCACACACACTTATCTCTTAGAACTTAGCATGTGGAGAGACGATCGTTCATCCAGCACAAAGGGAACGGGTTGCAGGAGAAACCCTTACTCTGGTTTCTCAGTCTGTTTCCTAGTGCCGGTTTGAAGTGCCTGCCGTTTTCACTGTAAAACCGAGTTGGAGCTTGGACCTCCCCATATATATGTATGGATTGGAGTTTGCAACTGAAAAGAAACTTTGTGTTCCCTTCAAGCTAGGTGAAGGACGGCTTTCACACACACTTATCTCTCAGAACTGAGCATGTGGAGAGACGTTCGTTCATCCAGCACAAATGGAACGGGTTGCAGGAGAAACCCTTACTCTGGTTTCTCAGTCTGTTTCCTAGTGCCGGTTTGAAGTGCCTGCCGTTTTCACTGTAAAACCGAGTTGGAGCTTGTTCCGCCCCATATATATGTATGGAGTGGAGTTTGCAACTGAAAAGAAACTTTGTGTTCCCTTCAAGCTAGGTGAAGGACGGCTTTCACACACACTTATCTCTCAGAACTGAGCATGTGGAGAGACGTTCGTTCATCCAGCACAAAGGGAACGGGTTGCAGGAGAAACCCTTACTCTGGTTTCTCAGTCTGTTTCCTAGTGCCGGTTTGAAGTGCCTGCCGTTTTCACTGTAAAACCGAGTTGGAGCTTGGACCTCCCCATATATATGTATGGAGTGGAGTTGGCAACTGAAAAGAAACTTTGTGTTCCCTTCAAGCTAGGTGAAGGACGGCTTTCACACACACTTATCTCTCAGAACTGAGCATGTGGAGAGACGTTCGTTCATTCAGCACAAAGGGAACGGGTTGCAGGAGAAACCCTTACTCTGGTTTCTCAGTCTGTTTCCTAGTGCCGGTTTGAAGTGCCTGCCGTTTTCACTGTAAAACCAAGTTGGAGCTTGTACCTCCCCATATATATGTATGGAGTGGAGTTGGCAACTGAAAAGAAACTTTGTGTTCCCTTCAAGCTAGGTGAAGGACGGCTTTCACACACACTTATCTCTCAGAACTGAGCATGTGGAGAGACGTTCGTTCATCCAGCACAAAGGGAACGGGTTGCAGGAGAAACCCTGACTCTGGTTTCTCAGTCTGTTTCCTAGTGCCGGTTTGAAGAGCCTGCCGTTTTCACTGTAAAACCGAGTTGGAGCTTGGACCTCCCCATATATATGTATGGAGTGGAGTTGGCAACTGAAAAGGAACTTTGTGTTCCCTTCAAGCTAGGTGAAGGTCGGCTTTCACACACACTTATCTCTCAGAACTGAGCATGTGGAGAGACGTTCGTTCATCCAGCACAAAGGAAACGGGTTGCAGGAGAAACCCTTACACTGGTTTCTCAGTCTGTTTCCTAGTGCCGGTTTGAAGTGCCTGCCGTTTTCACTGTAAAACCGAGTTGGAGCTTGTTTCTCCCCATATATATGTATGGAGTGGGGTTGGCAACTGAAAAGAAACTTTGTGTTCCGTTCAAGCTAGGTGAAGGACGGCTTTCACACACACTTATCTCTCAGAACTGAGCATGTGGAGAGACGTTCGTTCATCCAGCACAAAGGGAACGGGTTGCAGGAGAACCCTTACTCTGGTTTCTCATTCTGTTTCCTAGTGCCGGTTTGAAGTGCCTGCCGTTTTCACTGTAAAACCGAGTTGGAGCTTGGACCTCCACATATATATGTATGCAGTGGAGTTGGCAACTGAAATGGAACTTTGTGTTCCTTTCAAGCTAGGTGAAGGTCGGCTTTCACACACACTTATCTCTCAGAACTGAGCATGTGGAGAGACGTTCGTTCATCCAGCACAAAGGGAACGGGTTGCAGGAGAAACCCTTACTCTGGTTTCTCAGTCTGTTTCCTAGTGCCGGTTTGAAGTGCCTGCCGTTTTCACTGTAAAACCGAGTTGGAGCTTGTTCCTCCCCATATATATGTATGGAGTGGGGTTGGCAACTGAAAAGAAACTTTGTGTTCCCTTCAAGCTAGGTGAAGGACGGCTTTCACACACACTTATCTCTCAGAACTGAGCATGTGGAGAGACGTTCGTTCATGCAGCACAAAGGGAACGGGTTGCAGGAGAACCCTTACCCTGGTTTCTCAGTCTGTTTCCTAGTGCCGGTTTGAAGTGCCTGCCGTTTTCACTGTAAAACCGAGTTGGAGCTTGTTCCTCCCCATATATATGTATGGAGTGGACTTGGCAACTGAAAAGAAACTTTGTGTTTCCTTCAAGCTATGTGAAGGACGGCTTTCACACACACTTATCTCTCAGAACTGAGCATGTGGAGAGACGTTCGTTCATACAGCAAAATGGGAAGGGGTTGCAGGCGAAACCATTACTCTGGTTTCTCAGTCTGTTTCCTAGTGCCGGTTTGAAGTGCGTGCCGTTTTCACTGTAAAACAGAGTTGGAGCTTGTACCTCCCCATATATATGTATGGAGTGGAGTTGGCAACTGAAAAGAAACTTTGTGTTCCCTTCAAGCTAGGTGAAGGACGGCTTTCACACACATTTATCTCTCAGAACTGAGCATGTGGAGAGACGTTCGTTCATCCAGCACAAAGGGAACGGGTTGCAGGAGAAACCCTTACTCTGGTTTCTCAGTCTGTTTCCTAGTGCCGGTTTGAAGTGCCTGCCGTTTTCACTGTAAAACCGAGTTGGAGCTTGGACCTCCCCATATATATGTATGGAGTGGAGTTGGCAACTGAAAAGAAACTTTGTGTTCCCTTCAAGCTAGGTGAAGGACGGCTTTCACACACACTTATCTCTCAGAACTGAGCATGTGGAGAGACGTTCGTTCATCCAGCACAAAGGAAACGGGTTGCAGGAGAAACCCTTACTCTGGTTTCTCAGTCTGTTTCCTAGTGCCGGTTTGAAGTGCCTGCCGTTTTCACTGTAAAACCGAGTTGGAGCTTGTTCCTCCCCATATATATGTATGGAGTGGAGTTGGCAACTGAAAAGGAACTTTGTGTTCCCTTCAAGCTAGGTGAAGGACGGCTTTCACACACACTTATCTCTCAGAACTGAGCATGTGGAGAGACGTTCGTTCATCCAGCACAAAGGGAACGGGTTGCAGGAGAAACCCTTACTCTGGTTTCTCAGTCTGTTTCCTAGTGCCGGTTTGAAGTGCCTGCCGTTTTCACTGTAAAACCGAGTTGGAGCTTGGACCTCCCCATATAAATGTATGGAGTGGAGTTGGCAACTGAAAAGAAACTTTGTGTTCCCTTCAAGCTAGGTGAAGGACGGCTTTCACACACACTTATCTCTCAGAACTGAGCATGTGGAGAGACGTTCGTTCATCCAGCACAAATGGAACGGGTTGCAGGAGAAACCCTAACTCTGGTTTCTCAGTCTGTTTCCTAGTGCCGGTTTGAAATGCCTGCCGATTTCACTGTGAAATCGAGTTGGAGCTTGTACCTCCCCATATATATGTATAGAGTGTAGTTGGCAACTGAAAAGAAACTTTGTGTTCCCTTCAAGCTATGTGAAGGACGGCTTTCACACACACTTATCTCTCAGAGCTGAGCATGTGGAGAGACGTTCTTTCATCCAGCACAAAGGGAAAGGGTTGCAGGAGAAACCCTTATTCTGGTTTCTCAGTCTGTTTCCTAGTGCCGGTTTGAAGTGCCTGCCGTTTTCACTGTAAAACCGAGTTGGAGCTTGTTCCTCCCCATATATATGTATGGAGTGTAGTTGGCAACTGAAAAGAAACTTTGTGTTCCCTTCAAGCTAGGTGAAGGACGGCTTTCACACACACTTATCTCTCAGAACTGAGCATGTGGAGAGACGTTCGTTCATCCAGCACAAAGGGAACGGGTTGCAGGAGAAACCCTTATTCTGGTTTCTCATTCTGTTTCCTAGTGCCGGTTTGAAGTGCCTGCCGTTTTCACTGTAAAACCGAGTTGGAGCTTGGACCTCCCCATATATATGTATGGAGTGGAGTTGGCAACTGAAAAGAAACTTTGTGTTCCCTTCAAGCTAGGTGAAGGACGGCTTTCACACACACTTATCTCTCAGAACTGAGCATGTGGAGAGACGTTCGTTCATCCAGCACAAAGGGAACGGGTTGCAGGAGAAACCCTTACTCTGGTTTCTCAGTCTGTTTCCTTGTGCCGGTTTGAAGTGCCTGCCGTTTTCACTGTAAAACCGAGTTGGAGCTTGTACCTCCCCATATATATGTATGGATTGGAGTTGGCAACTGAAAAGAAACTTTGTTTTCCCTTCAAGCTAGGTGAAGGACGGCTTCCACACACACTTATCTCTCAGAACTGAGCATGTGGAGAGACGTTCGTTCACCCAGCACAAAGGGAACGGGTTGCAGGAGAAACCCTTACTCTGGTTTCTCAGTCTGTTTCCTAGTGCCGGTTTGAAGTGCCTGCCGTTTTCACTGTAAAACCGAGTTGGAGCTTGGACCTCCCCATATATATGTATGGATTGGAGTTTGCAACTGAAAAGAAACTTTGTGTTCCCTTCAAGCTAGGTGAAGGACGGCTTTCACACACACTTATCTCTCAGAACTGAGCATGTGGAGAGACGTTCGTTCATCCAGCACAAAGGGAACGGGTTGCAGGAGAAACCCTTACTCTGGTTTCTCAGTCTGTTTCCTAGTGCCGGTTTGAAGTGCCTGCCGTTTTCACTGTAAAACCGAGTTGGAGCTTGTTCCTCCCCATATATATGTATGGAGTGGAGTTTGCAACTGAAAAGAAACTTTGTGTTCCCTTCAAGCTAGGTGAAGGACGGCTTTCACACACACTTATCTCTCAGAACTGAGCATGTGGAGAGACGTTCGTTCATCCAGCACAAAGGGAACGGGTTGCAGGAGAAACCCTTACTCTGGTTTCTCAGTCTGTTTCCTAGTGCCGGTTTGAAGTGCCTGCCGTTTTCACTGTAAAACCGAGTTGGAGCTTGGACCTCCCCATATATATGTATGGAGTGGAGTTGGCAACTGAAAAGAAACTTTGTGTTCCCTTCAAGCTAGGTGAAGGACGGCTTTCACACACACTTATCTCTCAGAACTGAGCATGTGGAGAGACGTTGGTTCATTCAGCACAAAGGGAACGGGTTGCAGGAGAAACCCTTACTCTGGTTTCTCAGTCTGTTTCCTAGTGCCGGTTTGAAGTGCCTGCCGTTTTCACTGTAAAACCGAGTTGGAGCTTGTACCTCCCCATATATATGTATGGAGTGGAGTTGGCAACTGAAAAGAAACTTTGTGTTCCCTTCAAGCTAGGTGAAGGACGGCTTTCACACACACTTATCTCTCAGAACTGAGCATGTGGAGAGACGTTCGTTCATCCAGCACAAAGGGAACGGGTTGCAGGAGAAACCCTGACTCTGGTTTCTCAGTCTGTTTCCTAGTGCCGGTTTGAAGTGCCTGCCGTTTTCACTGTAAAACCGAGTTGGTGCTTGGACCTCCCCATATATATGTATGGAGTGGAGTTGGCAACTGAAAAGGAACTTTGTGTTCCCTTCAAGCTAGGTGAAGGTCGGCTTTCACACACACTTATCTCTCAGAACTGAGCATGTGGAGAGACGTTCGTTCATCCAGCACAAAGGAAACGGGTTGCAGGAGAAACCCTTACTCTGGTTTCTCAGTCTGTTTCCTAGTGCCGGTTTGAAGTGCCTGCCGTTTTCACTGTAAAACCGAGTTGGAGCTTGGACCTCCCCATATATATGTATGGAGTGGTGTTGGCAACTGAAAAGAAACTTTGTGTTCCCTTCAAGCTAGGTGAAGGACGGCTTTCACACACACTTATCTCTCAGAACTGAGCATGTGGAGAGACGTTCGTTCATCCAGCACAAAGGGAACGGGTTGCAGGAGAACCCTTACTCTGGTTTCTCAGTCCGTTTCCTAGTGCCGGTTTGAAGTGCCTGCCGTTTTCACTGTAAAACCGAGTTGGAGCTTGGACCTCCACATATATATGTATGGAGTGGAGTTGGCAACTGAAAAGGAACTTTGTGTTCCTTTCAAGCTAGGTGAAGGTCGGCTTTCACACACACTTATCTCTCAGAACTGAGCATGTGGAGAGACGTTCGTTAATCCAGCACAAAGGGAACGGGTTGCAGGAGAAACCCTTACTCTGGTTTCTCAGTCTGTTTCCTAGTGCCGGTTTGAAGTGCCTGCCGTTTTCACTGTAAAACCGAGTTGGAGCTTGTTCCTCCCCATATATATGTATGGAGTGGGGTTGGCAACTGAAAAGAAACTTTGTGTTCCCTTCAAGCTAGGTGAAGGACGGCTTTCACACACACTTATCTCTCAGAACTGAGCATGTGGAGAGACGTTCGTTCATGCAGCACAAAGGGAACGGGTTGCAGGAGAACCCTTACCCTGGTTTCTCAGTCTGTTTCCTAGTGCCGGTTTGAAGTGCCTGCCGTTTTCACTGTAAAACCGAGTTGGAGCTTGTTCCTCCCCATATATATGTATGGAGTGGACTTGGCAACTGAAAAGAAACTTTGTGTTTCCTTCAAGCTAGGTGAAGGACGGCTTTCACACACACTTATATCTCAGAACTGAGCATGTGGAGAGACGTTCGTTCATCCAGCACAAAGGGAACGGGTTGCAGGAGAAACCCTTACTCTGGTTTCTCAGTCTGTTTCCTAGTGCCGGTTTGAAGTGCCTGCCGTTTTCACTGTAAAACCGAGTTGGAGCTTGTACCTCCCCATATGTATGTATGGAGTGTATTTGGCAACTGAAAAGAAACTTTGTGTTCCCTTCAAGCTAGGTGAAGGACGGCTTTCACACACACTTATCTCTCAGAACTGAGCATGTGGAGAGACGTTCGTTCATCCAGCACAAAGGGAACGGGTTGCAGGAGAAACCCTTACTCTGGTTTCTCAGTCTGTTTCCTAGTGCCGGTTTGAAGTGCCTGCGGTTTTCACTGTAAAACCGACTTGGAGCTTGTACCTCCCCATATATATGTATGGAGTGGAGTTGGCAACTGAAAAGAAACTTTGTGTTCCCTTCAAGCTAGGTGAAGGACGGCTTTCACACACACTTATCTCTCAGAACTGAGCATGTGGAGAGACGTTCGTTCATCCAGCACAAAGGGAACGGGTTGCAGGAGAAACCCTTACTCTGGTTTCTCAGTCTGTTTCCTAGTGCCGGTTTGAAGTGCCTGCCGATTTCACTGTGAAACCGAGTTGGAGCTTGTACCTCCACATATATATGTATGGAGTGTAGTTGGCAACTGAAAAGAAACTTTGTGTTCCCTTCAAGCTAGGTGAAGAACGGCTTTCACACACACTTATCTCTCAGAACTGAGCATGTGGAGAGACGTTCGTTCATCCAGCACAAAGGGAACGGGTTGCAGGAGAACCCTTACTCTGGTTTCTCAGTCTGTTTCCTAGTGCCGGTTTGAAGTGCCTGCCGTTTTCACTGTAAAACCGAGTTGGAGCTTGTTCCTCCCCATATATATGTATGGAGTGGAGTTGGCAACTGAAAAGAAACTTTGTGTTTCCTTCAAGCTAGGTGAAGGACGGCTTTCACACACACTTATCTCTCAGAACTGAGCATGTGGAGAGGCGTTCGTTCATCCAGCACAAAGGGAACGGGTTGCAGGAGAAACCCTTACTCTGGTTTCTCAGTCTGTTTCCTAGTGCCGGTTTGAAGTGCCTGCCGTTTTCACTGTAAAACCGAGTTGGAGCTTGTACCTCCCCATATATATGTATGGAGTGGAGTTGGCAACTGAAAAGAAACTTTGTGTTCCCTTCAAGCTATGTGAAGGACGGCTTTCACACACACTTATCTCTCAGAACTGAGCATGTGGAGAGACGTTCGTTCATACAGCACAAAGGGAAGGGGTTGCAGGCGAAACCATTACTCTGGTTTCTCAGTCTGTTTCCTAGTGCCGGTTTGAAGTGCGTGCCGTTTTCACTGTAAAACAGAGTTGGAGCTTGTACCTCCCCATATATATGTATGGAGTGGAGTTGGCAACTGAAAAGAAACTTTGTGTTCCCTTCAAGCTAGGTGAAGGACGGCTTTCACACACACTTATCTCTCAGAACTGAGCATGTGGAGAGACGTTCGTTCATCCAGCACAAAGGGAACGGGTTGCAGGAGAAACCCTTACTCTGGTTTCTCAGTCTGTTTCCTAGTGCCGGTTTGAAGTGCCTGCCGTTTTCACTGTAAAACCGAGTTGGAGCTTGGACCTCCCCATATATATGTATGGAGTGGAGTTGGCAACTGAAAAGAAACTTTGTGTTCCCTTCAAGCTAGGTGAAGGACGGCTTTCACACACACTTATCTCTCAGAACTGAGCATGTGGAGAGACGTTCGTTCATCCAGCACAAAGGGAACGGGTTGCAGGAGAAACCCTTACTCTGGTTTCTCAGTCTGTTTCCTAGTGCCGGTTTGAAGTGCCTGCCGTTTTCACTGTAAAACCGAGTTGGAGCTTGGACCTCCCCATATATATGTATGGAGTGGAGTTGGCAACTGAAAAGGAACTTTGTGTTCCCTTCAAGCTAGGTGAAGGTCGGCTTTCACACACACTTATCTCTCAGAACTGAGCATGTGGAGAGACGTTCGTTCATCCAGCACAAAGGAAACGGGTTGCAGGAGAAACCCTTACTCTGGTTTCTCAGTCTGTTTCCTAGTGCCGGTTTGAAGTGCCTGCCGTTTTCACTGTAAAACCGAGTTGGAGCTTGTTCCTCCCCATATATATGTATGGAGTGGGGTTGGCAACTGAAAAGAAACTTTGTGTTCCCTTCAAGCTAGGTGAAGGACGGCTTTCACACACACTTATCTCTCAGAACTGAGCATGTGGAGAGACGTTCGTTCATCCAGCACAAAGGGAACGGGTTGCAGGAGAAACCCTTACTCTGGTTTCTCAGTCTGTTTCCTAGTGCCGGTTTGAAGTGCCTGCCGTTTTCACTGTAAAACCGAGTTGGAGCTTGGACCTCCCCATATAAATGTATGGAGTGGAGTTGGCAACTGAAAAGAAACTTTGTGTTCCCTTCAAGCTAGGTGAAGGACGGCTTTCACACACACTTATCTCTCAGAACTGAGCATGTGGAGAGACGTTCGTTCATGCAGCACAAATGGAACGGGTTGCAGGAGAAACCCTTACTCTGGTTTCTCAGTCTGTTTCCTAGTGCCGGTTTGAAATGCCTGCCGATTTCACTGTGAAAACGAGTTGGAGCTTGTACCTCCCCATATATATGTATAGAGTGTAGTTGGCAACTGAAAAGAAACTTTGTGTTCCCTTCAAGCTATGTGAAGGACGGCTTTCACACACACTTATCTCTCAGAACTGAGCATGTGGAGAGACGTTCTTTCATCCAGCACAAAGGGAACGGGTTGCAGGAGAAACCCTTACTCTGGTTTCTCAGTCTGTTTCCAAGTGCCGGTTTGAAGTGCCTGCCGTTTTCACTGTAAAACCGAGTTGGAGCTTGGACCTCCCCATATATATGTATGGATTGGGATTTGCAACTGAAAAGAAACTTTGTGTTCCCTTTAAGCTAGGTGAAGGACGGCTTTCACACACACTTATCTCTCAGAACTGAGCATGTGGAGAGACGTTCGTTCATCCAGCACAAAGGGAACGGGTTGCAGGAGAAACCCTTACTCTGGTTTCTCAGTCTGTTTCCTAGTGCCGGTTTGAAGTGCCTGCCGTTTTCACTGTAAAACCGAGTTGGAGCTTGGACCTCCCCATATATATGTATGGAGTGGAGTTGGCAACTGAAAAGAAACTTTGTGTTCCCTTCAAGCTAGGTGAAGGACGGCTTTCACACACACTTATCTCTCAGAACTGAGCATGTGGAGAGACGTTCGTTCATCCAGCACAAAGGGAAAGGGTTGCAGGAGAAACCCTTATTCTGGTTTCTCAGTCTGTTTCCTAGTGCCGGTTTGAAGTGCCTGCCGTTTTCACTGTAAAACCGAGTTGGAGCTTGTTCCGCCCCATATATATGTATGGAGTGGAGTTTGCAACTGAAAAGAAACTTTGTGTTCCCTTCAAGCTAGGTGAAGGACGGCTTTCACACACACTTATCTCTCAGAACTGAGCATGTGGAGAGACGTTCGTTCATCCAGCACAATGGGAATGGGTTGCAGGAGAAACCCTTACTCTGGTTTCTCAGTCTGTTTCCTAGTGCCGGTTTGAAGTGCCTGCCGTTTTCACTGTAAAACCGAGTTGGAGCTTGGACCTCCCCATATATATGTATGGAGTGGAGTTGGCAACTGAAAAGAAACTTTGTGTTCCCTTCAAGCTAGGTGAAGGACGGCTTTCACACACACTTATCTCTCAGAACTTAGCATGTGGAGAGACGTTCGTTCATCCAGCACAAAGGGAACGGGTTGCAGGAGAAACCCTTACTCTGGTTTCTCAGTCTGTTTCCTAGTGCCGGTTTGAAGTGCCTGCCGTTTTCACTGTAAAACCGAGTTGGAGCTTGGACCTCCCCATATATATGTATGGATTGGAGTTGGCAACTGAAAAGAAACTTTGTGTTCCCTTCAAGCTAGGTGAAGGACGGCTTTCACACACACTTATCTCTCAGAACTGAGCATGTGGAGAGACGTTCGTTCATCCAGCACAAAGGGAACGGGTTGCAGGAGAAACCCTTACTCTGGTTTCTCAGTCTGTTTCCTAGTGCCGGTTTGAAGTGCCTGCCGTTTTCACTGTAAAACCGAGTTGGAGCTTGTTCCGCCCCATATATATGTATGGAGTGGAGTTTGCAACTGAAAAGAAACTTTGTGTTCCCTTCAAGCTAGGTGAAGGACGGCTTTCACACACACTTATCTCTCAGAACTGAGCATGTGGAGAGACGTTCGTTCATCCAGCACAAAGGGAACGGGTTGCAGGAGAAACCCTTACTCTGGTTTCTCAGTCTGTTTCCTAGTGCCGGTTTGAAGTGCCTGCCGTTTTCACTGTAAAACCGAGTTGGAGCTTGTTCCTCCCCATATATATGTATGGAGTGGAGTTGGCAACTGAAAAGAAACTTTGTGTTCCCTTCAAGCTAGGTGAAGGACGGCTTTCACACACACTTATCTCTCAGAACTGAGCATGTGGAGAGACGTTCGTTCATTCAGCACAAAGGGAACGGGTTGCAGGAGAAACCCTTACTCTGGTTTCTCAGTCTGTTTCCTAGTGCCGGTTTGAAGTGCCTGCCGTTTTCACTGTAAAACCGAGTTGGAGCTTGTACCTCCCCATATATATGTATGGAGTGGAGTTGGCAACTGAAAAGAAACTTTGTGTTCCCTTCAAGCTAGGTGAAGGACGGCTTTCACACACACTTATCTCTCAGAACTGAGCATGTGGAGAGACGTTCGTTCATCCAGCACAAAGGGAACGGGTTGCAGGAGAAACCCTTACTCTGGTTTCTCAGTCTGTTTCCTAGTGCCGGTTTGAAGTGCCTGCCGTTTTCACTGTAAAACCGAGTTGGAGCTTGGACCTCCCCATATATATGTATGGAGTGGAGTTGGCAACTGAAAAGGAACTTTGTGTTCCCTTCAAGCTAGGTGAAGGACGGCTTTCACACACACTTATCTCTCAGAACTGAGCATGTGGAGAGACGTTCGTTCATCCAGCACAAAGGGAACGGGTTGCAGGAGAACCCATACTCTGGTTTCTCAGTCTGTTTCCTAGTGCCGGTTTGAATTGCCTGCCGTTTTCACTGTAAAACCGAGTTGGAGCTTGGACCTCCACATATATATGTATGGAGTGGAGTTGGCAACTGAAAAGGAACTTTGTGTTCCTTTCAAGCTAGTTGAAGGTCGGCTTTCACACACACTTATCTCTCAGAACTGAGCATGTGGAGAGACGTTCGTTCATCCAGCACAAAGGGAACGGGTTGCAGGAGAAACCCTTACTCTGGTTTCTCAGTCTGTTTCCTAGTGCCGGTTTGAAGTGCCTGCCGTTTTCACTGTAAAACCGAGTTGAAGCTTGTTCCTCCCCATATATATGTATGGAGTGGGGTTGGCAACTGAAGAGAAACTTTGTGTTCCCTTCAAGCTAGGTGAAGGACGGCTTTCACACACACTTATCTCTCAGAACTGAGCATGTGGAGAGACGTTCGTTCATGCAGCACAAAGGGAACGGGTTGAAGGAGAACCCTTACCCTGGTTTCTCAGTCTGTTTCCTAGTGCCGGTTTGAAGTGCCTGCCGTTTTCACTGTAAAACCGAGTTGGAGCTTGTTCCTCCCCATATATATGTATGGAGTGGAGTTGCCAACTGAAAAGAAACTTTGTGTTTCCTTCAAGCTAGGTGAAGGACGGCTTTCACACACACTTATCTCTCAGAACTGAGCATGTGGAGAGACGTTCGTTCATCCAGCACAAAGGGAACGGGTTGCAGGAGAAACCCTTACTCTGGTTTCTCAGTCTGTTTCCTAGTGCCGGTTTGAAGTGCCTGCCGTTTTCACTGTAAAACCGAGTTGGTGCTTGTACCTCCCCATATGTATGTATGGAGTGGATTTGGCAACTGAAAAGAAACTTTGTGTTCCCTTCAAGCTAGGTGAAGGACGGCTTTCACACACACTTATCTCTCAGAACTGAGCATGTGGAGAGACGTTCGTTCATCCAGCACAAAGGGAACGGGTTGCAGGAGAAACCCTTACTCTGGTTTCTCAGTCTGTTTCCTAGTGCCGGTTTGAAGTGCCTGCCGTTTTCACTGTAAAACCGAGTTGGAGCTTGGACCTCCCCATATATATGTATGGAGTGGAGTTGGCAACTGAAAAGAAACTTTGTGTTCCCTTCAAGCTAGGTGAAGGACGGCTTTCACACACACTTATCTCTCAGAACTGAGCATGTGGAGAGACGTTCGTTCATCCACCACAAAGGGAACGGGTTGCAGGAGAAACCCTTACTCTGGTTTCTCAGTCTGTTTCCTAGTGCCGGTTTGAAGTGCCTGCCGTTTTCACTGTAAAACCGAGTTGGAGCTTGGACCTCCCCATATATATGTATGGAGTGGAGTTGGCAACTGAAAAGGAACTTTGTGTTCCCTTCAAGCTAGGTGAAGGTCGGCTTTCACTCACACTTATCTCTCAGAACTGAGCATGTGGAGAGACGTTCGTTCATCCAGCACAAAGGAAACGGGTTGCAGGAGAAACCCTTACTCTGGTTTCTCAGTCTGTTTCCTAGTGCCGGTTTGAAGTGCCTGCCGTTTTCACTGTAAAACCGAGTTGGAGCTTGTTCCTCCCCATATATATGTATGGAGTGGGGTTGGCAACTGAAAAGAAACTTTGTGTTCCCTTCAAGCTAGGTGAAGGACGGCTTTCACACACACTTATCTCTCAGAACTGAGCATGTGGAGAGACGTTCGTTCATCCAGCACAAAGGGAACGGGTTGCAGGAGAAACCCTTACTCTGGCTTCTCAGTCTGTTTCCTAGTGCCGGTTTGAAGTGCCTGCCGTTTTCACTGTAAAACCGAGTTGGAGCTTGGACCTCCCCATATATATGTATGGAGTGGAGTTGGCAACTGAAAAGAAACTTTGTGTTCCCTTCAAGTTAGGTGAAGGACGGCTTTCACACACACTTATCTCTCAGAACTGAGCATGTGGAGAGACGTTCGTTCATCCAGCACAAAGGGAACGGGTTGCAGGAGAAACCCTTACTCTGGTTTCTCAGTCTGTTTCCTAGTGCCGGTTTGAAGTGCCTGCCGTTTTCACTGTAAAACCGAGTTGGAGCTTGGACCTCCCCATATATATGTATGGAGTGGAGTTGGTAACTGAAAAGGAACTTTGTGTTCCCTTCAAGCTAGGTGAAGGTCGGCTTTCACACACACTTATCTCTCAGAACTGAGCATGTGGAGAGACGTTCGTTCATCCAGCACAAAGGAAACGGGTTGCAGGAGAAACCCTTACTCTGGTTTCTCAGTTTGTTTCCTAGGGCCGGTTTGAAGTGCCTGCCGTTTTCATTGTAAAACCGAGTTGGAGCTTGTTCCTCCACATATATATGTATGGAGCGGGGTTGGCAACTGAAAAGAAACTTTGTGTTCCCTTCAAGCTAGGTGAAGGACGGCTTTCACACACACTTATCTCTCAGAACTGAGCATGTGGAGAGACGTTCGTTCATGCAGCACAAAGGGAACGGGTTGCAGGAGAACCCTTACCCTGGATTCTCAGTCTGTTTCCTAGTGCCGGTTTGAAGTGCCTGCCGTTTTCACTGTAAAACCGAGTTGGAGCTTGTTCTTCCCCATATATATGTATGGAGTGGACTTGGCAACTGAAAAGAAACTTTGTGTTTCCTTCAAGCTAGGTGAAGGACGGCTTTCACACACACTTATCTCTCAGAACTGAGCATGTGGAGAGACGTTCGTTCATCCAGCACAAAGGGAACGGGTTGCAGGAGAAACCCTTACTCTGGCTTCTCAGTCTGTTTACTATTGCCGGTTTGAAGTGCCTGCCGTTTTCACTGTAAAACCGAGTTGGAGCTTGTACCTCCCCATATGTATGTATGGAGTGGACTTGGCAACTGAAAAGAAACTTTGTGTTCCCTTCAAGCTAGGTGAAGGACGGCTTTCACACACACTTATCTCTCAGAACTGAGCATGTGGAGAGACGTTCGTTCATCCAGCACAAAGGGAACGGGTTGCAGGAGAAACCCTTACTCTGGTTTCTCAGTCTGTTTCCTAGTGCCGGTTTGAAGTGCCTGCGGTTTTCACTGTAAAACCGACTTGGAGCTTGTACCTCCCCATATATATGTATGGAGTGGAGTTGGCAACTGAAAAGAAACTTTGTGTTCCCTTCAAGCTAGGTGAAGGACGGCTTTCACACACACTTATCTCTCAGAACTGAGCATGTGGAGAGACGTTCGTTCATCCAGCACAAAGGGAACGGGTTGCAGGAGAAACCCTTACTCTGGTTTCTCAGTCTGTTTCCTAGTGCCGGTTTGAAGTGCCTGCCGTTTTCACTGTAAAACCGAGTTGGAGCTTGTACCTCCCCATATATATGTATGGAGTGGAGTTGGCAACTGAAAAAAAACTTTGTGTTCCCTTCAAGCTAGGTGAAGAACGGCTTTCACACACACTTATCTCTCAGAACTGAGCATGTGGAGAGACGTTCGTTCATCCAGCGCAAAGGGAACGGGTTGCAGGAGAACCCTTACTCTGGTTTCTCAGTCTGTTTCCTAGTGCCGGTTTGAAGTGCCTGCCGTTTTCACTGTAAAACCGAGTTGGAGCTTGTTCCTCCCCATATATATGTATGGAGTGGAGTTGGCAACTGAAAAGAAACTTTGTGTTTCCTTCAAGCTAGGTGAAGGACGGCTTTCACACACACTTATCTCTCAGAACTGAGCATGTGGAGAGGCGTTCGTTCATCCAGCACAAAGGGAACGGGTTGCAGGAGAAACCCTTACTCTGGTTTCTCAGTCTGTTTCCTAGTGCCGGTTTGAAGTGCCTGCCGTTTTCACTGTAAAACCGAGTTGGAGCTTGTACCACCCCATATATGTATGGAGTGGAGTTGGCAACTGAAAAGAAACTTTGTGTTCCCTTCAAGTTAGGTGAAGGACGGCTTTCACACACACTTATCTCTCAGAACTGAGCATGTGGAGAGACGTTCGTTCATACAGCACAAAGGGAAGGGGTTGCAGGCGAAACCATTACTCTGGTTTCTCAGTCTGTTTCCTAGTGCCGGTTTGAAGTGCGTGCCGTTTTCACTGTAAAACCGAGTTGGATCTTGTACCTCCCCATATATATGTATGGAGTGGAGTTGGCAACTGAAAAGAAACTTTGTGTTCCCTTCAAGCTAGGTGAAGGACGGCTTTCACACACACTTATCTCTCAGAACTGAGCATGTGGAGAGACTTTCGTTCATCCAGCACAAAGGGAACGGGTTGCAGGAGAAACCCTTACTCTGGTTTCTCAGTCTGTTTCCTAGTGCCGGTTTGAAGTGCCTGCCGTTTTCACTGTAAAACCGAGTTGGAGCTTCTTCCTCCCCATATATATGTATGGAGTGGAGTTGGCAACTGAAAAGAAACTATGTATTCCCTTCAAGCTAGGTGAAGGACGGCTTTCACAAACACTTATCTCTCAGAACTGAGCATGTGGAGAGACGTTCGTTCATCCAGCACAAAGGGAATGGGTTGCAGGAGAAACCCTTACTCTGGTTTCTCAGTCTGTTTCCTAGTGCCGGTTTGAAGTGCCTGCCGTTTTCACTGTAAAACCGAGTTGGAGCTTGTACCTCCCCATATATATGTATGGAGTGGACTTGGCAACTGAAAAGAAACTTTGTGTTCCCTTCAAGCTAGGTGAAGGACGGCTTTCACACACACTTATCTCTCAGAACTGAGTATGTGGAGAGACGTTCGTTCATCCAGCACAAAGGGAACTGGTTGCAGGAGAAACCCTTTCTCTGGTTTCTCAGTCTGTTTCCTAGTGCCGGTTTGAAGTGCCTGCCGTTTTCACTGTAAAACCGAGTTGGAGCTTGTACCTCCCCATATATATGTATGGAGTGGAGTTGGCAACTGAAAAGAAACTTTGTGTTCCCTTCAAGCTAGGTGAAGGACGGCTTTCACACACACTTATCTCTCAGAACTGAGCATGTGGAGAGACGTTCGTTCATCCAGCACAAAGGGAACGGGTTGCAGGAGAAACCCTTACTCTGGTTTCTCAGTCTGTTTCCTAGTGCCGGTTTGAAGTGCCTGCCGTTTTCACTGTAAAACCGAGTTGGAGCTTGTTCCTCCCCATATATATGTATGGAATGGGGTTGGCAACTGAAAAGAAACTTTGTGTTCCCTTCAAGCTAGGTGAAGGGCGGCTTTCACACACACTTATCTCTCAGAACTGAGCATGTGGAGAGACGTTCGTTCATCCAGCACAAAGGGAACGGTTTGCAGGAGAAACCCTTACTCTGGTTTCTCAGTCTGTTTCCTAGTGCCGGTTTGAAGTGCCTGCCATTTTCACTGTAAAACCGAGTTGGAGCTTGTTCCTCGCCATATATATGTATGGAGTGGAGTTGGCAACTGAAAAGAAACTTTGTGTTTCCTTCAAGCTAGGTGAAGGACGGCTTTCACACACACTTATCTCTCAGAACTGAGCATGTGGAGAGACGTTCGTTCATCCAGCACAAAGGGAACGGGTTGCAGGAGAAACCCTTACTCTGGTTTCTCAGTCTGTTTCCTAGTGCCGGTTTGAAGTGCCTGCCGTTTTCACTGTAAAACCGAGTTGGAGCTTGTTCCTCGCCATATATATGTATGGAGTGGAGTTGGCAACTGAAAAGAAACTTTGTGTTCCCTTCAAGCTAGGTGAAGGACGGCTTTCACACACACTTATCTCTCAGAACTGAGCATGTGGAGAGACGTTCGTTCATCCAGCACAAAGGGAACGGGTTGCAGGAGAAACCCTTACTCTGGTTTCTCAGTCTGTTTCCATGTGCCGGTTTGAAGTGCCCGCCGTTTTCACTGTAAAACCGTGTTGGAGCTTGTACCTCCCCATATATATGTATGGAGTGGAGTTGGCAACTGAAAAGAAACTTTGTGTTCCCTTCAAGCTAGGTGAAGGACGGCTTTCACACACACTTATCTCTCAGAACTGAGCATGTGGAGAGACGTTCGTTCATCCAGCACAAAGGGAACGGGTTGCAGGTGAAACCCTTACTCTGGTTTCTCAGTCTGTTTCCTAGTGCCGGTTTGAAGTGCCTGCCGTTTTCACTGTAAAACCGAGTTGGAGCTTGTTCCTCCCCATATATATGTATGGAGTGTAGTTGGCAACTGAAAAGAAACTTTGTGTTCCCTTCAAGCTAGGTGAAGGACGGCTTTCACACACACTTATCTCTCAGAACTGAGCATGTGGAGAGACGTTCGTTCATCCAGCACAAAGGGAACGGGTTGCAGGAGAAACCCTTACTCTGGTTTCTCAGTCTGTTTCCTAGTGCCGGTTTGAAGTGCCTGCCTTATTCACTGTAAAACCGAGTTGGAGCTTGTACCTCCCCATATATATGTATGGAGTGGAGTTGGCAACTGAAAAGAAACTTTGTGTTCCCTTCAAGCTAGGTGAAGGACGGCTTTCACACACACTTATCTCTCAGAACTGAGTATGTGGAGAGACGTTCGTTCATCCAGCACAAAGGGAACGGGTTGCAGGAGAAACCCTTACTCTGGTTTCTCAGTCTGTTTCCATGTGCCGGTTTGAAGTGCCTGCCGTTTTCACTGTAAAACCGTGTTGGAGCTTGTACCTCCCCATATATATGTATGGAGTGGAGTTGGCAACTGAAAAGAAACTTTGTGTTCCCTTCAAGCTAGGTGAAGGACGGCTTTCACACACACTTATCTCTCAGAACTGAGCATGTGGAGAGACGTTCGATCATCCAGCACAAAGGGAACGGGTTGCAGGCGAAACCATTACTCTGGTTTCTCAGTCTGTTTCCTAGTGCCGGTTTGAAGTGCCTGCCGTTTTCACTGTAAAACCGAGTTGGAGCTTGTTCCTCCCCATATATATGTATGGAGTGTAGTTGGCAACTGAAAAGAAACTTTGTGTTCCCTTCAAGCTAGGTGAAGGACGGCTTTCACACACACTTATCTCTCAGAACTGAGCATGTGAAGAGACGTTCGTTCATCCAGCACAAAGGGAACGGGTTGCAGGAGAAACCCTTACTCTGGTTTCTCAGTCTGTTTCCTAGTGCCGGTTTGAAGTGCCTGCCGTTTTCACTGTAAAACCGAGTTGGAGCTTCTTCCTCCCCATATATATGTATGGAGTGGAGTTGGCAACTGAAAAGAAACTTTGTGTTCCCTTCAAGCTAGGTGAAGGACGGCTTTCACACACACTTATCTCTCAGAACTGAGCATGTGGAGAGACGTTCGTTCATCCAGCACAAAGGGAACGGGTTGCAGGAGAAACCCTTACTCTGGTTTCTCAGTCTGTTTCCTAGTGCCGGTTTGAAGTGCCTGCCGTATTCACTGTAAAACCGAGTTGGAGCTTGTACCTCCCCATATATATGTATGGAGTGGAGTTGGCAACTGAAAACAAACTTTGTGTTCCCTTCAAGCTAGGTGAAGGACGGCTTTCACACACACTTATCTCTCATAACTGAGCATGTGGAGAGACGTTCGTTCATCCAGCACAAAGGGAACGGGTTGCAGGAGAAACCCTTACTCTGGATTCTCAGTCTGTTTCCTAGTGCCGGTTTGAAGTGCCTGCCGTTTTCACTGTAAAACCGAGTTGGAGCTTGGACCTCCACATATATATGTATGGAGTGGAGTTGGCAACTGAAAAGAAACTTTGTGTTCCCTTCAAGCTAGGTGAAGGTCGGCTTTCACACACACTTATCTTTCAGAACTGAGCATGTGGAGAGACGTTCGTTCATCCAGCACAAAGGGAACGGGTTGCAGGAGAAACCCTTACTCTGGTTTCTCAGTCTGTTTCCTAGGGCCGGTTTGAAGTGCCTGCCGTTTTCACTGTAAAACCGAGTTGGAGCCTGTTCCTCCCCATATATATGTATGGAGTGGGGTTGGCAACTGAAAAAAAACTTTGTGTTCCCTTCAAGCTAGGTGAAGGACGGCTTTCACACACACTTATCTCTCAGAACTGAGCATGTGGAGAGACGTTCGTTCATCCAGCACAAAGGGAACGGGTTGCAGGAGAACCCTTACTCTGGTTTCTCAGTCTGTTTCCTAGTGCCGGTTTGAAGTGCCTGCCGTTTTCACTGTAAAACCGTGTTGGAGCTTGTTCCTCCCCATATATATGTATGGAGTGGAGTTGGCAACTGAAAAGAAACTTTGTGTTCCCTTCAAGCTAGGTGAAGGACGGCTTTCACACACACTTATCTCTCAGAACTGAGCATGTGGAGAGACGTTCGTTCATCCAGCACAAAGGGAACGGGTTGCAGGAGAAACCCTTACTCTGGTTTCTCAGTCTGTTTCCTAGTGCCGGTTTGAAGTGCCTGCCGTTTTCACTTTAAAACCGAGTTGGAGCTTGTTCCTCCCCATATATATGTATGGAGTGGAGTTGGCAACTGAAAAGAAACTTTGTGTTCCCTTCAAGCTAGGTGAAGGTCGGCTTTCACACACACTTATATCTCAGAACTGAGCATGTGGAGAGACGTTCGTTCATCCAGCACAAAGGGAACGGGTTGCAGGAGAAACCCTTACTCTGGTTTCTCAGTCTGTTTCCTAGTGCCGGTTTGAAGTGCCTGCCGTTTTCACTGTAAAACCGAGTTGGAGCTTGTTCCTCCCCATATATATGTATGGAGTGGGGTTGGCAACTGAAAAGAAACTTTGTGTTCCCTTCAAGCTAGGTGAAGGACGGCTTTCACACACACTTATCTCTCAGAACTGAGCATGTGGAGAGACGTTCGTTCATCCAGCACAAAGGGAACGGGTTGCAGGAGAACCCTTACTCTGGTTTCTCAGTCTGTTTCCTAGTGCCGGTTTGAAGTGCCTGTCGTTTTCACTGTAAAACCGAGTTGGAGCTTGTTCCTCCCCATATATATGAATGGACTGGAGTTGGCAACTGAAAAGAAACTTTGTGTTTCCTTCAAGCTAGGTGAAGGACGGCTTTCACACACACTTATCTCTCAGAACTGAGCATGTGGAGAGACGTTCGTTCATCCAGCACAAAGGGAACGGGTTGCAGGAGAAACCCTTACTCTGGTTTCTCAGTCTGTTTCCTAGTGCCGGTTTGAAGTGCCTGCCGTTTTCACTGTAAAACCGAGTTGGAGCTTGTACCTCCCCATATGCATGTATGGAGTGGAGTTGGCAACTGAAAAGAAACTTTGTGTTTCCTTCAAGCTAGGTGAAGGTCGGCTTTCACACACACTTATCTCTCAGAACTGAGCATGTGGAGAGACGTTCGTTCATCCAGCACAAAGGGAACTGGTTGCAGGCGAAACCCTTACTGTGGTTTCTCAGTCTGTTTCCTAGTGCCGGTTTGAAGTGCCTGCCGTTTTCACTGTAAAACCGAGTTGGAGTTTGTACCTCCCCATATATATGTATGGAGTGGAGTTGGCAACTGAAAAGAAACTTTGTGTTCCCTTCAAGCTAGGTGAAGGACGGCTTTCACACACACTTATCTCTCAGAACTGAGCATGTGGAGAGACGTTCGTTCATCCAGCACAAAGGGAACGGGTTGCAGGAGAAACCCTTACTCTGGTTTCTCAGTTTGTTTCCTTGTGCCGGTTTGAAGTGCCCGCCGTTTTCACTGTAAAACCGAGTTGGAGCTTGTACCTCCCCATATATATGTATGGAGTGGAGTTGGCAACTGAAAAGAAACTTTGTGTTCCCTTCAAGCTAGGTGAAGGAAGGCTTTCACACACACTTATCTCTCAGAACTGAGCATGTGGAGAGACGTTCGTTCATCCAGTACAAAGGGAACGGGTTGCAGGCGAAACCATTACTCTGGTTTCTCAGTCTGTTTCCTAGTGCCGGTTTGAAGTGCCTACCGTTTTCACTGTAAAACCGAGTTGGAGCTTGGACCTCCCCATATATATGTATGGAGTGGAGTTGGCAACTGAAAAGAAACTTTGTGTTCCCTGCCAGCTAGGTGAAGGACGGCTTTCACACACACTTATCTCTCAGAACTGAGCATGTGGAGAGACGTTCGTTCATCCAGCACAAAGGGAACGGGTTGCAGGAGAAACCCTTACTCTGGTTTCTCAGTCTGTTTCCTAGTGCCGGTTTGAAGTGCCTGCCGTTTTCACTGTAAAACCGAGTTGGAGCTTGTACCTCCCCATATATATGTATGGAGTGGAGTTGGCAACTGAAAAGAAACTTTGTGTTCCCTTCAAGCTAGGTGAAGGACGGCTTTCACACACACTTATCTCTCAGAACTGAGCATGTGGAGAGACGTTCGTTCATCCAGCACAAAGGGAACGGGTTGCAGGAGAAACCCTTACTCTGGTTTCTCAGTCTGTTTCCTAGTGCCGGTTTGAAGTGCCTGCCGTTTTCACTGTAAAATCGAGTTGGAGCTTGTACCTCCCCATATGTATGTATGGAGTGGAGTTGGCAACTGAAAAGAAACTTTGTGTTCCCTTCAAGCTAGGTGAAGGACGGCTTTCACACACACTTATCTCTCAGAACTGAGCATGTGGAGAGACGTTCGTTCATCCAGCACAAAGGGAACGGGTTGCAGGAGAAACCCTTACTCTGGTTTCTCAGTCTGTTTCCTAGTGCCGGTTTGAAGTGCCTGCCGTTTTCACTGTAAAACCGAGTTGGAGCTTGTACCTCCCCATATATATGTATGGAGTGGAGTTGGCAACTGAAAAGAAACTTTGTGTTCCCTTCAAGCTAGGTGAAGGACGGCTTTCACACACACTTATCTCTCAGAACTGAGCATGTGGAGAGACGTTCGTTCATCCAGCACAAAGGGAACGGGTTGCAGGAGAAACCCTTACTCTGGTTTCTCAGTCTGTTTCCTTGTGCCGGTTTGAAGTGCCTGCCGTTTTCACTGTAAAACCGTGTTGGAGCTTGTACATCCCCATATGTATGTATTGAGTGGAGTTGGCAACTGAAAAGAAACTTTGTGTTCCCTTCAAGCTAGGTGAAGGACGGCTTTCACACACACTTATCTCTCAGAACTGAGCATGTGGAGAGACGTTCGTTCATCCAGCACAAACGGAACGGGTTGCAGGAGAAACCCTTACTCTGGTTTCTCAGTCTGTTTCCTTGTGCCGGTTTGAAGTGCCCGCCGTTTTCACTGTAAAACCGAGTTGGAGCTTGTACCTCCCCATATATATGTATGGAGTGGAGTTGGCAACTGAAAAGAAACTTTGTGTTCCCTTCAAGCTAGGTGAAGGACGGCTTTCACACACACTTATCTCTCAGAACTGAGCATGTGGAGAGACGTTCGTTCATCCAGCACAAAGGGAACGGGTTGCAGGCGAAACCATTACTCTGGTTTCTCAGTCTGTTTCCTAGTGCCGGTTTGAAGTGCCTACCGTTTTCACTGTAAAACCGAGTTGGAGCTTGTACCTCCCCATATATATGTATGGAGTGGAGTTGGCAACTGAAAAGAAACTTTGTGTTCCCTTCCAGCTAGGTGAAGGACGGCTTTCACACACACTTATCTCTCAGAACTGAGCATGTGGAGAGACGTTCGTTCATCCAGCACAAAGGGAACGGGTTGCAGGAGAAACCCTTACTCTGGTTTCTCAGTCTGTTTCCTAGTGCCGGTTTGAAGTGCCTGCCGTTTTCACTGTAAAACCGAGTTGGAGCTTGTTCCTCCCCATATATATGTATGGAGTGGAGTTGGCAACTGAAAAGAAACTTTGTGTTCCCTTCAAGCTAGGTGAAGGACGGCTTTCACACACACTTATCTCTCAGAACTGAGCATGTGGAGAGACGTTCGTTCATCCAGCAGAAAGGGAACGGGTTGCAGGAGAAACCATTACTCTGGTTTCTCAGTCTGTTTCCTAGTGCCGGTTTGAAGTGCCTGCCGTTTTCACTGTAAAACCGAGTTGGAGCTTGTACCTCCACATATATATGTATGGAGTGGAGTTGGCAACTGAAAAGAAACTTTGTGTTCCCTTCAAGCTAGGTGAAGGACGGCTTTCACACACACTTATCTCTCAGAACTGAGCATGTGGAGAGACGTTCGTTCATCCAGCACAAAGGGAACGGGTTGCAGGCGAAACCATTACTCTGGTTTCTCAGTCTGTTTCCTAGTGCCGGTTTGAAGTGCCTACCGTTTTCACTGTAAAACCGAGTTGGAGCTTGTACCTCCCCATATATATGTATGGAGTGGAGTTGGCAACTGAAAAGAAACTTTGTGTTCCCTTCCAGCTAGGTGAAGGACGGCTTTCACACACACTTATCTCTCAGAACTGAGCATGTGGAGAGACGTTCGTTCATCCAGCACAAAGGGAACGGGTTGCAGGAGAAACCCTTACTCTGGTTTCTCAGTCTGTTTCCTAGTGCCGGTTTGAAGTGCCTGCCGTTTTCACTGTAAAACCGAGTTGGAGCTTGTTCCTCCCCATATATATGTATGGAGTGGAGTTGGCAACTGAAAAGAAACTTTGTGTTCCCTTCAAGCTAGGTGAAGGACGGCTTTCACACACACTTATCTCTCAGAACTGAGCATGTGGAGAGACGTTCGTTCATCCAGCAGAAAGGGAACGGGTTGCAGGAGAAACCATTACTCTGGTTTCTCAGTCTGTTTCCTAGTGCCGGTTTGAAGTGCCTGCCGTTTTCACTGTAAAACCGAGTTGGAGCTTGTACCTCCACATATATATGTATGGAGTGGAGTTGGCAACTGAAAAGGAACTTTGTGTTCCCTTCAAGCTAAGTGAAGGTCGGCTTTCACACACACTTATCTCTCAGAACTGAGCATGTGGAGAGACGTTCGTTCATCCAGCACAAAGGGAACGGGTTGCAGGAGAAATCCTTACTCTGGTTTCTCAGTCTGTTTCCTAGTGCCGGTTTGAAGTGCCTGCCGTTTTCACCGTAAAACCGATTTGGAGCTTGTTCCTCCCCATATATATGTATGGAGTGGGGTTGGCAACTGAAAAGAAACTTTGTGTTCCCTTCAAGCTAAGTGAAGGTCGGCTTTCACACACACTTATCTCTCAGAACTGAGCATGTGGAGAGACGTTCGTTCATCCAGCACAAAGGGAACGGGTTGCAGGGGAACCCTTACTCTGGTTTCTCAGTCTGTTTCCTAGTGCCGGTTTGAAGTGCCTGCCGATTTCACTGTAAAACCGAGTTGGAGCTTGTTCCTCCCCATATATATGTATGGAGTGGGGTTGGCAACTGAAAAGAAACTTTGTGTTCCCTTCAAGCTAGGTGAAGGACGGCTTTCACACACACTTATCTCTCAGAACTGAGCATGTGGAGAGACGTTCGTTCATCCAGCACAAAGGGAACGGGTTGCAGGAGAACCCTTACTCTGGTTTCTCAGTCTGTTTCCTAGTGCCGGTTTGAAGTGCCTGCCGTTTTCACTGTAAAACCGAGTTGGAGCTTGTACCTCCCCATATATATGTATGGATTGGAGTTGGCAACTGAAAAGAAACTTTGTGTTTCCTTCACGCTAGTTGAAGGACGGCTTTCACACACACTTATCTCTCAGAACTGAGCATGTGGAGAGACGTTCGTTCATCCAGCACAAAGGGAACGGGTTGCAGGAGAAACCCTTACTCTGGTTTCTCAGTCTGTTTCCTTGTGCCGGTTTGAAGTGCCCGCCGTTTTCACTGTAAAACCGAGTTGGAGCTTGTACCTCCCCATATATATGTATGGAGTGGAGTTGGCAACTGAAAAGAAACTTTGTGTTCCCTTCAAGCTAGGTGAAGGACAGCTTTCACACACACTTATCTCTCAGAACTGAGCATGTGGAGAGACGTTCGTTCATACAGCACAAAGGGAAGGGGTTGCAGGCGAAACCATTACTCTGGTTTCTCAGTCTGTTTCCTAATGCCGGTTTGAAGTGCCTGCCCTTTTCACTGTAAAACCGAGTTGGAGCTTGTACCTCCCCATATATATGTATGGAGTGGAGTTGGCAACTGAAAAGAAACTTTGTGTTCCCTTCAAGCTAGGTGAAGGACGGCTTTCACACACACTTATCTCTCAGAACTGAGCATGTGGAGAGACGTTCGTTCATCCAGCACAAAGGGAACGGGTTGCAGGAGAAACCCTTACTCTGGTTTCTCAGTCTGTTTCCTAGTGCCGGTTTGAAGTGCCTGCCGTTTTCACTGTAAAACCGAGTTGGAGCTTGGACCTCCCCATATATATGTATGGAGTGAGGTTGGCAACTGAAAAGAAACTTTGTGTTCCCTTCAAGCTAGGTGAAGGACGGCTTTCACACACACTTATCTCTCAGAACTGAGCATGTGGAGAGACGTTCGTTCATCCAGCACAAAGGGAACGGGTTGCAGGAGAAACCCTTACTCTGGTTTCTCAGTCTGTTTCCTAGTGCCGGTTTGAAGTGCCTGCCGTTTTCACTGTAAAACCGAGTTGGAGCTTGTTCCTCCCCATATATATGTATGGAGTGGAGTTGGCAACTGAAAAGAAGCTTTGTGTTCCCTTCAAGCTAGGTGAAGGACGGCTTTCACACACACTTATCTCTCAGAACTGAGCATCTGGAGAGACGTTCGTTCATCCAGCACAAAGGGAACGGGTTGCAGGAGAAACCCTTACTCTGGTTTCTCAGTCTGTTTCCTTGTGCCGGTTTGAAGTGCCCGCCGTTTTCACTGTAAAACCGAGTTGGAGCTTGTACCTCCCCATATATATGTATGGAGTGGAGTTGGCAACTGAAAAGAAACTTTGTGTTCCCTTCAAGCTAGGTGAAGGACGGCTTTCACACACACTTATCTCTCAGAACTGAGCATGTGGAGAGACGTTCGTTCATACAGCACAAAGGGAAGGGGTTGCAGGCGAAACCATTACTCTGGTTTCTCAGTCTGTTTCCTAGTGCCGGTTTGAAGTGCCTGCCCTTTTCACTGTAAAACCGAGTTGGAGCTTGTACCTCCCCATATATATGTATGGAGTGGAGTTGGCAACTGAAAAGAAACTTTGTGTTCCCTTCAAGCTAGGTGAAGGACGGCTTTCACACACACTTATCTCTCAGAACTGAGCATGTGGAGAGACGTTCGTTCATCCAGCACAAAGGGAACGGGTTGCAGGAGAATCCCTTACTCTGGTTTCTCAGTCTGTTTCCTAGTGCCGGTTTGAAGTGCCTGCCGTTTTCACTGTAAAACCGAGTTGGAGCTTGGACCTCCCCATATATATGTATGGAGTGAGGTTGGCAACTGAAAAGAAACTTTGTGTTCCCTTCAAGCTAGGTGAAGGACGGCTTTCACACACACTTATCTCTCAGAACTGAGCATGTGGAGAGACGTTCGTTCATCCAGCACAAAGGGAACGGTTTGCAGGAGAAACCCTTACTCTGGTTTCTCAGTCTGTTTCCTAGTGCCGGTTTGAAGTGCCTGCCGTTTTCACTGTAAAACCGAGTTGGAGCTTGTTCCTCCCCATATATATGTATGGAGTGGAGTTGGCAACTGAAAAGAAACTTTGTGTTCCCTTCAAGCTAGGTGAAGGACGGCTTTCACACACACTTATCTCTCAGAACTGAGCATGTGGAGAGACGTTCGTTCATCCAGCAGAAAGGGAACGGGTTGCAGGAGAAACCCTTACTCTGGTTTCTCAGTCTGTTTCCTAGTGCCGGTTTGAAGTGCCTGCCGTTTTCACTGTAAAACCGAGTTGGAGCTTGTACCTCCACATATATATGTATGGAGTGGAGTTGGCAACTGAAAAGAAACTTTTTGTTCCCTTCAAACTAGTTGAAGGACGGCTTTCACACACACTTATCTCTCAGAACTGAGCATGTGGAGAGACGTTCGTTCATCCAGCACAAAGGGAACGGGTTGCAGGAGAAACCCTTACTCTGGTTTCTCAGTCTGTTTCCTAGTGCCGGTTTGAATTGCCTGCCGTTTTCACTGTAAAACCTAGTTGGAGCTTGTACCTCCCCATATATATGTATGGAGTGGAGTTGGCAACTGAAAAGAAACTTTGTGTTCCCTTCACGCTAGGTGAAAGACGGCTTTCACACACACTTATCTCTCAGAACTGAGCATGTGGAGAGACGTTCGTTCATCCAGCACAAAGGGAACGGGTTGCAGGAGAAACCCTTACTCTGGTTTCTCAGTCTGTTTCCTAGTGCCGGTTTGAAGTGCCTGCCGTTTTCACTGTAAAATCGAGTTGGAGCTTGTACCTCCCCATATATATGTATGGAGTGGAGTTGGCAACTGAAAAGAAACTTTGTGTTCCCTTCAAGCTAGGTGAAGGACGGCTTTCACACACACTTATCTCTCAGAACTGAGCATGTGGAGAGACGTTCGTTCATCCAGCACAAAGGGAACGGGTTGCAGGAGAAACCCTTACTCTGGTTTCTCAGTCTGTTTCCTAGTGCCGGTTTGAAGTGCCTGCCGTTTTCACTGTAAAACCGAGTTGGAGCTTGTACCTCCCCATATATATGTATGGAGTGGAGTTGGCAACTGAAAAGAAACTTTGTGTTCCCTTCAAGCTAGGTGAAGGACGGCTTTCACACACACTTATCTCTCAGAACTGAGCATGTGGAGAGACGTTCGTTCATCCAGCACAAAGGGAACGGGTTGTAGGAGAAACCCTTACTCTGGTTTCTCAGTCTGTTTCCTAGTGCCGGTTTGAAGTGCCTGCCGTTTTCACTGTAAAATCGAGTTGGAGCTTGTACCTCCCCATATATATGTATGGAGTGGAGTTGGCAACTGAAAAGAAACTTTGTGTTCCCTTCAAGCTAGGTGAAGGACGGCTTTCACACACACTTATCTCTCAGAACTGAGCATGTGGAGAGACGTTCGTTCATCCAGCACAGAGGGAACGGGTTGCAGGAGAAACCCATACTCTGGTTTCTCAGTCTGTTTCCTAGTGCCGGTTTGAAGTGCCTGCCGTTTTCACTGTAAAACCGAGTTGGAGCTTGTACCTCCCCATATATATGTATGGAGTGGAGTTGGCAACTGAAAAGAAACTTTGTGTTCCCTTCAAGCTAGGTGAAGGACGGCTTTCACACACACTTATCTCTCAGAACTGAGCATGTGGAGAGACGTTCGTTCATCCAGCACAAAGGGAACGGGTTGCAGGAGAAACCCTTACTCTGGTTTCTCAGTCTGTTTCCTTGTGCCGGTTTGAAGTGCCTGCCGTTTTCACTGTAAAACCGTGTTGGAGCTTGTACATCCCCATATGTATGTATTGAGTGGAGTTGGCAACTGAAAAGAAACTTTGTGTTCCCTTCAAGCTAGGTGAAGGACGGCTTTCACACACACTTATCTCTCAGAACTGAGCATGTGGAGAGACGTTCGTTCATCCAGCACAAACGGAACGGGTTGCAGGAGAAACCCTTACTCTGGTTTCTCAGTCTGTTTCCTTGTGCCGGTTTGAAGTGCCCGCCGTTTTCACTGTAAAACCGAGTTGGAGCTTGTACCTCCCCATATATATATGTATGAAGTGGAGTTGGCAACTGAAAAGAAACTTTGTGTTCCCTTCAAGCTTGGTGAAGGACGGCTTTCACACACACTTATCTCTCAGAACTGAGCATGGGGAGAGACGTTCGTTCATCCAGCACAAAGGGAACGGGTTGCAGGAGAAACCCTTACTCTGGTTTCTCAGTCTGTTTCCTAGTGCCGGTTTGAAGTGCCTGCCGTTTTCACTGTAAAACCGAGTTGGAGCTTGTTCCTCCCCATATATATGTATGGAGTGGAGTTGGCAACTGAAAAGAAACTTTGTGTTTCCTTCAAGCTAGGTGAAGGACGGCTTTCACACACACTTATCTCTCAGAACTGAGCATGTGGAGAGGCGTTCGTTCATCCAGCACAAAGGGAACGGGTTGCAGGAGAAACCCTTACTCTGGTTTCTCAGTCTGTTTCCTAGTGCCGGTTTGAAGTACCTGCCGTTTTCACTGTAAAACCGAGTTGGAGCTTGTACCTCCCCATATATATGTATGGAGTGGAGTTGGCAACTGAAAAGGAACTTTGTGTTCCCTTCAAGCTAAGTGAAGGTCGGCTTTCACACACACTTATCTCTCAGAACTGAGCATGTGGAGAGACGTTCGTTCATCCAGCACAAAGGGAACGGTTTGCAGGAGAACCCTTACTCTGGTTTCTCAGTCTGTTTCCTTGTGCCGGTTTGAAGTGCCCGCCGTTTTCACTGTAAAACCGAGTTGGAGCTTGTACCTCCCCATATATATGTATGGAGTGGAGTTGGCAACTGAAAAGAAACTTTGTGTTCCCTTCAAGCTAGGTGAAGGACGGCTTTCACACACACTTATCTCTCAGAACTGAGCATGTGGAGAGACGTTCGTTCATCCAGCACAAAGGGAACGGGTTGCAGGAGAAACCCTTACTCTGGTTTCTCAGTCTGTTTCCTAGTGCCGGTTTGAAGTGCCTGCCGTTTTCACTGTAAAACCGAGTTGGAGCTTGTACCTACCCATATATATGTATGTAGTGGAGTTGGCAACTGAAAAGAAACTTTGTGTTCCCTTCAAGATAGGTGAAGGACGGCTTTCACACACACTTATCTCTCAGAACTGAGCATGTGGAGAGACGTTCGTTCATCCAGCACAAAGGGAACGGGTTGCAGGAGAACCCTTACTCTGGTTTCTCAGTCTGTTTCCTAGTGCCGGTTTGAAGTGCCTGCCGTTTTCACTGTAAAACCGAGTTGGAGCTTGTTCCTCCCCATATATATGTATGGAGTGGAGTTGGCAACTGAAAAGAAACTATGTGTTTCCTTCAAGCTAGGTGAAGGAAGGCTTTCACACACACTTATCTCTCAGAACTGGGCATGTGGAGAGGCGTTCGTTCTTCCAGCACAAAGGGAACGGGTTGCAGGAGAAACCCTTACTCTGGTTTCTCAGTCTGTTTCCTAGTGCCGGTTTGAAGTGCCTGCCGTTTTCACTGAAAAACCGAGTTGGAGCTTGTTCCTCCCCATATATATGTATGGAGTGGAGTTGGCAACTGAAAAGAAACTTTGTGTTTCCTTCAAGCTAGGTGAAGGACGGCTTTCACACACACTTATCTCTCAGAACTGAGCATGTGGAGAGACGTTCGTTCATCCAGCACAAAGGGAACGGGTTGCAGGAGAAATCCTTACTCTGGTTTCTCAGTCTGTTTCCTAGTGCCGGTTTGAAGTGCCTGCCGTTTTCACCGTAAAACCGATTTGGAGCTTGTTCCTCCCCATATATATGTATGGAGTGGGGTTGGCAACTGAAAAGAAACTTTGTGTTCCCTTCAAGCTAGGTGAAGGACGGCTTTCACACACACTTATCTCTCAGAACTGAGCATGTGGAGAGACGTTCTTTCATCCAGCACAAAGGGAACGGTTTGCAGGAGAACCCTTACTCTGGTTTCTCAGTCTGTTTCCTAGTGCCGGTTTGAAGTGCCTGCCGTTTTCACTGTAAAACCGAGTTGGAGCTTGTTCCTCGCCATATATATGTATGGAGTGGAGTTGGCAACTGAAAAGAAACTTTGTGTTTCCTTCAAGCTAGGTGAAGGACGGCTTTCACACACACTTATCTCTCAGAACTGAGCATGTGGAGAGACGTTCGTTCATCCAGCACAAAGAGAACGGGTTGCTGGAGGAACCCTTACTCTGGTTTCTCAGTCTGTTTCCTAGTGCCGGTTTGAAGTGCCTGCCGTTTTCACTGTAAAACCGAGTTGGAGCTTGTACCTCCCCATATGTATGTATGGAGTGGAGTTGGCAAATGAAAAGAAACTTTGTGTTCCCTTCAAGCTAGGTGAAGGACGGCTTTCACACACACTTATCTCTCAGAACTGAGCATGTGGAGAGACGTTCGTTCATCCAGCACAAACGGAACGGGATGCAGGAGAAACCCTTACTCTGGTTTCTCAGTCTGTTTCTTGTGCCGGTTTGAAGTGCCCGCCGTTTTCACTGTAAAACCGAGTTGGAGCTTGTACCTCCCCATATATATGTATGGAGTGGAGTTGGCAACTGAAAAGAAACTTTGTGTTCCCTTCAAGCTAGGTGAAGGACGGCTTTCACACACACTTATCTCTCAGAACTGAGCATGTGGAGAGACGTTCGTTCATCCAGCACAAAGGGAACGGGTTGCAGGAGAAACCCTTACTCTGGTTTCTCAGTCTGTTTCCTAGTGCCGGTTTGAAGTGCCTGCCGTTTTGACTGTAAAACCGAGTTGGAGCTTGTTCCTCCCCATATATATGTATGGAGTGGGGTTGGCAACTGAAAAGAACCTTTGTGTTCCCTTCAAGCTAGGTGAAGGACGGCTTTCACACACACTTATCTCTCAGAACTGAGCATGTGGTGAGACGTTCGTTCATCCAGCACAAAGGGAACCGGTTGCAGGGGAACCCTTACTCTGGTTTCTCAGTCTGTTTCCTAGTGCCGGTTTGAAGTGCCTGCCGATTTCACTGTAAAACCGAGTTGGAGCTTGTTCCTCCCCATATATATGTATGGAGTGGGGTTGGCAACTGAAAAGAAACTTTGTGTTCCCTTCAAGCTAGGTGAAGGACGGCTTTCACACACACTTATCTCTCAGAACTGAGCATGTGGAGAGACGTTCGTTCATCCAGCACAAAGGGAACGGGTTGCAGGAGAACCCTTACTCTGGTTTCTCAGTCTGTTTCCTAGTGCCGGTTTGAAGTGCCTGCCGTTTTCACTGTAAAACCGAGTTGGAGCTTGTACCTCCCCATATATATGTATGGATTGGAGTTGGCAACTGAAAAGAAACTTTGTGTTTCCTTCACGCTAGTTGAAGGACGGCTTTCACACACACTTATCTCTCAGAACTGAGCATGTGGAGAGACGTTCGTTCATCCAGCACAAAGGGAACGGGTTGCAGGAGAAACCCTTACTCTGGTTTCTCAGTCTGTTTCCTAGTGCCGGTTTGAAGTGCCTGCCGTTTTCACTGTAAAACCGAGTTGGAGCTTGTACCTCCCCATATATATGTATGGAGTGGAGTTGGCAACTGAAAAGAAGCTTTGTGTTCCCTTCAAGCTAGGTGAAGGACGGCTTTCACACACACTTATCTCTCAGAACTGAGCATCTGGAGAGACGTTCGTTCATCCAGCACAAAGGGAACGGGTTGCAGGAGAAACCCTTACTCTGGTTTCTCAGTCTGTTTCCTTGTGCCGGTTTGAAGTGCCCGCCGTTTTCACTGTAAAACCGAGTTGGAGCTTGTACCTCCCCATATATATGTATGGAGTGGAGTTGGCAACTGAAAAGAAACTTTGTGTTCCCTTCAAGCTAGGTGAAGGACAGCTTTCACACACACTTATCTCTCAGAACTGAGCATGTGGAGAGACGTTCGTTCATACAGCACAAAGGGAAGGGGTTGCAGGCGAAACCATTACTCTGGTTTCTCAGTCTGTTTAATAATGCCGGTTTGAAGTGCCTGCCCTTTTCACTGTAAAACCGAGTTGGAGCTTGTACCTCCCCATATATATGTATGGAGTGGAGTTGGCAACTGAAAAGAAACTTTGTGTTCCCTTCAAGCTAGGTGAAGGACGGCTTTCACACACACTTATCTCTCAGAACTGAGCATGTGGAGAGACGATCGTTCATCCAGCACAAAGGGAACGGGTTGCAGGAGAATCCCTTACTCTGGTTTCTCAGTCTGTTTCCTAGTGCCGGTTTGAAGTGCCTGCCGTTTTCACTGTAAAACCGAGTTGGAGCTTGGACCTCCCCATATATATGTATGGAGTGAGGTTGGCAACTGAAAAGAAACTTTGTGTTCCCTTCAAGCTAGGTGAAGGACGGCTTTCACACACACTTATCTCTCAGAACTGAGCATGTGGAGAGACGTTCGTTCATCCAGCACAAAGGGAACGGGTTGCAGGAGAACCCTTACTCTGGTTTCTCAGTCTGTTTCCTAGTGCCGGTTTGAAGTGCCTGCCGTTTTCACTGTAAAACCGAGTTGGAGCTTGTTCCTCCCCATATATATGTATGGATTGGAGTTGGCAACTGAAAAGAAACTTTGTGTTTCCTTCACGCTAGGTGAAGGTCGGCTTTCACACACACATATCTCTCAGAACTGAGCATGTGGAGAGACGTTCGTTCATCCAGCACAAAGGGAACGGGTAGCAGGAGAAACCCTTACTCTGGTTTCTCAGTCTGTTTCCTAGTGCCGGTTTGAAGTGCCTGCCGTTTTCACTGTAAAACCGAGTTGGAGTTTGTTCCTCCCCATATATATGTATGGAGTGGGGTTGGCAACTGAAAAGAACCTTTGTGTTCCCTTCAAGCTAGGTGAAGGACGGCTTTCACACACACTTATCTCTCAGAACTGAGCATGTGGAGAGACGTTCGTTCATCCAGCACAAAGGGAACGGGTTGCAGGAGAACCCTTACTCTGGTTTCTCAGTCTGTTTCCTAGTGCCGGTTTGAAGTGCCTGCCGTTTTCACTGTAAAACCGAGTTGGAGCTTGTTCCTCCCCATATATATGTATGGAGTGGGGTTGGCAACTGAAAAGAAACTTTGTGTTCCCTTCAAGCTAGGTGAAGGACGGCTTTCACACACACTTATCTCTCAGAACTGAGCATGTGGAGAGACGTTCGTTCATCCAGCACAAAGGGAACGGGTTGCAGGAGAACCCTTACTCTGGTTTCTCAGTCTGTTTCCTAGTGCCGGTTTGAAGTGCCTGCCGTTTTCACTGTAAAACCGAGTTGGAGCTTGTACCTCCCCATATATATGTATGGATTGGAGTTGGCAACTGAAAAGAAACTTTGTGTTTCCTTCACGCTAGGTGAAGGACGGCTTTCACACACACTTATCTCTCAGAACTGAGCATGTGGAGAGACGTTCGTTCATCCAGCACAAAGGGAACGGGTTGCAGGAGAAACCCTTACTCTGGTTTCTCAGTCTGTTTCCTAGTGCCGGTTTGAAGTGCCTGCCGTTTTCACTGTAAAACCGAGTTGGAGCTTGTACCTCCCCATATATATGTATGGAGTGGAGTTGGCAACTGAAAAGAAGCTTTGTGTTCCCTTCAAGCTAGGTGAAGGACGGCTTTCACACACACTTATCTCTCAGAACTGAGCATCTGGAGAGACGTTCGTTCATCCAGCACAAAGGGAACGGGTTGCAGGAGAAACCCTTACTCTGGTTTCTCAGTCTGTTTCCTTGTGCCGGTTTGAAGTGCCCGCCGTTTTCACTGTAAAACCGAGTTGGAGCTTGTACCTCCCCATATATATGTATGGAGTGGAGTTGGCAACTGAAAAGAAACTTTGTGTTCCCTTCAAGCTAGGTGAAGGACAGCTTTCACACACACTTATCTCTCAGAACTGAGCATGTGGAGAGACGTTGGTTCATACAGCACAAAGGGAAGGGGTTGCAGGCGAAACCATTACTCTGGTTTCTCAGTCTGTTTCCTAATGCCGGTTTGAAGTGCCTGCCCTTTTCACTGTAAAAGCGAGTTGGAGCTTGTACCTCCCCATATATATGTATGGAGTGGAGTTGGCAACTGAAAAGAAACTTTGTGTTCCCTTCAAGCTAGTTGAAGGACGGCTTTCACACACACTTATCTCTCAGAACTGAGCATGTGGAGAGACGTTCGTTCATCCAGCACAAAGGGAACGGGTTGCAGGAGAACCCTTACTCTGGTTTCTCAGTCTGTTTCCTAGTGCCGGTTTGAAGTGCCTGCCGTTTTCACTGTAAAACCGAGTTGGAGCTTGTTCCTCCCCATATATATGTATGGAGTGGGGTTGGCAACTGAAAAGAAACTTTGTGTTCCCTTCAAGCTAGGTGAAGGACGGCTTTCACACACACTTATCTCTCAGAACTGAGCATGTGGAGAGACGTTCGTTCATCCAGCACAAAGGGAACGGGTTGCAGGAGAACCCTTACTCTGGGTTCTCTGTCTGTTTCCTAGTGCCGGTTTGAAGTGCCTGCCGTTTTCACTGTAAAACCGAGTTGGAGCTTGTTCCTCCCCATATATATGTATGGAGTGGGGTTGGCAACTGAAAAGAAACTTTGTGTTCCCTTCAAGCTAGGTGAAGGACGGCTTTCACACACACTTATCTCTCAGAACTGAGCATGTGGAGAGACGTTCGTTCATCCAGCACAAAGGGAACGGGTTGCAGGGGAACCCTTACTCTTTTTTCTCAGTTTGTTTCCTAGTGCCGGTTTGAAGTGCCTGCCGTTTTCACTGTAAAACCGAGTTGGAGCTTGTTCCTCCCCATATATATGTATGGATTGGAGTTGGCAACTGAAAAGAAACTTTGTGTTTCCTTCACGCTAGGTGAAGGACGGCTTTCACACACACTTATCTCTCAGAACTGAGCATGTGGAGAGACGTTCGTTCATCCAGCACAAAGGGAACGGTTTGCAGGAGAAACCCTTACTCTGGTTTCTCAGTCTGTTTCCTAGTGCCGGGTTGAAGTTCCTGCCGTTTTCACTGTAAAACCGAGTTGGAGCTTGTACCTCCCCATATATATGTATGGAGTGGAGTTGGCAACTGAAAAGAAGCTTTGTGTTTCCTTCACGCTAGGTGAAGGACGGCTTTCACACACACTTATCTCTCAGAACTGAGCATCTGGAGAGACGTTCGTTCATCCAGCACAAAGGGAACGGGTTGTAGGAGAAACCCTTTCTCTGGTTTCTCAGTCTGTTTCCTTGTGCCGGTTTGAAGTGCCCGCCGTTTTCACTGTAAAACCGAGTTGGAGCTTGTACCTCCCCATATATATGTATGGAGTGGAGTTGGCAACTGAAAAGAAACTTTGTGTTCCCTTCAAGCTAGGTGAAGGACAGCTTTCACACACACTTATCTCTCAGAACTGAGCATGTGGAGAGACGTTGGTTCATACAGCACAAAGGGACGGGGTTGCAGGCGAAACCATTACTCTGGTTTCTCAGTCTGTTTCCTAATGCCGGTTTGAAGTGCCTGCCCTTTTCACTGTAAAACCGAGTTGGAGCTTGTACCTCCCCATATATATGTATGGAGTGGAGTTGGCAACAGAAAAGAAACTTTGTGTTCCCTTCAAGCTAGGTGAAGGACGGCTTTCACACACACTTATCTCTCAGAACTGAGCATGTGGAGAGACGTTCGTTCATCCAGCACAAAGGGAACGGGTTGCAGGAGAACCCTTACCCTGGTTTCTCAGTCTGTTTCCTAGTGCCGGTTTGAAGTGCCTGCCGTTTTCACTGTAAAACCGAGTTGGAGCTTGTTCCTCCCCATATATATGTATGGATTGGAGTTGGCAACTGAAAAGAAACATTGTGTTTCCTTCACGCTAGGTGAAGGTCGGCTTTCACACACACTTATCTCTCAGAACTGAGCATGTGGAGAGACGTTCGTTCATCCAGCACAAAGGGAACGGGTTGCAGGAGAAACCCTTACTCTGGTTTCTCAGTCTGTTTCCTAGTGCCGGTTTGAAGTGCCTGCCGTTTTCACTGTAAAACCGAGTTGGAGCTTGTTCCTCCCCATATATATGTATGGAGTGGGGTTGGCAACTGAAAAGAAACTTTGTGTTCCCTTCAAGCTAGGTGAAGGACGGCTTTCACACACACTTATCTCTCAGAACTGAGCATGTGGAGAGACGTTCGTTCATCCAGCACAAAGGGAACGGGTTGCAGGAGAACCCTTACTCTGGTTTCTCAGTCTGTTTTCTAGTGCCGGTTTGAAGTGCCTGCCGTTTTCACTGTAAAACCGAGTTGGAGCTTGTTCCTCCCCATATATATGTATGGATTGGAGTTGGCAACTGAAAAGAAACTTTCTGTTTCCTTCACGCTAGGTGAAGGACGGCTTTCACACACACTTATCTCTCAGAACTGAGCATGTGGAGAGACGTTCGTTCATCCAGCACAAAGGGAACGGGTTGCAGGAGAAACCCTTACTCTGGTTTCTCAGTCTGTTTCCTAGTGCCGGTTTGAAGTGCCTGCCGATTTCACTGTAAAATCGAGTTGGAGCTTGTTCCTCCCCATATATATGTATGGATTGGGGTTGGCAACTGAAAAGAAACTTTGTGTTCCCTTCAAGTTAGGTGAAGGACGGCTTTCACACACACTTATCTCTCAGAACTGAGCATGTGGAGAGACGTTCGTTCATCCAGCACAAAGGGAACGGGTTGCAGGAGAACCCTTACTCTGGTTTCTCAGTCTGTTTCCTAGTGCCGGTTTGAAGTGCCTGCCGTTTTCACTGTAAAACCGAGTTGGAGCTTGTTCCTCCCCATATATATGTATGGATTGGAGTTGGCAACTGAAAAGAAACTTTGTGTTTCCTTCACGCTAGGTGAAGGACGGCTTTCACACACACTTATCTCTCAGAACTGAGCATGTGGAGAGACGTTCGTTCATCCAGCACAAAGGGAACGGGTTGCAGGAGAAACCCTTACTCTGGTTTCTCAGTCTGTTTCCTTGTGGCGGTTTGAAGTGCCCACCGTTTTCACTGTAAAACCGAGTTGGAGCTTGTACCTCCCCATATATATGTATGGAGTGGAGTTGGCAACTGAAAAGAAACTTTGTGTTCCCTTCAAGCTAGGTGAAGGACAGCTTTCACACACACTTATCTCTCAGAACTGAGCATGTGGAGAGACGTTCGTTCATACAGCACAAAGGGAAGGGGTTGCAGGTGAAACCATTACTCTGGTTTCTCAGTCTGTTTCCTAATGCCGGTTTGAAGTGCCTGCACTTTTCACTGTAAAACCGAGTTGGAGCTTGTACCTCCCCATATATATTTATGGAGTGGAGTTGGCAACTGAAAGGAAACTTTGTGTTCCCTTCAAGCTAGGTGAAGGACGGCTTTCACACACACTTATCTCTCAGAACTGAGCATGTGGAGAGACGTTCGTTCATCCAGCACAAAGGGAACGGGTTGCAGGAGAAACCCTTACTCTGGTTTCTCAGTCTGTTTCCTAGTGCCGGTTTGAAGTGCCTGCCGTTTTCACTGTAAAACCGAGTTGGAGCTTGTTCCTCCCCATATATATGTATGGAGTGTATTTGGCAACTGAAAAGAAACTTTGTGTTCCCTTCAAGCTAGGTGAAGGACGGCTTTCACACACACTTATCTCTCAGAACTGAGCATGTGGAGAGACGTTCGTTCATCCAGCACAAAGGGAACGGGTTGCAGGAAAAACCCTTACTCTGGTTTCTCAGTCTGTTTCCTTGTGCCGGTTTGAATTGCCCGCCGTTTTCACTGTAAAACCGAGTTGGAGCTTGTACCTCCCCATATATATGTATGGAGTGGAGTTGGCAACTGAAAAGAAACTTTGTGTTCCCTTCAAGCTAGGTGAAGGACGGCTTTCACACACACTTATCTCTCAGAACTGAGCATGTGGAGAGACGTTCGTTCATACAGCACAAAGGGAAGGGGTTGCAGGCGAAACCATTACTCTGGTTTCTCAGTCTTTTCCTAATGCCGGTTTGAAATGCCTGCCCTTTTCACTGTAAAACCGAGTTGGAGCTTGTACCTCCCCATATATATGTATGGAGTGGAGTTGGCAACTGAAAAGAAACTTTGTGTTCCCTTCAAGCTAGGTGAAGGACGGCTTTCACACACACTTATCTCTCAGAACTGAGCATGTGGAGAGACGTTCGTTCATCCAGCAGAAATGGAACGGGTTGCAGGCGAAACCCTTACTCTGGTTTCTCAGTCTGTTTCCTAGTGCCGGTTTGAAATGCCTGCCGTTTTCACTGTAAAACCGAGTTGGAGGTTGTTCCTCCCCATATATATGTATGGAGTGGAGTTGGCAACTGAAAAGAAACTTTGTGTTCCCTTCAAGCTAGGTGAAGGACGGCTTTCACACACACTTATCTCTCAGAACTGAGCATGTGGAGAGACGTTCGTTCATCCAGCACAAAGGGAACGGGTTGCAGGAGAAACCCTTACTCTGGTTTCTCAGTCTGTTTCCTAGTGCCGGTTTGAAGTGCCTTCCGTTTTCACTGTAAAACCGAGTTGGAGCTTGTTCCTCCCCATATATATGTATGGAGTGGAGTTGGCAACTGAAAAGAAACTTTGTGTTCCCTTCAAGCTAGGTGAAGGACGGCTTTCACACACACTTATCTCTCAGAACTGAGCATGTGGAGAGACGTTCGTTCATCCAGCACAAAGGGAACGGGTTGCAGGAGAAACCCTTACTCTGGTTTCTCAGTCTGTTTCCTAGTGCCGGTTTGAAGTGCCTGCCGTTTTCACTGTAAAACCGAGTTGGAGCTTGTACCTCCCCATATATATGTATGGAGTGGAGTTGGCAACTGAAAAGAAACTTTGTGTTCCCTTCAAGCTAGGTGAAGGACGGCTTTCACACACACTTATCTCTCAGAACTGAGCATGTGGAGAGACGTTCGTTCATCCAGCACAAAGGGAACGGGTTGCAGGAGAAACCCTTACTCTGGTTTCTCAGTCTGTTTCCTAGTGCCGGTTTGAAGTGCCTGCCGTTTTCACTGTAAAACCGAGTTGGAGCTTGTTCCTCCCCATATATATGTATGGAGTGGGGTTGGCAACTGAAAAGAAACTTTGTGTTCCCTTCAAGCTAGGTGAAGGACGGCTTTCACACACACTTATCTCTCAGAACTGAGCATGTGGAGAGACGTTCGTTCATCCAGCACAAAGGGAACGGGTTGCAGGAGAACCCTTACTCTGGTTTCTCAGTCTGTTTCCTAGTGCCGGTTTGAAGTGCCTGCCGTTTTCACTGTAAAACCGAGTTGGAGCTTGTTCCTCCCCATATATATGTATGGATTGGAGTTGGCAACTGAAAAGAAACTTTGTGTTTCCTTCAAGCTTGGTGAAGGACGGCTTTCACACACACTTATCTCTCAGAACTGAGCATGTGGAGAGACGTTCGTTCATCCAGCACAAAGGGAACGGGTTGCCGGAGAAACCCTTACTCTGGTTTCTCAGTCTGTTTCCTAGTGCCGGTTTGAAGTTCCTGCCGTTTTCACTGTAAAACCGACTTGGAGCTTGTACCTCCCCATATATATGTATGGAGTGGAGTTGGCAACCGAAAAGAAACTTTATGTTCCCTTCAAGTTAGGTGAAGGACGGCTTTCACACACACTTATCTCTCAGAACTGAGCATGTGGAGAGACGTTCGTTCATCCAGCACAAAGGGAACGGGTTGCAGGAGAAACCCTTACTCTGGTTTCTCAGTCTGTTTCCATGTGCCGGTTTGAAGTGCCCGCCGTTTTCACTGTAAAACCGAGTTGGAGCTTGTACCTCCCCATATATATGTATGGAGTGGAGTTGGCAACTGAAAAGAAACTTTGTGTTCCCTTCAAGCTAGGTGAAGGACAGCTTTCACACACACTTATCTCTCAGAACTGAGCATGTGGAGAGACGTTCGTTCATACATCACAAAGGGAAGGGGTTGCAGGCGAAACCATTACTCTGGTTTCTCAGTCTGTTTCCTAATGCCGGTTTGAAGTGCCTGCCCTTTTCACTGTAAAACCGAGTTGGAGCTTGTACCTCCCCATATATATGTATGGAGTGGAGTTGGCAACTGAAAAGAAACTTTGTGTTCCCTTCAAGCTAGGTGAAGGACGGCTTTCACACACACTTATCTCTCAGAACTGAGCATGTGGAGAGACGTTCGTTCATCCAGCACAAAGGGAACGGGTTGCAGGAGAACCCTTACTCTGGTTTCTCAGTCTGTTTCCTAGTGCCGGTTTGAAGTGCCTGCCGTTTTCACTGTAAAACCGAGTTGGAGCTTGTTCCTCCCCATATATATGTATGGATTGGAGTTGGCAACTGAAAAGAAACTTTGTGTTTCCTTTACGCTAGGTGAAGGTCGGCTTTCACACACACTTATCTCTCAGAACTGAGCATGTGGAGAGACGTTCGTTCATCCAGCACAAAGGGAACGGGTTGCAGGAGAAACCCTTACTCTGGTTTCTCAGTCTGTTTCCTAGTGCCGGTTTGAAGTGCCTGCCGTTTTCACTGTAAAACCGAGTTGGAGCTTGTTCCTCCCCATATATATGTATGGAGTGGGGTTGGCAACTGAAAAGAAACTTTGTGTTCCCTTCAAGCTAGGTGAAGGACGGCTTTCACACACACTTATCTCTCAGAACTGAGCATGTGGAGAGACGTTCGTTCATCCAGCACAAAGGGAACGGGTTGCAGGGGAACCCTTACTCTTTTTTCTCAGTCTGTTTCCTAGTGCCGGTTTGAAGTGCCTGCCGTTTTCACTGTAAAACCGAGTTGGAGCTTGTTCCTCCCCATATATATGTATGGATTGGAGTTGGCAACTGAAAAGAAACTTTGTGTTTCCTTCACGCTAGGTGAAGGACGGCTTTCACACACACTTATCTCTCAGAACTGAGCATGTGGAGAGACGTTCGTTCATCCAGCACAAAGGGAAAGGGTTGCAGGAGAAACCCTTACTCTGGTTTCTCAGTCTGTTTCCTAGTGCCGGGTTGAAGTTCCTGCCGTTTTCACTGTAAAACCGAGTTGGAGCTTGTACCTCCCCATATATATGTATGGAGTGGAGTTGGCAACTGAAAAGAAGCTTTGTGTTTCCTTCACGCTAGGTGAAGGACGGCTTTCACACACACTTATCTCTCAGAACTGAGCATCTGGAGAGACGTTCGTTCATCCAGCACAAAGGGAACGGGTTGTAGGAGAAACCCTTTCTCTGGTTTCTCAGTCTGTTTCCTTGTGCCGGTTTGAAGTGCCCGCCGTTTTCACTGTAAAACCGAGTTGGAGCTTGTACCTCCCCATATATATGTATGGAGTGGAGTTGGCAACTGAAAAGAAACTTTGTGTTCCCTTCAAGCTAGGTGAAGGACAGCTTTCACACACACTTATCTCTCAGAACTGAGCATGTGGAGAGACGTTGTTTCATACAGCACAAAGGGACGGGGTTGCAGGCGAAACCATTACTCTGGTTTCTCAGTCTGTTTCCGAATGCCGGTTTGAAGTGCCTGCCCTTTTCACTGTAAAACCGAGTTGGAGCTTGTACCTCCCCATATATATGTATGGAGTGGAGTTGGCAACAGAAAAGAAACTTTGTGTTCCCTTCAAGCTAGGTGAAGGACGGCTTTCACACACACTTATCTCTCAGAACTGAGCATGTGGAGAGACGTTCGTTCATCCAGCACAAAGGGAACGGGTTGCAGGAGAAACCCTTACTCTGGTTTCTCAGTCTGTTTCCTAGTGCCGGTTTGAAGTGCCTGCCGTTTTCACTGTAAAACCGAGTTGGAGCTTGTTCCTCCCCATATATATGTATGGAGTGAGGTTGGCAACTGAAAAGAAACTTTGTGTTCCCTTCAAGCTAGGTGAAGGACGGCTTTCACACACACTTATCTCTCAGAACTGAGCATGTGGAGAGACGTTCGTTCATCCAGCACAAAGGGAACGGGTTGCAGGAGAACCCTTACCCTGGTTTCTCAGTCTGTTTCCTAGTGCCGGTTTGAAGTGCCTGCCGTTTTCACTGTAAAACCGAGTTGGAGCTTGTTCCTCCCCATATATATGTATGGATTGGAGTTGGCAACTGAAAAGAAACTTTGTGTTTCCTTCACGCTAGGTGAAGGTCGGCTTTCACACACACTTATCTCTGAGAACTGAGCATGTGGAGAGACGTTCGTTCATCCAGCACAAAGGGAACGGGTTGCAGGAGAAACCCTTACTCTGGTTTCTCAGTCTGTTTCCTAGTGCCGGTTTGAAGTGCCTGCCGTTTTCACTGTAAAACCGAGTTGGAGCTTGTTCCTCCCCATATATATGTATGGAGTGGGGTTGGCAACTGAAAAGAAACTTTGTGTTCCCTTCAAGCTAGGTGAAGGACGGCTTTCACACACACTTATCTCTCAGAACTGAGCATGTGGAGAGACGTTCGTTCATCCAGCACAAAGGGAACGGGTTGCAGGAGAACCCTTACTCTGGTTTCTCAGTCTGTTTTCTAGTGCCGGTTTGAAGTGCCTGCCGTTTTCACTGTAAAACCGAGTTGGAGCTTGTTCCTCCCCATATATATGTATGGATTGGAGTTGGCAACTGAAAAGAAACTTTCTGTTTCCTTCACGCTAGGTGAAGGACGGCTTTCACACACACTTATCTCTCAGAACTGAGCATGTGGAGAGACGTTCGTTCATCCAGCACAAAGGGAACGGGTTGCAGGAGAAACCCTTACTCTGGTTTCTCAGTCTGTTTCCTAGTGCCGGTTTGAAGTGCCTGCCGATTTCACTGTAAAATCGAGTTGGAGCTTGTTCCTCCCCATATATATGTATGGATTGGGGTTGGCAACTGAAAAGAAACTTTGTGTTCCCTTCAAGTTAGGTGAAGGACGGCTTTCACACACACTTATCTCTCAGAACTGAGCATGTGGAGAGACGTTCGTTCATCCAGCACAAAGGGAACGGGTTGCAGGAGAACCCTTACTCTGGTTTCTCAGTCTGTTTCCTAGTGCCGGTTTGAAGTGCCTGCCGTTTTCACTGTAAAACCGAGTTGGAGCTTGTTCCTCCCCATATATATGTATGGATTGGAGTTGGCAACTGAAAAGAAACTTTGTGTTTCCTTCACGCTAGGTGAAGGACGGCTTTCACACACACTTATCTCTCAGAACTGAGCATGTTTAGAGACGTTCGTTCATCCAGCACAAAGGGAACGGGTTGCAGGAGAAACCCTTACTCTGGTTTCTCAGTCTATTTCCTTGTGGCGGTTTGAAGTGCCCACCATTTTCACTGTAAAACCGAGTTGGAGCTTGTACCTCCCCATATATATGTATGGAGTGGAGTTGGCAACTGAAAAGAAACTTTGTGTTCCCTTCAAGCTAGGTGAAGGACAGCTTTCACACACACTTATCTCTCAGAACTGAGCATGTGGAGAGACGTTCGTTCATACAGCACAAAGGGAAGGGGTTGCAGGTGAAACCATTACTCTGGTTTCTCAGTCTGTTTCCTAATGCCGGTTTGAAGTGCCTGCACTTTTCACTGTAAAACCGAGTTGGAGCTTGTACCTCCCCATATATATTTATGGAGTGGAGTTGGCAACTGAAAGGAAACTTTGTGTTCCCTTCAAGCTAGGTGAAGGACGGCTTTCACACACACTTATCTCTCAGAACTGAGCATGTGGAGAGACGTTCGTTCATCCAGCACAAAGGGAACGGGTTGCAGGAGAAACCCTTACTCTGGTTTCTCAGTCTGTTTCCTAGTGCCGGTTTGAAGTGCCTGCCGTTTTCACTGTAAAACCGAGTTGGAGCTTGTTCCTCCCCATATATATGTATGGAGTGTATTTGGCAACTGAAAAGAAACTTTGTGTTCCCTTCAAGCTAGGTGAAGGACGGCTTTCACACACACTTATCTCTCAGAACTGAGCATGTGGAGAGACGTTCGTTCATCCAGCACAAAGGGAACGGGTTGCAGGAAAAACCCTTACTCTGGTTTCTCAGTCTGTTTCCTTGTGCCGGTTTGAAGTGCCCGCCGTTTTCACTGTAAAACCGAGTTGGAGCTTGTACCTCCCCATATATATGTATGGAGTGGAGTTGGCAACTGAAAAGAAACTTTGTGTTCCCTTCAAGCTAGGTGAAGGACGGCTTTCACACACACTTATCTCTCAGAACTGAGCATGTGGAGAGACGTTCGTTCATACAGCACAAAGGGAAGGGGTTGCAGGCGAAACCATTACTCTGGTTTCTCAGTCTTTTCCTAATGCCGGTTTGAAATGCCTGCCCTTTTCACTGTAAAACCGAGTTGGAGCTTGTACCTCCCCATATATATGTATGGAGTGGAGTTGGCAACTGAAAAGAAACTTTGTGTTCCCTTCAAGCTAGGTGAAGGACGGCTTTCACACACACTTATCTCTCAGAACTGAGCATGTGGAGAGACGTTCGTTCATCCAGCAGAAATGGAACGGGTTGCAGGCGAAACCCTTACTCTGGTTTCTCAGTCTGTTTCCTAGTGCCGGTTTGAAATGCCTGCCGTTTTCACTGTAAAACCGAGTTGGAGGTTGTTCCTCCCCATATATATGTATGGAGTGGAGTTGGCAACTGAAAAGAAACTTTGTGTTCCCTTCAAGCTAGGTGAAGGACGGCTTTCACACACACTTATCTCTCAGAACTGAGCATGTGGAGAGACGTTCGTTCATCCAGCACAAAGGGAACGGGTTGCAGGAGAAACCCTTACTCTGGTTTCTCAGTCTGTTTCCTAGTGCCGGTTTGAAGTGCCTTCCGTTTTCACTGTAAAACCGAGTTGGAGCTTGTTCCTCCCCATATATATGTATGGAGTGGAGTTGGCAACTGAAAAGAAACTTTGTGTTCCCTTCAAGCTAGGTGAAGGACGGCTTTCACACACACTTATCTCTCAGAACTGAGCATGTGGAGAGACGTTCGTTCATCCAGCACAAAGGGAACGGGTTGCAGGAGAAACCCTTACTCTGGTTTCTCAGTCTGTTTCCTAGTGCCGGTTTGAAGTGCCTGCCGTTTTCACTGTAAAACCGAGTTGGAGCTTGTACCTCCCCATATATATGTATGGAGTGGAGTTGGCAACTGAAAAGAAACTTTGTGTTCCCTTCAAGCTAGGTGAAGGACGGCTTTCACACACACTTATCTCTCAGAACTGAGCATGTGGAGAGACGTTCGTTCATCCAGCACAAAGGGAACGGGTTGCAGGAGAAACCCTTACTCTGGTTTCTCAGTCTGTTTCCTAGTGCCGGTTTGAAGTGCCTGCCGTTTTCACTGTAAAACCGAGTTGGAGCTTGTTCCTCCCCATATATATGTATGGAGTGGGGTTGGCAACTGAAAAGAAACTTTGTGTTCCCTTCAAGCTAGGTGAAGGACGGCTTTCACACACACTTATCTCTCAGAACTGAGCATGTGGAGAGAAGTTCGTTCATCCAGCACAAAGGGAACGGGTTGCAGGAGAACCCTTACTCTGGTTTCTCAGTCTGTTTCCTAGTGCCGGTTTGAAGTGCCTGCCGTTTTCACTGTAAAACCGAGTTGGAGCTTGTTCCTCCCCATATATATGTATGGATTGGAGTTGGCAACTGAAAAGAAACTTTGTGTTTCCTTCAAGCTAGGTGAAGGACGGCTTTCACACACACTTATCTCTCAGAACTGAGCATGTGGAGAGACGTTCGTTCATCCAGCACAAAGGGAACGGGTTGCAGGAGAAACCCTTACTCTGGTTTCTCAGTCTGTTTCCTAGTGCCGGTTTGAAGTTCCTGCCGTTTTCACTGTAAAACCGACTTGGAGCTTGTACCTCCCCATATATATGTATGGAGTGGGGTTGGCAACTGAAAAGAAACTTTATGTTCCCTTCAAGTTAGGTGAAGGACGGCTTTCACACACACTTATCTCTCAGAACTGAGCATGTGGAGAGACGTTCGTTCATCCAGCACAAAGGGAACGGGTTGCAGGAGAAACCCTTACTCTGGTTTCTCAGTCTGTTTCCATGTGCCGGTTTGAAGTGCCCGCCGTTTTCACTGTAAAACCGAGTTGGAGCTTTTACCTCCCCATATATATGTATGGAGTGGAGTTGGCAACTGAAAAGAAACTTTGTGTTCCCTTCAAGCTAGGTGAAGGACAGCTTTCACACACACTTATCTCTCAGAACTGAGCATGTGGAGAGACGTTCGTTCATACATCACAAAGGGAAGGGGTTGCAGGCGAAACCATTACTCTGGTTTCTCAGTCTGTTTCCTAATGCCGGTTTGAAGTGCCTGCCCTTTTCACTGTAAAACCGAGTTGGAGCTTGTACCTCCCCATATATATGTATGGAGTGGAGTTGGCAACTGAAAAGAAACTTTGTGTTCCCTTCAAGCTAGGTGAAGGACGGCTTTCACACACACTTATCTCTCAGAACTGAGCATGTGGAGAGACGTTCGTTCATCCAGCACAAAGGGAACGGGTTGCAGGAGAAACCCTTACTCTGGTTTCTCAGTCTGTTTCCTAGTGCCGGTTTGAAGTGCCTGCCGTTTTCACTGTAAAACCGAGTTGGAGCTTGTTCCTCCCCATATATATGTATGGAGTGAGGTTGGCAACTGAAAAGAAACTTTGTGTTCCCTTCAAGCTAGGTGAAGGACGGCTTTCACACACACTTATCTCTCAGAACTGAGCATGTGGAGAGACGTTCGTTCATCCAGCACAAAGGGAACGGGTTGCAGGAGAACCCTTACTCTGGTTTCTCAGTCTGTTTCCTAGTGCCGGTTTGAAGTGCCTGCCGTTTTCACTGTAAAACCGAGTTGGAGCTTGTTCCTCCCCATATATATGTATGGATTGGAGTCGGCAACTGAAAAGAAACTTTGGGTTTCCTTCACGCTAGGTGAAGGTCGGCTTTCACACACACTTATCTCTCAGAAGTGAGCATGTGGAGAGACGTTCGTTCATCCAGCACAAAGGGAACGGGTTGCAGGAGAAACCCTTACTCTGGTTTCTCAGTCTGTTTCCTAGTGCCGATTTGAAGTGCCTGCCGTTTTCACTGTAAAACCGAGTTGGAGCTTGTTCCTCCCCATATATATTTATGGAGTGGGGTTGGCAACTGAAAAGAAACTTTGTGTTCCCTTCAAGCTAGGTGAAGGACGGCTTTCACACACACTTATCTCTCAGAACTGAGCATGTGGAGAGACGTTCGTTCATACAGCACAAAGGGAAGGGGTTGCAGGCGAAACCATTACTCTGGTTTCTCAGTCTGTTTCCTAATGCCGGTTTGAAGTGCCTGCCCTTTTCACTGTAAAACCGAGTTGGAGCTTGTACCTCCCCATATATATGTATGGAGTGGGGTTGTCAACTGAAAAGAAACTTTGTGTTCCCTTCAAGCTAAGTGAAGGACGGCTTTCACACACACTTATCTCTCAGAACTGAGCATGTGGAGAGACGTTCGTTCATCCAGCACAAAGGGAACGGTTTGCAGGAGAACCCTTACTCTGGTTTCTCAGTCTGTTTCCTAGTGCCGGTTTGAAGTGCCTGCCGTTTTCACTGTAAAACCGAGTTGGAGCTTGTTCCTCCCCATATATATGTATGGATTGGAGTTGGCAACTGAAAAGAAACTTTGTGTTTCCTTTACACTAGGTGAAGGTCGGCTTTCACACACACTTATCTCTCAGAACTGAGCATGTGGAGAGACGTTCGTTCATCCAGCACAAAGGGAACGGGTTGCAGGAGAAACCCTTACTCTGGTTTCTCAGTCTGTTTCCTAGTGCCGGTTTGAAGTGCCTGCCGTTTTCACTGTAAAACCGAGTTGGAGCTTGTTCCTCCCCATATATATGTATGGAGTGGGGTTGGCAACTGAAAAGAAACTTTGTGTTCCCTTCAAGCTAGGTGAAGGACGGCTTTCACACACACTTATCTCTCAGAACTGAGCATGTGGAGAGACGTTCGTTCATCCAGCACAAAGGGAACGGGTTGCAGGGGAACCCTTACTCTTTTTTCTCAGTCTGTTTCCTAGTGCCGGTTTGAAGTGCCTGCCGTTTTCACTGTAAAACCGAGTTGGAGCTTGTTCCTCCCCATATATATGTATGGATTGGAGTTGGCAACTGAAAAGAAACTTTGTGTTTCCTTTACGCTAGGTGAAGGTCGGCTTTCACACACACTTATCTCTCAGAACTGAGCATGTGGAGAGACGTTCGTTCATCCAGCACAAAGGGAACGGGTTGCAGGAGAAACCCTTACTCTGGTTTCTCAGTCTGTTTCCTAGTGCCGGTTTGAAGTGCCTGCCGTTTTCACTGTAAAACCAAGTTGGAGCTTGTTCCTCCCCATATATATGTATGGAGTGGGGTTGGCAACTGAAAAGAAACTTTGTGTTCCCTTCAAGCTAGGTGAAGGACGGCTTTCACACACACTTATCTCTCAGAACTGAGCATGTGGAGAGACGTTCGTTCATCCAGCACAAAGGGAACGGGTTGCAGGAGAAACCCTTACTCTGGTTTCTCAGTCTGTTTCCTAGTGCCGGGTTGAAGTTCCTGCCGTTTTCACTGTAAAACCGAGTTGGAGCTTGTACCTCCCCATATATATGTATGGAGTGGAGTTGGCAACTGAAAAGAAGCTTTGTGTTCCCTTCAAGCTAGGTGAAGGACGGCTTTCACACACACTTATCTCTCAGAACTGAGCATCTGGAGAGACGTTCGTTCATCCAGCACAAAGGGAACGGGTTGTAGGAGAAACCCTTACTCTGGTTTCTCAGTCTGTTTCCTTGTGCCGGTTTGAAGTGCCCGCCGTTTTCACTGTAAAACCGAGTTGGAGCTTGTACCTCCCCATATATATGTATGGAGTGGAGTTGGCAACTGAAAAGAAACTTTGTGTTCCCTTCAAGCTAGGTGAAGGACAGCTTTCACACACACTTATCTCTCAGAACTGAGCATGTGGAGAGACGTTGTTTCTTACAGCACAAAGGGACGGGGTTGCAGGCGAAACCATTACTCTGGTTTCTCAGTCTGTTTCCTAATGCCGGTTTGAAGTGCCTGCCCTTTTCACTGTAAAACCGAGTTGGAGCTTGTACCTCCCCATATATATGTATGGAGTGGAGTTGGCAACAGAAAAGAAACTTTGTGTTCCCTTCAAGCTAGGTGAAGGACGGCTTTCACACACACTTATCTCTCAGAACTGAGCATGTGGAGAGACGTTCGTTCATCCAGCACAAAGGGAACGGGTTGCAGGAGAAACCCTTACTCTGGTTTCTCAGTCTGTTTCCTAGTGCCGGTTTGAAGTGCCTGCCGTTTTCACTGTAAAACCGAGTTGGAGCTTGTTCCTCCCCATATATATGTATGGAGTGAGGTTGGCAACTGAAAAGAAACTTTGTGTTCCCTTCAAGCTAGGTGAAGGACGGCTTTCACACACACTTATCTCTCAGAACTGAGCATGTGGAGAGACGTTCGTTCATCCAGCACAAAGGGAACGGGTTGCAGGAGAACCCTTACCCTGGTTTCTCAGTCTGTTTCCTAGTGCCGGTTTGAAGTGCCTGCCGTTTTCACTGTAAAACCGAGTTGGAGCTTGTTCCTCCCCATATATATGTATGGATTGGAGTTGGCAACTGAAAAGAAACTTTGTGTTTCCTTCACGCTAGGTGAAGGTCGGCTTTCACACACACTTATCTCTGAGAACTGAGCATGTGGAGAGACGTTCGTTCATCCAGCACAAAGGGAACGGGTTGCAGGAGAAACCCTTACTCTGGTTTCTCAGTCTGTTTCCTAGTGCCGGTTTGAAGTGCCTGCCGTTTTCACTGTAAAACCGAGTTGGAGCTTGTTCCTCCCCATATATATGTATGGAGTGGGGTTGGCAACTGAAAAGAAACTTTGTGTTCCCTTCAAGCTAGGTGAAGGACGGCTTTCACACACACTTATCTCTCAGAACTGAGCATGTGGAGAGACGTTCGTTCATCCAGCACAAAGGGAACGGGTTGCAGGAGAACCCTTACTCTGGTTTCTCAGTCTGTTTTCTAGTGCCGGTTTGAAGTGCCTGCCGTTTTCACTGTAAAACCGAGTTGGAGCTTGTTCCTCCCCATATATATGTATGGATTGGAGTTGGCAACTGAAAAGAAACTTTCTGTTTCCTTCACGCTAGGTGAAGGACGGCTTTCACACACACTTATCTCTCAGAACTGAGCATGTGGAGAGACGTTCGTTCATCCAGCACAAAGGGAACGGGTTGCAGGAGAAACCCTTACTCTGGTTTCTCAGTCTGTTTCCTAGTGCCGGTTTGAAGTGCCTGCCGATTTCACTGTAAAATCGAGTTGGAGCTTGTTCCTCCCCATATATATGTATGGATTGGGGTTGGCAACTGAAAAGAAACTTTGTGTTCCCTTCAAGTTAGGTGAAGGACGGCTTTCACACACACTTATCTCTCAGAACTGAGCATGTGGAGAGACGTTCGTTCATCCAGCACAAAGGGAACGGGTTGCAGGAGAACCCTTACTCTGGTTTCTCAGTCTGTTTCCTAGTGCCGGTTTGAAGTGCCTGCCGTTTTCACTGTAAAACCGAGTTGGAGCTTGTTCCTCCCCATATATATGTATGGATTGGAGTTGGCAACTGAAAAGAAACTTTGTGTTTCCTTCACGCTAGGTGAAGGACGGCTTTCACACACACTTATCTCTCAGAACTGAGCATGTTTAGAGACGTTCGTTCATCCAGCACAAAGGGAACGGGTTGCAGGAGAAACCCTTACTCTGGTTTCTCAGTCTATTTCCTTGTGGCGGTTTGAAGTGCCCACCATTTTCACTGTAAAACCGAGTTGGAGCTTGTACCTCCCCATATATATGTATGGAGTGGAGTTGGCAACTGAAAAGAAACTTTGTGTTCCCTTCAAGCTAGGTGAAGGACAGCTTTCACACACACTTATCTCTCAGAACTGAGCATGTGGAGAGACGTTCGTTCATACAGCACAAAGGGAAGGGGTTGCAGGTGAAACCATTACTCTGGTTTCTCAGTCTGTTTCCTAATGCCGGTTTGAAGTGCCTGCACTTTTCACTGTAAAACCGAGTTGGAGCTTGTACCTCCCCATATATATTTATGGAGTGGAGTTGGCAACTGAAAGGAAACTTTTTGTTCCCTTCAAGCTAGGTGAAGGACGGCTTTCACACACACTTATCTCTCAGAACTGAGCATGTGGAGAGACGTTCGTTCATCCAGCACAAAGGGAACGGGTTGCAGGAGAAACCCTTACTCTGGTTTCTCAGTCTGTTTCCTAGTGCCGGTTTGAAGTGCCTGCCGTTTTCACTGTAAAACCGAGTTGGAGCTTGTTCCTCCCCATATATATGTATGGAGTGTATTTGGCAACTGAAAAGAAACTTTGTGTTCCCTTCAAGCTAGGTGAAGGACGGCTTTCACACACACTTATCTCTCAGAACTGAGCATGTGGAGAGACGTTCGTTCATCCAGCACAAAGGGAACGGGTTGCAGGAAAAACCCTTACTCTGGTTTCTCAGTCTGTTTCCTTGTGCCGGTTTGAAGTGCCCGCCGTTTTCACTGTAAAACCGAGTTGGAGCTTGTACCTCCCCATATATATGTATGGAGTGGAGTTGGCAACTGAAAAGAAACTTTGTGTTCCCTTCAAGCTAGGTGAAGGACGGCTTTCACACACACTTATCTCTCAGAACTGAGCATGTGGAGAGACGTTCGTTCATACAGCACAAAGGGAAGGGGTTGCAGGCGAAACCATTACTCTGGTTTCTCAGTCTTTTCCTAATGCCGGTTTGAAATGCCTGCCCTTTTCACTGTAAAACCGAGTTGGAGCTTGTACCTCCCCATATATATGTATGGAGTGGAGTTGGCAACTGAAAAGAAACTTTGTGTTCCCTTCAAGCTAGGTGAAGGACGGCTTTCACACACACTTATCTCTCAGAACTGAGCATGTGGAGAGACGTTCGTTCATCCAGCAGAAATGGAACGGGTTGCAGGCGAAACCCTTACTCTGGTTTCTCAGTCTGTTTCCTAGTGCCGGTTTGAAATGCCTGCCGTTTTCACTGTAAAACCGAGTTGGAGGTTGTTCCTCCCCATATATATGTATGGAGTGGAGTTGGCAACTGAAAAGAAACTTTGTGTTCCCTTCAAGCTAGGTGAAGGACGGCTTTCACACACACTTATCTCTCAGAACTGAGCATGTGGAGAGACGTTCGTTCATCCAGCACAAAGGGAACGGGTTGCAGGAGAAACCCTTACTCTGGTTTCTCAGTCTGTTTCCTAGTGCCGGTTTGAAGTGCCTTCCGTTTTCACTGTAAAACCGAGTTGGAGCTTGTTCCTCCCCATATATATGTATGGAGTGGAGTTGGCAACTGAAAAGAAACTTTGTGTTCCCTTCAAGCTAGGTGAAGGACGGCTTTCACACACACTTATCTCTCAGAACTGAGCATGTGGAGAGACGTTCGTTCATCCAGCACAAAGGGAACGGGTTGCAGGAGAAACCCTTACTCTGGTTTCTCAGTCTGTTTCCTAGTGCCGGTTTGAAGTGCCTGCCGTTTTCACTGTAAAACCGAGTTGGAGCTTGTACCTCCCCATATATATGTATGGAGTGGAGTTGGCAACTGAAAAGAAACTTTGTGTTCCCTTCAAGCTAGGTGAAGGACGGCTTTCACACACACTTATCTCTCAGAACTGAGCATGTGGAGAGACGTTCGTTCATCCAGCACAAAGGGAACGGGTTGCAGGAGAAACCCTTACTCTGGTTTCTCAGTCTGTTTCCTAGTGCCGGTTTGAAGTGCCTGCCGTTTTCACTGTAAAACCGAGTTGGAGCTTGTTCCTCCCCATATATATGTATGGAGTGGGGTTGGCAACTGAAAAGAAACTTTGTGTTCCCTTCAAGCTAGGTGAAGGACGGCTTTCACACACACTTATCTCTCAGAACTGAGCATGTGGAGAGAAGTTCGTTCATCCAGCACAAAGGGAACGGGTTGCAGGAGAACCCTTACTCTGGTTTCTCAGTCTGTTTCCTAGTGCCGGTTTGAAGTGCCTGCCGTTTTCACTGTAAAACCGAGTTGGAGCTTGTTCCTCCCCATATATATGTATGGATTGGAGTTGGCAACTGAAAAGAAACTTTGTGTTTCCTTCAAGCTAGGTGAAGGACGGCTTTCACACACACTTATCTCTCAGAACTGAGCATGTGGAGAGACGTTCGTTCATCCAGCACAAAGGGAACGGGTTGCAGGAGAAACCCTTACTCTGGTTTCTCAGTCTGTTTCCTAGTGCCGGTTTGAAGTTCCTGCCGTTTTCACTGTAAAACCGACTTGGAGCTTGTACCTCCCCATATATATGTATGGAGTGGGGTTGGCAACTGAAAAGAAACTTTATGTTCCCTTCAAGTTAGGTGAAGGACGGCTTTCACACACACTTATCTCTCAGAACTGAGCATGTGGAGAGACGTTCGTTCATCCAGCACAAAGGGAACGGGTTGCAGGAGAAACCCTTACTCTGGTTTCTCAGTCTGTTTCCATGTGCCGGTTTGAAGTGCCCGCCGTTTTCACTGTAAAACCGAGTTGGAGCTTTTACCTCCCCATATATATGTATGGAGTGGAGTTGGCAACTGAAAAGAAACTTTGTGTTCCCTTCAAGCTAGGTGAAGGACAGCTTTCACACACACTTATCTCTCAGAACTGAGCATGTGGAGAGACGTTCGTTCATACATCACAAAGGGAAGGGGTTGCAGGCGAAACCATTACTCTGGTTTCTCAGTCTGTTTCCTAATGCCGGTTTGAAGTGCCTGCCCTTTTCACTGTAAAACCGAGTTGGAGCTTGTACCTCCCCATATATATGTATGGAGTGGAGTTGGCAACTGAAAAGAAACTTTGTGTTCCCTTCAAGCTAGGTGAAGGACGGCTTTCACACACACTTATCTCTCAGAACTGAGCATGTGGAGAGACGTTCGTTCATCCAGCACAAAGGGAACGGGTTGCAGGAGAAACCCTTACTCTGGTTTCTCAGTCTGTTTCCTAGTGCCGGTTTGAAGTGCCTGCCGTTTTCACTGTAAAACCGAGTTGGAGCTTGTTCCTCCCCATATATATGTATGGAGTGAGGTTGGCAACTGAAAAGAAACTTTGTGTTCCCTTCAAGCTAGGTGAAGGACGGCTTTCACACACACTTATCTCTCAGAACTGAGCATGTGGAGAGACGTTCGTTCATCCAGCACAAAGGGAACGGGTTGCAGGAGAACCCTTACTCTGGTTTCTCAGTCTGTTTCCTAGTGCCGGTTTGAAGTGCCTGCCGTTTTCACTGTAAAACCGAGTTGGAGCTTGTTCCTCCCCATATATATGTATGGATTGGAGTCGGCAACTGAAAAGAAACTTTGGGTTTCCTTCACGCTAGGTGAAGGTCGGCTTTCACACACACTTATCTCTCAGAACTGAGCATGTGGAGAGACGTTCGTTCATCCAGCACAAAGGGAACGGGTTGCAGGAGAAACCCTTACTCTGGTTTCTCAGTCTGTTTCCTAGTGCCGATTTGAAGTGCCTGCCGTTTTCACTGTAAAACCGAGTTGGAGCTTGTTCCTCCCCATATATATTTATGGAGTGGGGTTGGCAACTGAAAAGAAACTTTGTGTTCCCTTCAAGCTAGGTGAAGGACGGCTTTCACACACACTTATCTCTCAGAACTGAGCATGTGGAGAGACGTTCGTTCATACAGCACAAGGGGAAGGGGTTGCAGGCGAAACCATTACTCTGGTTTCTCAGTCTGTTTCCTAATGCCGGTTTGAAGTGCCTGCCCTTTTCACTGTAAAACCGAGTTGGAGCTTGTTCCTCCCCATATATATGTATGGAGTGGGGTTGTCAACTGAAAAGAAACTTTGTGTTCCCTTCAAGCTAAGTGAAGGACGGCTTTCACACACACTTATCTCTCAGAACTGAGCATGTGGAGAGACGTTCGTTCATCCAGCACAAAGGGAACGGTTTGCAGGAGAACCCTTACTCTGGTTTCTCAGTCTGTTTCCTAGTGCCGGTTTGAAGTGCCTGCCGTTTTCACTGTAAAACCGAGTTGGAGCTTGTTCCTCCCCATATATATGTATGGATTGGAGTTGGCAACTGAAAAGAAACTTTGTGTTTCCTTTACACTAGGTGAAGGTCGGCTTTCACACACACTTATCTCTCAGAACTGAGCATGTGGAGAGACGTTCGTTCATCCAGCACAAAGGGAACGGGTTGCAGGAGAAACCCTTACTCTGGTTTCTCAGTCTGTTTCCTAGTGCCGGTTTTAAGTGCCTGCCGTTTTCACTGTAAAACCGAGTTGGAGCTTGTTCCTCCCCATATATATGTATGGAGTGGGGTTGGCAACTGAAAAGAAACTTTGTGTTCCCTTCAAGCTAGGTGAAGGACGGCTTTCACACACACTTATCTCTCAGAACTGAGCATGTGGAGAGACGTTCGTTCATCCAGCACAAAGGGAACGGGTTGCAGGGGAACCCTTACTCTTTTTTCTCAGTCTGTTTCCTAGTGCCGGTTTGAAGTGCCTGCCGTTTTCACTGTAAAACCGAGTTGGAGCTTGTTCCTCCCCATATATATGTATGGATTGGAGTTGGCAACTGAAAAGAAACTTTGTGTTTCCTTTACGCTAGGTGAAGGTCGGCTTTCACACACACTTATCTCTCAGAACTGAGCATGTGGAGAGACGTTCGTTCATCCAGCACAAAGGGAACGGGTTGCAGGAGAAACCCTTACTCTGGTTTCTCAGTCTGTTTCCTAGTGCCGGTTTGAAGTGCCTGCCGTTTTCACTGTAAAACCAAGTTGGAGCTTGTTCCTCCCCATATATATGTATGGAGTGGGGTTGGCAACTGAAAAGAAACTTTGTGTTCCCTTCAAGCTAGGTGAAGGACGGCTTTCACACACACTTATCTCTCAGAACTGAGCATGTGGAGAGACGTTCGTTCATCCAGCACAAAGGGAACGGGTTGCAGGAGAAACCCTTACTCTGGTTTCTCAGTCTGTTTCCTAGTGCCGGGTTGAAGTTCCTGCCGTTTTCACTGTAAAACCGAGTTGGAGCTTGTACCTCCCCATATATATGTATGGAGTGGAGTTGGCAACTGAAAAGAAGCTTTGTGTTCCCTTCAAGCTAGGTGAAGGACGGCTTTCACACACACTTATCTCTCAGAACTGAGCATCTGGAGAGACGTTCGTTCATCCAGCACAAAGGGAACGGGTTGTAGGAGAAACCCTTACTCTGGTTTCTCAGTCTGTTTCCTTGTGCCGGTTTGAAGTGCCCGCCGTTTTCACTGTAAAACCGAGTTGGAGCTTGTACCTCCCCATATATATGTATGGAGTGGAGTTGGCAACTGAAAAGAAACTTTGTGTTCCCTTCAAGCTAGGTGAAGGACAGCTTTCACACACACTTATCTCTCAGAACTGAGCATGTGGAGAGACGTTGGTTCATACAGCACAAAGGGAAGGGGTTGCAGGCGAAACCATTACTCTGGTTTCTCAGTCTGTTTCCTAATGCCGGTTTGAAGTGCCTGCCCTTTTCACTGTAAAACCGAGTTGGACCTTGTACCTCCCCATATATATGTATGGAGTGGAGTTGGCAACAGAAAAGAAACTTTGTGTTCCCTTCAAGCTAGGTGAAGGACGGCTTTCACACACACTTATCTCTCAGAACTGAGCATGTGGAGAGACGTTCGTTCATCCAGCACAAAGGGAACGGGTTGCAGGAGAACCCTTACTCTGGTTTCTCAGTCTGTTTCCTAGTGCCGGTTTGAAGTGCCTGCCGTTTTCACTGTAAAACCGAGTTGGAGCTTGTTCCTCCCCATATATATGTATGGATTGGAGTTGGCAACTGAAAAGAAACTTTGTGTTTCCTTCACGCTAGGTGAAGGTCGGCTTTCACACACACTTATCTCTCAGAACTGAGCATGTGGAGAGACGTTCGTTCATCCAGCACAAAGGGAACGGGTTGCAGGAGAAACCCTTACTCTGGTTTCTCAGTCTGTTTCCTAGTGCCGGTTTGAAGTGCCTGCCGTTTTCACTGTAAAACCGAGTTGGAGCTTGTTCCTCCCCATATATATGTATGGAGTGGGGTTGGCAACTGAAAAGAAACTTTGTGTTCCCTTCAAGCTAGGTGAAGGACGGCTTTCACACACACTTATCTCTCAGAACTGAGCATGTGGAGAGACGTTCGTTCATCCAGCACAAAGGGAACGGGTTGCAGGAGAACCCTTACTCTGGTTTCTCAGTCTGTTTCCTAGTGCCGGTTTGAAGTGCCTGCCGTTTTCACTGTAAAACCGAGTTGGAGCTTGTTCCTCCCCATATATATGTATGGATTGGAGTTGGCAACTGAAAAGAAACTTTGTGTTTCCTTCACGCTAGGTGAAGGACGGCTTTCACACACACTTATCTCTCAGAACTGAGCATGTGGAGAGACGTTCGTTCATCCAGCACAAAGGGAACGGGTTGCAGGAGAAACCCTTACTCTGGTTTCTCAGTCTGTTTCCTTGTGCCGGTTTGAAGTGCCCGCCGTTTTCACTGTAAAACCGAGTTGGAGCTTGTACCTCCCCATATATATGTATGGAGTGGAGTTGGCAACTGAAAAGAAACTTTGTGTTCCCTTCAAGCTGGGTGAAGGACAGCTTTCACACACACTTATCTCTCAGAACTGAGCATGTGGAGAGACGTTCGTTCATACAGCACAAAGGGAAGGGGTTGCAGGCGAAACCATTACTCTGGTTTCTCAGTCTGTTTCCTAATGCCGGTTTGAAGTGCCTGCCCTTTTCACTGTAAAACCGAGTTGGAGCTTGTACCTCCCCATATATATGTATGGAGTGGGGTTTTCAACTGAAAAGAAACTTTGTGTTCCCCTCAAGCTAGTTGAAGGACAGCTTTCACACACACTTATCTCTCAGAACTGAGCATGTGGAGAGACGTTCGTTCATCCAGCACAAAGGGAACGGGTTGCAGGAGAACCCTTACTCTGGTTTCTCAGTCTGTTTTCTAGTGCCGGTTTGAAGTGCCTGCCGTTTTCACTGTAAAACCGAGTTGGAGCTTGTTCCTCCCCATATATATGTATGGATAGGAGTTGGCAACTGAAAAGAAACTTTGTGTTTCCTTCACGCTAGGTGAAGGACGGCTTTCACACACACTTATCTCTCAGAACTGAGCATGTGGAGAGACGTTCGTTCATCCAGCACAAAGGGAACGGGTTGCAGGAGAAACCCTTACTCTGGTTTCTCAGTCTGTTTCCTAGTGCCGGTTTGAAGTGCCTGCCGTTTTCACTGTAAAACCGAGTTGGAGCTTGTTCCTCCCCATATATATGTATGGATTGGGGTTGGCAACTGAAAAGAAACTTTGTGTTCCCTTCAAGTTAGGTGAAGGACGGCTTTCACACACACTTATCTCTCAGAACTGAGCATGTGGAGAGACGTTCGTTCATCCAGCACAAAGGGAACGGGTTGCAGGAGAAACCCTTACTCTGGTTTCTCAGTCTGTTTCCTAGTGCCGGTTTGAAGTGCCTGCCGTTTTCACTGTAAAACCGAGTTGGAGCTTGTTCCTCCCCATATATATGTATGGAGTGTATTTGGCAACTGAAAAGAAACTTTGTGTTCCCTTCAAGCTAGGTGAAGGACGGCTTTCACACACACTTATCTCTCAGAACTGAGCATGTGGAGAGACGTTCGTTCATCCAGCACAAAGGGAACGGGTTGCAGGAGAAACCCTTACTCTGGTTTCTCAGTCTGTTTCCTTGTGCCGGTTTGAAGTGCCCGCCGTTTTCACTGTAAAACCGAGTTGGAGCTTGTACCTCCCCATATATATGTATGGAGTGGAGTTGGCAACTGAAAAGAAACTTTGTGTTCCCTTCAAGCTAGGTGAAGGACGGCTTTCACACACACTTATCTCTCAGAACTGAGCATGTGGAGAGACGTTCGTTCATACAGCACAAAGGGAAGGGGTTGCAGGCGAACCATTACTCTGGTTTCTCAGTCTGTTTCCTAATGCCGGTTTGAAATGCCTGCCCTTTTCACTGTAAAACCGAGTTGGAGCTTGTACCTCCCCATATATATGTATGGAGTGGAGTTGGCAACTGAAAAGAAACTTTGTGTTCCCTTCAAGCTAGGTGAAGGACGGCTTTCACACACACTTATCTCTCAGAACTGAGCATGTGGAGAGACGTTCGTTCATCCAGCAGAAATGGAACGGGTTGCAGGCGAAACCCTTACTCTGGTTTCTCAGTCTGTTTCCTAGTGCCGGTTTGAAATGCCTGCCGTTTTCATTGTAAAACCGAGTTGGAGGTTGTTCCTCCCCATATATATGTAAGGAGTGGAGTTGGCAACTGAAAAGAAACTTTGTGTTCCCTTCAAGCTATGTGAAGGACGGCTTTCACACACACTTATCTCTCAGAACTGAGCATGTGGAGAGACGTTCGTTCATCCAGCACAGAGGGAACGGGTTGCAGGAGAAACCCTTACTCTGGTTTCTCAGTCTGTTTCCTAGTGCCGGTTTGAAGTGCCTGCCGTTTTCACTGTAAAACCGAGTTGGAGCTTGTTCCTCCCCATATATATGTATGGAGTGGAGTTGGCAACTGAAAAGAAACTTTGTGTTCCCTTCAAGCTAG